>NC_140688.1:2112500-2427500 GCF_054131305.1 Coturnix japonica | reverse complement strand
TGGGCAGGATAAATATCTACAAGTAGGGCATGGACCCTATGGGTGCATACCTCCTAACCGAAACCCACAGTTGGGAAGATGGGCTGTGTGGGGATTAAAGACAGAGAGAGAGAGAGAAACATCTGCCAGCAACAATGGATAAATGTAACGAATCCAGATAACCCATTGTGGCTGTTAGGGAAAATATGGGGTGTAAGTGACTTGCGGAATCAAACTCTATAACACATAGATGGGTTATAAAGCAGGTATGTTTATTCCAGTGCTGGGTGCAAGGGGGATAGCTCCACCAAACTTGCACATGGACTTGTAAAATCGTGACACAGATATAGGTACATCTCATACATAGTCAATGATTTCTCGGAATTCTGATACATATTCAATAGTTGTTTAGCATGCAGACCCCCTCTTGTTCTTATCAGGGGGATGCAACTCCTCTTCTGGTATTTACAACATCTATTCTCCTCCTTGCCTGATGACTTCCGTGAGGTCTCACTCCTTATCTGCATCCTTCCTGCTCTCCCAGGCCCCTTGTTTCCCTGTGCGGAAGGGAGAGAATAGTGTTGTGAAGGAATCCCTGGCTTTAATTGCATCCTGCGACCTTGTGGCTGAAGGGATGCTCAGTAGCAGTTGCTTTGTCCTGTGTTCATTTGCAGATTTGACTAGAGGAGTTGATCCAGCTTCCTCTCTGAGATCTGGAACTGAAACTCTGTCGGATCGCGCAGGTACGTCATAGCTTTGAAATTCTTTAGAGAGCTTTTGCTGCCCGTTTCAGTGCCATTTCATGGCACAGTCCCCTGTACGCTCTGCTACTCAGTTGATGCTGTAGTGTGTGGCTGAAACTTTTCATGGGTCTTTGGTTGCAGAAGTGCCCCCAGTGTGGGCCCTGCCCGGTCATCGGTTTCCTCCTGTGCTGGAGCCCAGCTGGAATCCCAGCAGTGAGTACTCTGTCTTCACTGACTTGGCTGACTCGCCGCTGATCTTCAAAACTTCATGCACTTGATATTTAACTTCATACATTCTGTTAAGGTCCGGAAAGAGAAGAGGATGAATCCAAACGAGGAAAATACTCTCAGGGCTCATCCCGTCTCCTGAAGCGACTGCTGAAGGAAATGGAGAAGGCAGAGCGTGGTGGGTATACTTCAGTCTGTTCACTGTGGGACCTGGGAAGCTGAGGTGTGATATGCAGGTGTGGGCAGGCTGTAGCCTGCACAGCAGGAAGGAATGGGTCAGAGCCGTGCTGCAGCCTTGTTCCATGTATCACCTTGCAGGTGCTGTCAAGCACCAGAGCTGGTCTGCTGCCAGATGGTCTGCATCCAGCCAAGACCCAGAGGCAGCTGCTCCCCCAGCACAACCATTACTTGTCAGAGCTGCTTTGTGCAGTCGTTGGCACCCAGATGGCAGCAAGTGGCAAGCGCTGTGCTTCTGTTCATCCAAAGCCCTCCGTGCAGCTGAGCAAGTTCAAGGCAGGAGAAGCATCCCGAGCAGGGTTGGCTGCCTTTGCTAATGCTGGAAATGAGGTGGAGATGCTAATTCTGAAGGCTTGGACTGTGTGTTAGAGCTTGGATTTCAGCCTGCAGCTACCTGGCTGTGATGGGCTGGTGACAGCACAGAATGTGAGGGCCTTGCACAGGAGCTGATTCCTCAAGAGGTGTGAGGGAGTCAGCATTGTCCAATAGCTGGGAGGGCCCAAATGCCTTTGGGTAACAGAGGGGCTCACAGTGTACTTGGGGGTGGGGGGCCTGGACTTTACCTGAGCTCGGGATTGGAGAAGCTCAGTTTTTGATGAGGGCACGTGACATCCCACTCCTACTGCCCCGCTTTCTTTCTAAAGGAACGGACCAACAAAGTGAGCGGGATGCACTCCAGGAAGGTGGATATCCCACACTGCCGGTCCCGGATGCACTCCAGGAAGGTGGATATCCCACACTGCCCATCCCGGACAGAGGAATGCAGGCAGCACCAACCAGCATGCCAGGTAATTTCTGTCCCATGATCATACGGTGTCACAAACCAGAGTCACTGCGTGCCTGCAGGCTCTTGCTGCCAGCTCTTGCACACCAGGTCAGCAGCCAGACCTGAGCGTGTGAGCATAGAGCACATGTAAAAGAAGCAGGAGTGTTTCTCCCCTGGGCTGGCTCTGGCTGTGCCCTGTGCTGGCTGAAGCCTGACCTTCAGCCTGGGGGGCGTCCCACAGGAGAGCTCAGGACACGCATGCCGGGAAAAGCATGAGGGATTCTGCTCTGTAGCTCTCCCCACAGACCAAGCCCAGACCCCAGAGTACAGCCCCAGCTCTCGGCCCAGAGGAGGACACGGGTAGTGCCTGTGCAGCCTCTTCGTACCCAACGAGAGGTGGAAGCAATCCTTCTTGTCCTCCGGTGCTTCGGCACCAGAGACGGAGGCACCCACTGACAAAATGACCTCTTGGGTCCATGAAGCACACTGAGAGATTATCTGTAGCGCAGCTGAAGGTAACGTGGGACATTGTCTCATTTCTTCCAGGGATGAACACAGGCAAAAGCACAGAGGCTGCTGCTCACACATCTGTGCGGAAGCGCCGCATTCCGGTGATGGTCTCAGCGATGCTGCTGCCTGCGCTGGTGCTGGCCGTTGGTACTGTGATATGGGTGCTCAAAAACTACCTGTGAGTTGGCCTTTCCCCAGAACACCTTATTGCTGCATTTGGCAATGAAGCATTTGTGGTGCCAGGATCCTGGACGGCCAAATCAGCCGCTGGCAGTACACTGCCAGGACTCAGGTTGCAAAGTCTTTCAAGTTTCCCCTTATTTCCTGTCAGTGAGTAGTGCTTTCTGAAACTCATTCTCACAGAGCGCGCAAGAGGGAAAAGAGAGCAGCAGAAGCAGCAGATGGAGCTGGGGAAGGCAACGAGACAGACTCTGACCCAGTCAAACAAGAGTCTCCGTAATAGCTCCAGTCCGTTCCATTCTGCCATTGAAGAGGCCAGAAGTCTTCAAGGTCATCTGGAAGACCTGGAGCTTGAACTCAAAGCCATGAAAGAGATCCTTGGGAACAGTCCTGAGTGCTGCCTTCTGTCAGAGGATGGCCCTGAATGTGAGAGCAGAGCTTTTGTCCTTCATCCTGCACTCTCCAGGACAGGTATCACCAGCAGTTTGAAGATTCTTAGCTCGACACAGCTACATTCCTGTTGAGGGTCCTAATGAGGACCCAGAAAACGAGCTTCCTCTGACTGCCGGACAATGCGTAATGTCTTTGGAGATGTGGGTGAGAATGGCTGGTTTCAGGGAGAGCTGACAGATGGCACAAGAGGACTGGTCCCTTCCAATTTGGTTGCGGAGCTTTCAGATGATGAACTGGGTACACCTGGAGATCCTGTCAGAATTCCTGCATTGCTCCATCTGCAAGACTACCATTGTTCCACTCAATGGAACAACTCGATGTTGAGCAGAATGTGGTTGAGCTCCTTCGGGAACTCTCTGAGGTGACTGACAGCGGAACTGCATAGCTTTATTGTATATGAAAAACAACCAAACAACTGTCCCCTCCCTCTCCCTTCCCCTCGCACCCCCCTACCCCCCCCCCAAAAAAAGACAAAAAAACCCCCAAAAAACCCTAAAAAAACAACAAAAAACAACCCACCCTCAATAAAACAAAAAACCAAAACCAATTAAAATCTCAACGCTGTTCTTTTTCTGGGATACACTGAGGTGACGCTTCTTCTAGCTTAGACTTTGCAATGAGTTTGTGTCACGGAGTTCTCTCTAGAGCTCACTCGGTGACAGCGGGAACAAACCCAGGGAGAGAAGGAACAAAGAACCTCCCCTCTCTAACAGCGCGGTGCGGGGGCAATAAAGAACTGGGGGGGGGGGTGGCACTCACCTCTCATCGGGGTACCATCCCGTTCTCTGCAAGCCACGATGTTGTGGGAAGCTGTGGAGGAAATGTATTCTCTCTAAGAGAGGGGAGCAGGTATCTCCTAAATGCATATCCGAGCTGGTAAAATGGGCTCATATGAATGGACATCTTCAGGAGGTGGCACTGATGTTCACTGTAGCCGAATGGCGAGAAATAGTCGACCATATGTGGGACTTTGTTATCTCCAAAAATAAGGAATACAAAATAAATACATTGAAGAATATGCAAGCCGAGCGGCAGATTGCTGCTGCTGTGGTACAAGCTCTATCCGGACCTAGTGCTCAGTCAAGGTCAGAGCTTGACTCCCTGTTACCAGGAGGTTCGTACTCTGTTTGCTCATCAGCCTCACAAGTCAGGGCTGCCGCAGAAGCCCCGAATAATCCCCCGTCCTCGACCTCTTCAACGTCTCTGGCAGATCCGGTTTTGGCTGGTGAGGAAGGTGCGGTGGGGGGGGGCTGAGGGGTGTGCAGAGCAGCAAGAAGCTCCTGAGAGTGAAAGCGACTCGGATAATGGTGGGAATGAGAAAGCGTTGGAGGAACATAATAAAACATTAACTGAGGAGCTGCAGGACTTAGAACTGCGTACGAAGGAGGCATCAGTCTCTTTGAGCGTTTCACCGATGTCTTTACAGCCCCTGTCTATGCGATTCCCCCCCACATGTAGCGATCCTCCACCTTTGCGTTGGTCTGGAGTCATTAGAGACATGATATTGGAGGGACCGTGTCAAGCTGTGTTTCAGCTCGCTTGCCCGCTGATAGACGATCAGCAGGGAGCTGCTCGGTGGGAAGTGCATCATTGGAAATTGTTACAGCAGGCTGGTAAGACTGTGACTGACTATGGGATAGATCTGAAGCTTCTAAGCAAATCATTCAATGGATTTTCACTGAGGATACTCATATGACACTAGACACTTCTAATCTTGTGCGGTTGTTACTAACACCACCAGAATACGTTGTTGGTCTCATCTCAAGGCAGAAAATAGCATCCAGCCTTTATAGTAACTGTGTTTGTGTGTTTCTTTCCTAGTGGAATTGCTTTGTAACTTGCGGTGTTATAAATAATATTAGTAATGGTTTGACATAGTGTGTGATTTTCTGTGTTACCAATGCAGTCTCAAGAATTAGAATTTTAGGCATTATCCATCAAATGTGTGTTAAAGAAAGGATTTGATGTAATCAGTGCTGTAATCTATGGGAATAGCTCTTTTAGTATGTTAGTACTGCTCACTCATGATGTTATTAGCCTATTAATTAGCTTTTCTTAATTTGCAAAGACAAAACCTGGAAAGGAATCCCAGGCAAAGGGATGACCCTGTATTGTAGAATGGATACGTCTCTTACACCCAACTAATTGGGATTTTAAAAATATGACCATGCATCACTTGAGACAAAAGTGCATACTAATAGAACTAAATTTGATAGTTTATTCTGTTTTCCAGGCAGCTGTTCCACTTGGGCTCTGTATCACGCACTGGCCATGCGGATATGGTGTACAACTGGAAGAAATCCTTCAGACCCTGAATGCAGGAGAGAATCTGTGATGGGTGAGAGAGGAAAGGTGCACTTTGAAGCAGGGAAGGCCCTGCTGGCACCGCCTGTCGCAGCCACCACCAACACGGTTTGCTGTTTCTCAAGGGTCAATAAGTAATAATGCCCCTAGTGATACTCCAGCACATTTGTCCTCTAAAACTGGTTCTATCTGACATGCAACTTCATAAAGTTCAATTATCAATTATTAGCTCAAAGGCATGGTTATGAGCATCCTAAAAGCATTTGTTGCACAATAGTTAGTGGCCATTAAAAATCAATATATCAGAGTATATGAAAGTTGAAGACTTTTCCTAACTAGTGACATGTGAACACAATGGGACCCTCATGGATTTATTTCCAGGTTGCAGAAACTTAGGTTGCAGAGCAAACGAGTTTGTTCTTTTTAGTAGGTTTAACAGTAATGTTGTTATGCTGTGTTTGACTTGTCTCTTTTTTCACTTCTAGAGGATTGTCAATCGAGGTCTTGATTGAGTTATAATGGTTATGTTATTAATATAAGTAGTGTTGTTATTCTATAGGCAGTAGCTTGCTAATTAATAAAAAAGGGGGGGTCGCCGCGCTCCGACCCCGCAGAGCTCCACTCCATGCGGTACTTTGAAATAGGGATGACGGAATCCGGCCCCGAGCCGGTTCTTTGAAGTGGGGTACGTGGATGGCGAAATCTTCGTGCACTACAACAGCTCCGGTCGGAGGTACGTGCCCCGCACGGGGACAAGTACCAGTGCTGCGTGGAGCACGCCAGCCTGCCCCAGCCCAGCCTCTACTCATGAGGTGAGTGAGGGGATGTGGGGCTGGGGGGCTCTGGGCTGCCCCTTCCCCTGCTGACAGCCCTGCCTTCCCCCAGAGCAGTCACAGTCCAGCCTGGTGCCCAACGTGGTGGGGGTGGTTGTCGCCGTTGTGGCCATTGCCATCATGGCTGGCGTTGGATTCATCATCTACAGACGCCATGCAGGTAAAAGTGGAGGGGTGTAGGAGGACAGTGGGGGCTGTGGGGGGATTTGAGGCTCCCTCAGGAGCCCTCAGCCTGGCTGTGATGTGAACCTGTGCTGATGCATCTCTCTGTCTGCAGGGAAGAAGGAGAAAGGCTACAACACGGCGCCCAGTGAGTGATGAGGGCAGCGCTGTCCCCCACCTCTGCCCAGTGCCAGGGCAGCATTGAGGTCCCCGATTTCTCCCAGGGTTCCCCTTCCTGGTGCTCAAAGCTGCTCCATGCCCCACAGCAAGAACAGGGCTGGGGGTCATGGCTGTGAGAGTCCTTCCTTGTTTTCTGGCTCCAAGCTTGCTTCCTGAGGTGTTTCTTGTGAGAAGACTCTCAATGATTTATTGAAGTGGCAAGTAATGGGTGCTACCGTGTGACAATCAATATCACTTTTTGGGTATTTGAATATTTGAAAGTACCTTCCTTGAGAGCTGTTTGCCTCCAGAAGAGTGCTCAGGACTGTTTATGAGCGGAAGATCTGGCCCGGGACTAAATAGCTCCAGCTTGGTGTGGGAAATCTGGGTAATGAAGCCATCGTGCCCTGTGAAAAACAGGATGCGGATGGGTATCCCTGCTCCCTCTTATCTGCTGGCAAGGCTCAGAAGATGGGAACAAAGGAATTTCTGCTAAGATCCCAGAGCCAGAAGCTTCCATTCCAAGGAGTGCTGACTCAACTACTTTGGATTCGAGCTGTCACTCCAAAGTGAGCTGACTTGACCACTTTGGACATATAAATAAGTTGGTGCTACCATTGGAAATTGTCATCGTGGTCACCATTAACAGAACAACGCCTGACGACCCACCACGACTGAAGACCAATGACTGAACTACAAACCTCGATGGATCCATGGTGGTGAATATCTCCCTCTTGCTTCCTACAGAGACTCCTTGCTTCTATTTCATATTTTTACTGCATTCCCTTCCCCATCACCCTACACCATAATAGCGTCTGTCCTCCCCTTCCCCATCTCCCTGATAAAGTCTTGTAATAAACTGGTCGGACCAATGTTTGAACCATTGTTTCTTAATCCCGCACCAGGTATATGTATATCAAAGAACCTTGCCTCCCTCCTACAAACTGGGCTGAGACAATGGCTCTTCTTACCTTACAGGCCAGGAAGGTGGAACCAGCAACTCGAGCACAGCTGCGGTGTGGGGCTGGGGGTTGGAAGGGGTCCCTGTGCTCCTTGTGCTCCTTGTGGTGCTGCACCAGGGCTGGGCCGGGACTCTGCAGGGAGCTGAGGGTTGGGATGTGAACGTGGCCCTATGGGACACCATCTCTTCTTCTTCACACAGGAAGTAACCAAACCGTCTGAGTGCTGTGCTTCAGCCTGCAAGGGGCCAACTGGCCACACGAGCATTTGGGGTCGGTGATGAACACAGCCCCATCCCCTCTACCTCTCACATCTCCCTCTGCTTCCTATGCTGTTATGCTTTTCCTGTGCTGCTTCTTGTGAAATAAAGTGTTGGGCTGTTCTGTGCTCAGCCTGCCTGCATTCTGCTCTGTGCCGTGCTCAGGGTTGGGGTGGATGAGGGGACCTCTCCTCATCCCTCCTCCCCCCACCCCACACTCTTTGCCCATTGCTCCATTTCACACTGCTGCTCTCCTCCTTTCCTTTGCACTCCCTGTGCTATCTGCAACACTTTGGCATGAAGACGTGACTGGAAAGTTCATCCAGTATTGGGCTGAGCTGTGCTTCTCCCCCATAACCCACAGTGCTGCCACAGCCACATTCTGAGGGCAGACACCCAGCTTCCATAACCAACCATGCACTGAGGCTGAGCTGCCCACACCCCACATCCCAACCTGCTCCTCTACAAAACATCTCCGCTTTATTCCATACAAATCCCAGAGCATCCCACTCTTTCCATCCTGCAGCGGGGAGCGGAGACAGCCACAGCTCCCCATGTCCCATCGCATCCCACTCCAGCTGCACTGTGGTCCTCAGTGCTGCAGCAGCCGGCTGTAGGATCCACTGCGGGTCCTCAGTTCGGTGGGTGTCCCCATCTCAGCCATGGTGTAATGCTCCGGCACCACAACATGGTCTGCCTTCTCCAGCATCTGGGGTTGATGGCTGATGAGCAGCATTGACTGGTCCCCCCTGTTGGGCATTGGGTAGGTTTGTGGCGTGGCATTAAACTGGTACATTCGGTGTTACACACTGTGTGTGAGTCCCGTCTGTTCCCATGTGCGGAGGCACGGTACTTTCACACAGCAGCCTTGATTTGTCGCCGGATCGGGAGGCGACAGCCTTCATGTCAGAAATGTGGACAAATGCTTCTGTTGTCTGAACCGTCTCTTGGCCCTCAGCACAATGATGCGCTGCCTTTCCAACCCTTCACAGCACTGCTAGGTGCCAAGTGCTGTGCTTTAAGTCTGTTGTACGATGAGTGGCAGCAGAGACTTTCCAAGTGAAATGCTTCATGCTGTAGATAAACAACAACAACAAATACAGCTGGGTTAATGTGGTCGTCTTCCTCTGGCATATTAGTTGAACCAAAAAAGAAAATCCCCATCCCTTCTTGCTGGTGCTCTTGGCCACCCCCAGGAAGGGCTAAAAATTTATTCCAGGTCCTTTCCCTTGAGCCTTTGCTGCAGAGGGTCCCCACAGATTCCATTCCAAGATCTCCCTAAGCCTCCCTGTTTCCTACAGCTGTAGGCACTGATCCTAAAACAGCTGGGCTCTGTTTCCAGCCTGTGGGACCCCAGGAGTTCCTCACACCATCTTCTGCAAAGCCAGAGCTGCCAACAGTCCCCCACAGCCACTCTTCCCACTACATACATCAGGGTGTGGATGCAGCGCGCTGAGTCCCGGATGTTTCACACTTTGATGTACAACGTGGACACGGTGAACACCAACCCCGTGTGGCTGCAGTACTTGATGGAAACAACATTATTTGGGTGACCCTTGAGGGAAGCAATTTCCTGACCCGTCACCAAGTTCCACATCTTACAGCTCCGGTCTGTAGGAAGAAGAACGTGACTGAGAGAGTTGGGCTGGGGAGTTCCTCCGTGGCGTGGAGGCACCGACTCCTTCCCAAGCGCTGCCTCCCACCACCCACAGCTCCTCTCCAGGGCAATGGAGCCAGCCTGCTCCAGCACCTGGACATCAGAAGGCAGGGACAGGGGAGCAGCCCAGAAGGAGCCATCCCTGCCATGCACCCCAATTCCCCACGCCAGCCTGGGGAGATCTATGAGAATAGCACATAAAAAGCCAACAGCCCCCACACCTGTTCTGTCCAACATATATCTTTTTAGGCAGTGAAAAGCAGTTCATCGGTGGCATCCAGGCAGAGCACAGGCTTGGTGTGTCCTTCTGCCACAGAGACACAATGCAGTGGGGCTGTCCGGGCATTCTTGGTGCCACCCACTGGATTAATGATGCCCCCTGCATGCGAAAGAAAGAAGGTGGGGTAGGTATGTGGAAAGGCACAGCACTGTAAGGTCCTACAGGCATGGGAAAGCACGAGCTGCCTCACCCCCAAGCATCTTCCACTTCCTGGTAGGGCAATGGGCCCCTCCATCTGAACTCAGGCATATCTGAGCAATCATCTTCATGGAAAACCTTGGCATCTCCCCACTGGCAGCCCCTGCCTAACGGCTCTGCCCAGGTGACACAGACTGTGAGACATGATGCTCACGGCCTCTGCTCTGAGCCAGGAAACTCAGCTCATTGGACCTCAGCTCAGTTGAGGACAAACTGCACTTTCTCCATCCTGAAGCTCTGCCAGGAACGCTTCATTAGACCTATTTCATGGCAGTTCCTTCAAGCTGCCAGCCAGCCCGTGGTTGGCAAAGTTTGGAAACGGAGCTGTACTCCTTTTAAAACCAACAGGATGACAGGGGGCAGCACTGGCATTTGCACCCAGCACCCTGTCCCCGATGCTGGCTCAGAGGATCCATCCTCACCAAACCTTCTTCCAAGGGATGCCCTGCAGGCACCTCATCCCTCCGGCCACAGCATCTGCCAATCACTTCCACATCAGAGTGTTCAGAACACTGAGGTCCAGCAGCCCCACTGCTGCAGTCCTGAGCTATGTGGACACCAGCAGCTCTTTCCTGCTGGCATTCCAAGCGCCGCCTGGGGCTCTGAGCTATGCTAAATCTTTTCCTATGAGTAGGCAAAACAAGGCAGGAGGCTGGAGAAGGGCAGGCCCAGGGCTGCATGAGGTCTGCATTAGTCAGGAGGGTGAAGGTAAGCTCATTAATTCGGGTTTCGAAGTCACCCGTGTGCGATCTCCTTCTCAATTAGCAGCTTTGCTCACACATTCAGCATCTCTCCTCTGACCCCTAGTGTTGCTACTGGTCTTGAAGTGACACCGAGACCAAAGGGAAATCCCGGCTCCCCAGGGTGAGATGCGATCAGAGCAAACAGCTCAAGGCGACAAAGCACACACGTGTCTGGCGCCGTGTATCCAGTGGTTGCTGAGAGCAGAGCACCCATCAGCACCAGAGGTGCTCCTAAAGGGCAATGAGAAGGTTGTCCTTGCACTGGGACAAACTCAGGAGCACATTCAGCCCGAGGCTGAGCTCTGCACAGCAGTGACTTGGCTTCTGGGGCAGAGAACTCTGCTCACACAGGACCCAGCACTGCAGAGATACAGCCAAGAGTGGGGAACGCCTGCACGTATTTCCCTGGAAGATGCTTGCAAGAAAAACACACTGACAGTGCCCAGTGTTGCTCACCCCAGCATTACAGTCCTGCTGGAGAGCCAGGGATGGGACAGGACATGCTGACAAGAAATGACACAGAGTGTGTGATGAGGACCTCAATCTGCTTATTATGTGGATAATGCGGAGAGGTCTGGCTGACGGAGCTTCTCACTGTGTGAGTCGGTCAGCATTAGAGAAAGCCAGCATGGAGTTCTGTGAGCTTTTGCAGGGGACGAAGAGGCGCAGAAGCTGCTACCCACCTTTGGTGCTCTTAGAAAGTTAACTGAGAGAATTGGAAGGGAGACCATCAGCTGACCAAATGGACACCAATAGGTCAGGTCCTGATCAGACCCGACGGAGGGCCATGGCTCCCAGACCCTATGCCACTCCTTGTCAAGGGCAGGAAACACGTCTGTGTCGGGACCCCAAGTGGGCCCTGCTGGCTGCCGGCACGTTGGGTTAAGCCGGCACCAAACGACGAGCCATCCTGTGCACCGTGAGGATCCGAACATCTCAGCACCGGTTTTGGTCAACGTCTCCTTGGTTAATGTCTCCAGTGCAGCCAGTGATTTGACGTCAGCACTGGGCAGCGGCTGCTGGTAACGGCACATGAGACTGCGTTGCTCCCAATGTGCCTGAAGGTCCGAACTGGGAATCCAGCCTTCATGCCGGACTGATAGTTCGTGAGCGGGGGAGACCTTGTTCCTGGATAGTCCCCCAGTGGTGGACATTCAGAACGATTCTGCACAGCCAATATGTTTTTGTCTTCTTATTTGGTTATGGAGTGTGACATTATAATGCACACTGGACAGAACTGGATTGCCATGAAGATTCTGTACAATAGTGTGTCACGGGTTACTTAGATTTACCTATGCCCGTGACAGGGGAAACCACCCCACGCCCCCCCCCGGGGCCCGGAAAGGAGGGGAAAAAGGGGAGTGGGATAAAACAGCAACAATCTAAGGAGGAAAAACTTATTTTACTAAATATGATATCGAAATACAAGATAACACAATATAATATAATTAAGGCTAACAAATCGAACGAAACAGAGAGAGAGAGTCTCCGAAAACCGAGAGGCCTACTGTGAACTCTAGGCGACACGGCTGGAACGCTTCCCACTCTCCGAGAAGTTCGAGAGAAGAAGGAGGGCACTCCAGCCTGGGAACGAGATTATATAGAGTCCTGGTCCCGTGACTTATTGTTACTCCTGTTGTTCTCTGGGATATGTAGTCTTCTTCTGTGGACTGCACATTCAACAGAAGTATCCATACTTGACATGATGTTATGATGTGGAATACTGATAGCAAAATTACAAAATTACAAAACCATGACATTCCACCCCTTATTCTACATTATTACATCATGGTTAATATATACATATATATACATATATATACACGTATGTAAGATTGTGATAGCTAAATAGTAGAATTGCATGTAACATAACTAAATGTACAACTATAATAACTAAAATACACTACACATGCAAACAGATATATATATATATAGATACATAAAATTATTGACTGCACTCCCCCAGCATCAAATTCCCTTGTGGCACACATTGAACATCCCCATCCTTCTGCATTACCCACCAAGTGCACCCAGGTCCCTGGGCAAAGACAGTTCCACGGATAGGTTTGCCCTTTCCAGAAGCTGGAAGGACCCAAACAGCTTTTCCCAACATGTTCTTTACATGTATAACAGGGACCTTATCTCCTTCTACAGTGTGTAGGGGGCTAGATTGACTAGGACCATCACGATTGACAGATCCTCTAGTATTGACCAACCAAGTGGCTTCTGCCAGATTCTTCTCCCAGTGCTTAAATGTTCCACCACCCATTGCTTTCAACATAGTTTTCAACAACCCATTATATCGTTCAATTTTACCAGAAGCTGGTGCATGGTAGGGAATATGATAAATCCACTCAATGCCATGATCTTTGGCCCAAGTATTTATAAGAGAATTTTTGAAATGTGTCCCATTATCAGATTCAATTCTTTCTGGGGTGCCATGTCGCCACAGGACTTGTTTCTCAAGACCTAATATGGTGTTTCGAGCAGTTGCATGGGGTACTGCGTATGTTTCAAGCCACCCAGTGGTTGCCTCTACCATAGTGAGTACATAACACTTACCACTGCGAGATCGTGGCAAGGTGATATAATCAACCTGCCACGCCTCCCCACCAAAAAGTCTGTCACGGGTTACTTAGATTTACCTATGCCCGTGACAGGGGAAACCACCCCACGCCCCCCCCCGGGGCCCGGAAAGGAGGGGAAAAAGGGGAGTGGGATAAAACAGCAACAATCTAAGGAGGAAAAACTTATTTTACTAAATATGATATCGAAATACAAGATAACACAATATAATATAATTAAGGCTAACAAATCGAACGAAACAGAGAGAGAGAGTCTCCGAAAACCGAGAGGCCTACTGTGAACTCTAGGCGACACGGCTGGAACGCTTCCCACTCTCCGAGAAGTTCGAGAGAAGAAGGAGGGCACTCCAGCCTGGGAACGAGATTATATAGAGTCCTGGTCCCGTGACTTATTGTTACTCCTGTTGTTCTCTGGGATATGTAGTCTTCTTCTGTGGACTGCACATTCAACAGAAGTATCCATACTTGACATGATGTTATGATGTGGAATACTGATAGCAAAATTACAAAATTACAAAACCATGACATAGTGTTACATTGAACTTGGAGAAGTTGTAACTCCATTGTGTACTGTGCTGTTATCTTGAACTTGAATGCACCGTTCTCTACAAGTTGACTAAGTGTTGCCATACAGCATTTCAATTTTTAGGCAGATTGCTGTTGTGTGCTTTCAGGTTTGTAGTCACTGCAGCTGCATCTCTTTGGTATGTTATTATGACAGTTTCATTGTTTTTCACATATGTTTAATGATTGATTCATTTGCGGAATAGCCTTAAATGTGCAAATCACCTTTGGGGTAACAGGGAGTATGCAGGGGAACCTTTACAGGGGCTGGAGATGATAAAGAGGGGGGAGATGTTGGGTATTGGGCAGGTGGTGCCTGCATGCACCAGGGCTGGAGTCATGGAGGTCACGGGTATCTGATAGGGGCGGTCACCTGCACCATTAAATAGGGTTTGTGGCATGGCATTAAACTGGTACTTTCGGTGTTACACACTGTGTGTTCTGGTTAGCATTTGGGCTGCTGTGCTAACAGATGTGTCTGGGGTTATCTTGTTTTAAAATGGATGGGCTCGTAAGGAGCAGAGGGATGTGAGGTATTTCTAGTCCGCTTCATGCTCCCGATTCCAGAACCCTTCCAATTGTGAGGAAACAGAAGTGCTGAGCTGTGTGCGTGTTCCATGGTGCAGAGTCCAGTGACAGTTGGTGCCCGGCGTCTGTGCAGGGCAGCACCGAGGTTGTTAGAAGCATAGGAATCTGCCAGAGAGGAATCTGATGTGAAGGTACTAAAGGTAAAAGGCAGCATTTCTATCAGTACTGGAGGAGGGTAGGAAACTTTGTCCTTAAGTGCTGTTTTTGTTCCCTTTGTCATGCAGTCAATCCAGCAACTAACTTGAGAACCCGACTTCTCCTCTCTTTAGTTTAGATTTGGGGAAATTCCCTGAAAAAAAAAAAAAAAAAAAAAAAAAAAAAAAAAAAAAAAAATTCCCCGAAAATTCACTAGTGTCTGTGTGAGTAAAAGGTTCCAACCTTTATTGACTATTGGAAATGCTTAGCTCAGAAATGTGCAGCACTTTAATGAAAGAGTTCTGAATCACTTGAATTTGATCTTCTGTCTGGCCTGGTTGCAGGTTTTACTGCATTTGGTACCTTAAAAAATACAACAACAAAACAAATCTAAAATATCAAAATATTTGATTTTTACATCAGAAAAGAAAAAAAAAAATGAACCAACCCAAACCCTTGTTGTGGCTGAGCAGATCGTGCTGCAGCTCCATGCAGTGCTGAGTTACAGTATACAGGCACATGTGTGTGGATTTGTGTATTGATACGCACTGTCATGCTTTTGCTGTACAGGTAATAAAGACGGAGGATGGTTTTTGTGGATTCTTCAAAGGTGAAAAATCCTTGAAGACCAGAAATTCCAACTTACAGAATTTGACATAGGCAAAGTGAGGAGGAAAATTCTTCCTAACCTGTTATAATTAATTAATTCACGGATTCAGTGTTGGTTCGGCCTACAGGAGAAGTGAACTGCAAAGCTTTGAAGATCACTGTATTTGCTGAGGTTGTCCAGGTGGTTGAGCTTGAAGACCTGCAGCGGTCAGACAAATGTGTTGGGGTTACTCACTGCTGTCACTCGTGGTGTTGAAGGAGGGGCTCCATTGGAGGGCTTGCAGCCGTGCAGCCCAGGGACTCCGTGCTGAGTCAGGGTGATGTTACTAGAGTTTGACCAGTGTTGAGGAGGGCAATGTTTTGAAACAACTGCTCCTGAGAGACTGATTGAATGAAGAGAACAAAGCTGGGAAGACGGGTGGGCATTCCTCATTCTTTTCTGCTTGTCGGTGTTTTGCTTAGGGTTCCTTTTCAAAAGAAGATTTCACTGATCAAGACTGTAGAAGACTTTCAGTCCAAGGAAGCACGAGCCAGCTCTTTGAGAAGCACAGGAAGAGCTGCACAGAGATCCCCGAGACCAGAACTGCTTCTGTGCGCTCGTCCAGCATGTCGATTAAAGGAAATGATTGCTATTTCTACTTCTATTCCACTTGTAAAAAGGTCTGCTTGGGTTTTTTCCTTCATTTTTTCTTTCTTTCAGTTCTGAAGTTAAGAGGAATGGGTAGAATAAGTAGAAGTATTACTGGTCTTCAGCAAACTTCATAACTAATTGCATTGTACAATAGAGCAACTCGCTAAAAATGAGCTCAAAGCATGGCCAGTTCTCAGGCTGTACTATTTCATTTTCCTCTCTTGGTTTCCATTGGGTTACAGGGAGACAACTGTCCCTTCAGGCACTGTGAAGCCGCTTTGGGCAATGAAACCATCTGCACGCTGTGGAAGGAGGGCCGCTGCTTCAGGAATGTCTGCAGGTTCAGGCACATGGAGATCAGTGTGAGTGTTGGCTCCTCAGAGTTTATCACCAAACCCACTTCTCATTTCTTTAGGTGGGCTGAATGTGCTTTTGCAGATTAGGTTCATTTGCTTTGAAATGATGATGGTTCCTACGGTTAAGAATAGGGGAGGAAGCAGAGGGAAGAGAGCTCAATGGCATTGGTATATCATAGCAGAATATTCTTGTAGTTGATACCAACAGTGTTCTATCAACAGATGCTAAAGAACCACATCAATCAGACAAGCATTCTGCAAGGTGTGTTAGTTTAACCCCTTCTAAACTGGTGTCCTCACCCACAGAATGCTAGGAAAGCTCAGTGAGCCTGGTGCTCCCAGCCTGCGCACGCTTCAGAGTGGTGTTTGAGTGCTGCTTTGTGGCAGTCTGCTCACTGGCACAATCTGGAGCTCAGTCTCCCTTTGCAGATCTTAGGTCCACGTTACCATCAGCTCTTCTTCCTTTCTGTCTTCAGAAAAAACGCAGCATGATTTCCTGCTACTGGGAGAACCAGCCAGGAGGCTGCCAGAAATCCAACTGTGCCTTCCATCACACCAAGGGACGTTACCTCAATGGGGTTTTCTTTCCACCAAGCCAAAGTGAGTTTGTCTTTTTTAGGTACGAAAGATTAACTCTATTACTCACAGGTGGGTATAGTGTCATAAAGAATGCCAGGTAACGTTCACTTGTGAGCTGATAGATAGGTTCAGAGCTGAACTTTGTGCGCTTCTGATACCTCAGTTTATCTTGCATGCTCAGCTTCTCTCTGCTCCTGTGGCCTTTGCCTTGCAGGTTGTTCTCCTGCATTTAAGCTTTTTCTGGGTGTCAGGGAGATGAATGTTGTGTAGGGGGGGATTTCTTTGTTCACAGAGAAGCCATTTGGATGGGCAAGTGGAGACTCAGCATTTATCTGTGTGGGTTTTCAGCCTTGCCTGCCATCTTTGTGCAGTGGATAATCTGATTGAATTCCTACCGCATAACTGAAGAGACTGATTTTTTCTTTGCTTGTACAGACCAGCTTTCTAAGGAGGGAGAAGAAACAAAAACACCTGTCCAGCAACCAGCTGAAGAAAACCATCTTGGATTGCAGATAATTTCCACTACAAAATCTGATGCTGATACAAAACAAGGTATTCCAGGATTAATCAGAAGCACTTGCCAATTAACTCCAAAGCAATTCATTGTACAAACACAACAGAACATAGGGTTGCTGAATGGAATCAGCTATTTCCATGATCTTGTTCCTACCTTGTAACTTCATGTGCCTTTCAGATTAGGAAGGTAAACTCCTTTGTTTACATCATTAGAGCAAGACGAGGCCACAGCATGGAGTTTAAGTGCCTGTATGTGCATCTTTTCAACCACTGGTGAAAGCCACATTTGCTGATAGAGGAATCTAATGTCATATGGATGGGATAAAGTAAGGGATAAAGCCTACTTTTAATATCCAGAAGGATGAAAGGAGGGCAGCAGACAGACATCAGGTCCATGGTGCTCTTAGCTGTGGGGAGAGCTGACAGGGTTTGTTCTGCATGCTTCTGAGCAGGAGGCAGTTTGCAGAGCTGTGATCTTCAGCGTGTGCCTCTGTCCCTCGGTCTCATTTACTGCTCTGTGTTCCCAGATGACAGTTTGAATGCTGGAATAAAAACACTTGGATCAGAAGGACCTTCAGGAGCTCCTGCTCATCGGCTCAAATCTCAGATTGTTCGTGTGCCTAAGAAGGAGAATGTGCGGACACTGGTCAGCACTGTGATGCTGCCTGCAAAGCAGGGTAATGATGAGTACCTTTGCTTCCATTTGGTGGCTCCTAAGTGGAATGGAGAAATTACAATTGGGACTTACCCTGAGTGCATTACAGTTGCAATATAATTTTGTGTCAGGGCTGTCAAAGTGGTGTCTTTTGGTTGTATTTGTTTTGGGTGGGAAATGGGCTCACAAGACAGTAATTCTGTTAGTTTCTGTCAAATAAGCACTTTGTTTTTCTTTGTTTTAGGGGAGGTGCCTGTGAGTCAACGGAATACTGCTGATAAACCTGGAAAACGGAAATCCTCTGTAGGTAAGGGCTGCTTGTGAGCTGCTGTTTGGCTGCCTCCACGTAAATGGGAGGGCACTGCTGAAGCAGGAGGGAGGAAAGTGTGTCGTGGGTCTGTGATGACTCCAAGTGGCACACAAGTGTAGCAGCTGAAAGGTGAATTTGAGAACATACACTTGGAGAAACCAAAGTTTGTGGTTGACTTGTAAAAATCTTTCTCCAAAGGAATTATCTTAGGAATGTTGTTGTTTTCTCTCTGTAGCTGATGTCAGTGGCCTTCCGCTGAAGCGCAGCCTCGTAGAAAGGCTGGGGAAGAAGATCGAGGTTGACAGAGCACCAAGGAGAGGTAAATGGTCATCGGTGTTTGCTGCACAGATTCTCTAGGCTTTCTGCTTATTCTTTCTCAGGAGCGTTGTTGTTGGGAACACGTATATTCTGTAATATTATGACAAATCTGGAAACTTGAGCTCTCGTTGTAATTTCTTGTAATCCTTATGCTTCTCCTTTCTTGATGATGACAGAGAAGGGTGCCAAGCCAGCAGGGGAGATCTGGAAGAAGAGACGACTGGAAGAAGAGAAGCAAAAAGTAGAAGAGGTTCTTACTGAGAAGAGATCTAAGGATAAGCGCAAGAAGAAGAGAATTTTCCCTCCACCTGAGCCTGGTAACGTGAAACTGGAAGAGCCACCGCGTAAAATCAAGCGATTGGAAGAAATGCATATTAAAAGCTTAGAAGAAATCAAGCAGGAGAAAGCCCTGCGGATGCAGCAGATCGCAAAGCCAGCAGGTAACGAGGTGCTTCACTGTCTGCTCTGCTGAAGTGCTTCCCCTGTCAAGCAAATGGAGTTTGCTTAGAATTGCCTGGGCTGTTTCTTACCAAATGCAAAGGCAGGAAGTGCCAGGATGTCCATCCATGTGTTTTTCCATTGAATCCGTGGTGTCTGCCTGCTTCATTCTGGAGAATTCATTCGCTGTGAGGTTTTGTAATTCAGTTTCTCCTGTACTTTCTTTCTGCCATGTTTTAGGTGTGGCATGTTCTGTGTGTTGACGCCAAGGTTATCTTCATCTTTGGCGTGTTGCTTGTTTTAATATGTAAATGTGTTTGTAAAGCATGGATTGAGTTTTTAACATGGGGGCCAACCTCTGTCAGAAAGGTCAGGGGGTGAGTTATTCATTGGGGAGGTGAGAGAGGCTTCGTGAAGAGACAGCATGTGAAGGAGGGAAGAGCTTGGATACTGTATGGACTGCGAGATGTCGCCTCTCTCGTGTTCTTTGTTATTGAATGTGAGGAAATAAGCACATGGAGGAAACGCTGGCACTCAGGTTTCTTTCTATGCTTGCTGTTGACCAAGTGATTTTCTTTTTCCTTGTTTTAAAGCACCTGGAAGAGAAGAGGAAAAGACTGTGGAATGGAGCAGGGCTGCTCCCAAAGCTGTCTCTGCACCCGCAGAGGTGAGTCCCTTCTGAAGATGGACACAGTAACTCAATTTCTTCACATGTTCTTGTGTCTCACTGCTCACCATGTGCCACCATCATGAGTGCATTCCTACCTTCCTGCCTTTGGTGAAGAGCTGCAGCCATGTTTCACAATCCTGGTACTTTCAATGGCTTTCCCAGACAGCTTTGCACTCCTCAAACTCAGAATTGATCTGATTGTATCTGGCAGTGAGGCAGTAACCCTGCTGGCACCAGGTACAACTTGTGAGGTTAACGTGGGAGCACTGGATACAAAAAGGTCACGATGGCTTCGTGTTCAATGAAATCAGACTGTGGGTGGATGTTGTGTAGGGGAACAGGAATGACTTTCTGTTGCTCAAATAGAATGTGGTATGTAACAGCTCTAGCTCTGTGCTGATTTAAACGAGCACTGAAGAAGAGGAGCCTCCAGCTAAAAAAGCAGCTTTGGTAAGGAGGGGAAGAAGTGTCAGTGCTGTCCTGGTCAGGCTGATACTGAGATACAACTCTTGTAGAAAGTGTGGAGAACTGAAATGTTCTGCAGGTTTCCTTTCAAAGTAGTCACTGTGTGCAGGATGCTGGATGAATGGCAGTGTGTGCACAATGCTCTGCAGCCCTGTGATTCCTCTGTAGTGTGAAGGAATTTGTCCATTAATGCTGCATTGTTAAAAAGACCTGAGGTGCTCTGCAGACTTCCCGTGGTTGTTAACATCCTTCAGGAGCCCCTTAGCCCCCGTGTTGGGTTCAGGATCAGCAGTGCTGAAGGAGAAGCACTGCAGAGGAAGGATCTCCTGAGCAATCATTGACTTTGTCTTCCTTCTTCCCAGACTGCTGCTCCAGCCCTGCCGGAGGTCAGCCTGCTCACCAAGGCTGTAGAAGATGACACTGAAAAGTTCATCTTGGAAATCTCAGGAGGGGAAATGGTAGCAGAAATTGACTTGGACCTGGAGAAGGAGGAGGATGATCTCCTTCTTGAACTTTCTGAGATGATTGACAGTTGAACTGCATAGTAGTTATTATAGTATGTTTAAAAAAACAAAAAACAAAAAAAACAAAAAAAACCCCTTTAATTTAATAAAAACCTTTTCTTTTTGGTTGGATACCCCAGGGTGGTACTTTACTAAAAGAGTCTTTGCAATAATGAGTCATAAAGCACAGCTGAACTGGTAAAAGATTGGCAGACTGCATTCCATTGTCCTGAGTTTTCCTGCTGGTCAGAGTTGAGGTCCTGTCCCTGATCCTGGTTGGCTCCTTTCAGCAGCAAGAGAAGAAAGCAGTGGGGATCTGTGCCCTGGGATGTGCCCAAGCCTCCAGCCTGGCACCGACCTGCCTGGTGCTGCCCCTGGCACGTGTGGTGCTGGGATGAGGGGGGAGCCCAGCGGGTTCTCCCTGCTGCTCCCTTCAAACCAGTGTGCGAGGTATGACCCACTGACGCCATCACCCCGGAGTGGGGCACAACGCGGTGCCAGCATCATCATCTCTGCGGGCACTGCAGCGCAGTCAGCGCGGCTCGGGGGCGGGGGGGGGCAGAAAGGAGTTGGGAGGGAGGGAGGAACCTCACAACATCCCGCAAACGGCCCCGGTGCCAACACCGCCCACCGCCCGCCGTCCCCGCACCGCAGCCCGCGCTGCCACCTGGCGGCTGTCCCCGCAGCGCTGCCGGGGGTTCCAGCAGCCGGGCCGCCCCCAGGATGGGACAAATGCGGGGGCAATTAAATTGGATGGAGGAGCCGGAAGGGACCGAGCGGGTCCTGAGCGCTTCAGGGCTGCCCTGAAGTTAAGCACCACATTCGGGGCATTGTCCAAACGCCACTCGGTCAGTGACGGGCTCGGGGCATCCACCACCCCCCAGAAGGGCCCGTGCCTGCGTTGGACCACCCCCACGGCAAAGACGCGTTTCTCAGCCCTCCCCCGCTTCCTTCATCAGTTACGGGCAGCTCTGTGCCATTCCCCTGCTTAGGAAGCCACAACGAGCAACGGGACGGATTCTCAGCCCCATCTCCTGCAGCTCGGACGAGCCGGGGGTCCTCAGCCTCTCCTACAGGATGAACCTCGTAGCCCTTACCAGCTTTGTCGCCTCCTTGCGATGCTTTCAAGGACCTTTTTGTAGGGTGGAGTGCCCCAAAATGCACTTTGCTCCCTGAGCTGGCTCACTGAGCCCAGGCAGCTGCTCAGGTACATCCCAGAGCCACGGGGACATCCCTGCAGTCCCTGAGGACCCTGTTCCCATGTGCTCACTTCCTCACAGCACCCACGGCACAGAAGGACAGGATGCACATCAGGACGGGCGGCTCCCAGCTCTGTTCTTCCCCATAACAGTCAGCACTGCTTTGTCTCTTCCTTTCAGTAACGCTTTATTTGTGAAGACAAAGAGGCGAGGAACAAACACATCCATCGGGAAACAATTCAAACCAACGTACATCATGAGAGCGAAATAAGTTACACTATTTACAGGAACACATCGAGGGATCAAATATTTGTACACACCTTGACAAACCCAGAGCGCAGTGCTGGGCTGCACCACCCAGCAGAGAAAAAAAGCCTTCACCAACAGGAGTTGGGCTCTGTACAACAGCTCTGAGCAAGAAAAGGCACCTGCTGCTGTGTGGGATGGGCTGATGGAGCAGGCAGTGCAGCACTGCAGAGCAGGGAGCAGAGTGCAGGGTGGTGGTGGGATGCAGAGCAGTGAGCAGCTAAAGGGGCAGAGCTGCTCCACTGGGAATGGGGACAAAGGCCCGGGGTGGCAGGAAGGTGAAGGGCAACGCTTTGCTGGAAAGGCCTGGGGGGGGAGTGGGACTGTGCTGGGATCCCTCACAGTTGGGGTGGGAGCAGCACGGGGAGAGAGGGGCAGCTGGTGGGAGCCCTGGGGAGGGTGATGCTGCCTGCAGGATGGAGCAAAGCAGGGGTGAGCACGCTGCAAGGCAAGGGGACAAGTGACAGGTGCTCTGTGGGATCGTACCTGGAGCCCATCCAGTGTGGGATGGGAGGGCATCCCTGGGAGCAGACTGCCCAGGCAGGGAGCCCAAAGCAGCTGTGCTTTTGGAGGCGCTGGGGAGGAACAACGCATCCTTGTGCTTCTCGCAGCTGGCCAGGCTGGGGACAGCCCTACAGCCTTGTCTTTTGTGCCGGGAGAGCTGCAGCTCCCTGGAGGGGCTCACAGTGGTTGGTTTGGGGGCCCAAACATTTGGACTTCTGGGTCAACTCCAGCCCTTGTGTGCAAAGCTCAGCTCCAGGCAGTGCAGTGCCCTTAGCAGAGCATGAAGCTGGCTCCTGTGTGCTGGGAGGAGGAGATCCAGGAGCAAGAGGCAGAAGCCAGGAAGAAGAAGTCCCCCAGCTCTCAGCAAAGGAAGGAGCTCCCTCCCTGGATAGCAGTTATTATCTCCATGCTTGACACCACCAAAGGCACCGAGGGAGAAGCAAAATTAGGTGCACAGAGGCTCAGAGACCACAAGAAAGCAGTGCAAGTCCTGAGCCCTAAAGGAGCACCCAGCACAGTGTGAAAGGACGGAGCCCATCTGCAGCCCAGCCCTGAACCTTCACCCTCTGTGGCCAAAGCCCTCAGCCCCAGCACGGGGCCTGCAGGCACCGTGCTCTGGGGCATGGAACAGATGGCAAAACAGGCAAGTGCAGCCCCAGGGCCTCCTGCTGCCTGCCCACAGGCAGAGGCAGGGCAGCAAGGGAAGGATCTGAAGAAGCAGAGGCCAAGAAGCCACGCTCACTGGACTGCAGCTGAGTTGGGACTTTGTGCTTTAGCATTTGGGGGACCTGCCCCCCCAACCTGACAGCATGGCTCAGAGCTGCCCCCCCACAGCCCCCTGTGATGGGGAGCAGGGCAGAGCTCTGTGCCAGCTTCCTGGGGCTGTCCTCATCATGTTCAGTGCCTGGGACAGGATCTAGATTGAACTGCATTTTGGGGACAACAACTCTTAACAGCATTACGAGATTCAGTTTAACTCAGATTGCCTCGACCTCAGGCAGAGGCTGTTACAACACCAGAAACCCTTGAGCTCCCCAGCCCACCCCCAAAATGAAATCAATGACAACAGCACCCAGCTTGAACCGTGAGGTAGCTACACCAAATCAACACACACCCTCCATCTCCCCAGATCAACACCCCCCCACTCTTCCACATGGGAGATACCGACCCACACAGGTACTGAGACACCAGTACCTATGGTACACCCAGCTACAGCCACACGAACGCAGACATACACATCCCAATGGAAAAGAACAGGCTGAGAGGGCAGCGTTGCCCCCACCTCCCAGTGCTGTGCGTCACAGGGCAACCATGGGGCCTGTGATCCATCCTGCCCAGCCCCACAGCACAGGGCTCAGCTGTGACCCAGGAGCAGCCACCATCCTGTCCATGGCAGGGTGACCCTGCACATGCTTACATCCAACTAATTGGGACCTGAAAATATAACCATGCATCATTTTAGACAAAAGTGCACGCTAATAGAACTAAATTTGATAGTTTATTCTGTTTTCCAAGCAGGTGTTCCACTTGGGCTCTATATCATGCACTGGCCATGCGGATGTGGTGTACAACTGGAAGAAATCCTTCAGACCCTGAATGCAGGAGAGAATCTGTGATGGGTGAGAGAGGAAAGGTGCACTTTGAAGCAGGGAAGGCCCTGCTGGCACAGCCTGTCGCAACCACCACCAACACGGTTTGCTGTTTCTCAAGGGTCAGTAAGTAATAATGCCCCTAGTGATACTCTAGTACATTTGTCCTCTAAAATTGGTTCTATTTGACATGCTATTCCATTAAATTGCGCGATCATTAATCAATTATTAGCCCGGATAACTCAGTCAGTAGAGCATGGTTATGAGCATCTTAAAAGCATTTATTGCACAAATTTTAGTGGTCATTAAAAAATCAATGTATCAGAGTATATGAAAATTGAAGACTTTTCCAAATCAGGTACAGATTAACACAATGGGACCCTCACAGATTTATTTTCAGGTTGCAGAAACTTAGGTTGCAGTACAGACATATTTGTTCTTTTTAGTGGGTTTAACAGTAATGTTGTTATGTTGTATTTGACTTGTCTCTTTTTTCACTTTTAGAGTATTGTCAATCAAGGCCTTGATTGAGTTATCATAGTTATGTTATTAATATAAGTAGTGTTGTTATTCTATAGGCAGTATCTTGAAATTGTTGTAATACAAGAAGAATTTTATGGAGCAGCAGCCATGGATCAAGATAAGGAGTTCACAGAGCAGCAGCTACGGAGCAGGATAAAACTACATGAGAACTAATTGAACAAATGAACTGAATTGCTTGTTAAATATGGTTAGTCGGTCGGTAAACTGAGCCTTTTCAGCCTAAAAGAAAACGAGGGAAATGTAGAGAGTGTTTTTTACAGCTAGTTAGCTGAGAAGGGTCATAAACACGGTGCAGTTAATCAAGCAGCCATAACACCTGCAAGGACAGTGAGAACAACAGGATGCCCTGGGATGGTGAGAAACTAGCCATGGTTCTGGGAACTCAGCAAGGGAGTAGCTTTCAGGATGATAACAAGAAGCTGCAAAGATACTTGGGGATGGTATGTAATTGGGAACCAATGATGAGCTCCACTTTTGCAATATGTATGAGCTAATTATCCGTATTATAAATGTACACGCAGCCAAGGAATAAACGAGATTAGCTGATCATATGTCAATGAAAGGTGTGATCGTTTGCTTTTCTCCCGCCGTTCTGCAACAGGTGCTGTTCTTTAGAAAGCTCTGCCTGATTATGCACATCTCTCTGCATAGAGTTGGGCTTCTTTTGACAGAGGGCCCTATTACAATCTTGAAAAAAAACACAGAACATGATAACTGGAAAACTCACGTTGTAAAGCTAGATAACACCAATTTTTAACAAAGCTTGCAGCTGCACTTCCCCACAGAGAGCATGGCAAAGCTTTGATGACAGGGCTTAACAGACTTAGGAAAACTCACTGCAAGAGACTGAATGTGTCTCACTTTGTCCATTCTTCATAGGTGCCCTGCCCGCAGCAGGAGCAGAGCAAGAGGAAGACTGAATCTCCCCAGTACTCTGAGGTACTTTCTCTGAAGGATGTGCAGGGACCCCTGTTGGCTTGCTTACTTCTTGGCTTGCTTACTTCTAGGCTTGTCACCTCTGGACCCACCTCCCTCTGCTGCTGCCTCTGCCTTATGCTTCTGAACAATGAGACCTTGAAATACTTAAGCTCTAGGCCAGCTGTTCAAGGTACATAATGCTGCTAGCAGGCCTGGGTGCTTTTCACAAGCTGGAGAGGCAAAGCACTGTGTTAGAAACAGCCTTCTAGTGGATACACAGAAACACTTTGCTCCCCCTGCAGGTTTCTGCACTGAAGCTGACATGAACCTAACAGTGGATGAGCAATGGGTATTTCTGAATTCTCCCCATCCCTGATTCTAGGAGGAGCCCAAGCTCCTGCCTTCAATGCCCAACTGTGAATTGGCCCTTTTGCTAAGCTTGTGCCACATGAAAGACTGCAGCCATATTGGGGATGTTTAATGTAAACAGGCACCAAATTACACGACAACACAAGCCATATACTCACATCAAAGCTCTGGACTCTGAGGTTTCTCCATGTCCGTCCTAAGTTTCCACGTAGTTCCCAGAGAGTGGTGCTCAGGTCTTTGCTGTAACAACCCAGAGTGGAGAGCTGATTCCTTCTCTGGGACATTTCTGTAGCTCAGGATGCTTCAGCGTGCACTCAGCTATGACAGTGACTGGGAAGGAATGGGGCTGCTGCATTCCGTGTCTGCTCCTATGAGCAGCTTAAGGTTACAGTGGGGGCATGAGCTCAGGTTGCTGTAGCACACTGAGCATCGTTTCAGCAGGGTAGATTCAGTGATATGAAAGTTGGTTGCCTTGTTTTACTAACCTGTAATTAGGAGGGCTGCCAATCAAGAAGTTGCTTTTTCCATGCTGGGAGAATTGTGTGCATGTTCCTTTCAAAAAGCTATTTTTTGAATTCTAATAGAAGGGAATGCAATGAAGTAACGTGAGTTTTTGAAAGTAGAAGTTGTCAGTTTCCCTCCATAAAGACTGCTCTTTCAGAAGTTGTGCTCTTGTGAATGTCCACAGCAAGGCCTGTCTCTCTTTCAGGCTCAAGGCTGGAAGTGACAGACTGGAAACCACAGCTCAGCAACAAAGCAAAACGAATGAAGCCCCTCAGGACAACCTTCAAGCCTTTGCTTCAGTAAGCTAGTTAAAAACCTCTGTGGGTTTTGCAAGCTCCTGAGACTAGTTAAGTAATTCTGTGAGGAAAATGCATGATGACATTTTCCTGGAGGGCCTAGGAGAGCTGAATTCCCAAGCTGTGCTGACCATAGGCTACTCTGAAAATCCTGCCATTCGTTATTTCCCCACGTTTGTGGTTTTGAGACTTGCCACGATGCTATGGCAAGCCATAGTTAACACTAGAGAAGGTAAGGGTTTACACTAACATGCTGGTGTAAGTATTTTCAGGTTTAGATCTGCTTTAGTTGTGGTATCGAAGACCTCAGGCTGCACGTTAGACATTCCTCCTGCATTAGAGGTATTTGCCAAGTTTGTAGAACTGCACAGCACTGCATTAAAGTGTCTCACTGTCCTTAACGTGGTTAGAGTTGTTATAAAATAGTATTTTCATCTGAGGCCTATGAGAAGCAAATGATTCATGGATTTGGTCTGGGGAGGTAGGGAGGTGACTGCAGGCCCTGTGCTGTACTGATACTGGCAAGAGTGGCAATAAGGTGTGAACTTCAGGAAGAAACACTGCATATACAAAATAACAAAACTTAATTTTTAGTCTTTATTATTAAAGCATGTAAAAAAGAGACCAAAAAACCCACAAAACTAGTGGGATATGTGATCTTGTTTCTGTGAAACAACCACATGAGGCTGCTTTAATGGCAGTGATTGCCATTCTCAGTGAGAACTCCAGGTTTTGATCACAGTTTTGATGAAATTTTACTCTTCCTGTGCTTCAGCCTTGAAAAACAGTCACTCACAAATGTATTTACTGCCAGAAGCGGTGACACAAGTAAGAAGGAGGATATTTCTCTCTGGTAAAATGAGACTTGTAGAGGTCTGGTAGAGAGACATGATCAAACTTTTAGTTGCAACTCCATATATTCCATTTGAAAATCTGCAAGTCATGTATTTATGTCAACTGAAAATGGAGTCATAAAGAAAGCAAATAAATGATATATTTTTTTTTTCAATCTTGAAACCTATTCTTAATTTTCATTGTTAAAATGGGAAGCATAGCTGCATCTTTTTCATTTAGAGTAAGCCAAAAGGAATTCTTTCAGCATTATCAATAGAAACTAGCTGTTAATCCAGCTGAGGATTAACAGACCATGTGCATGAGATACAGTGTGAGAGCTTCAGACTGGACCAGGAACAAGCAAAACTGTATTTAAGCATACACATTGGCTGCATAGGGAAGCAAGAGTGTAACATCAAAAGCACCACCTCAGCTCCAGCTCTCCAACCTAGACAGAGCTGGAGCTGCTATAGTCTCTACCTG
Organism: Coturnix japonica; assembly: GCF_054131305.1. NCBI lineage: Eukaryota > Metazoa > Chordata > Aves > Galliformes > Phasianidae > Coturnix > Coturnix japonica. The sequence goes on along the minus strand of NC_140688.1, from coordinate 2,399,382 downwards.
CAACTGCCCAGTTCTCTTCAAAGCCCTGGAGCAAGCAATGCAGAAACATGCTATCTGCCCAGCCAGATTTCCCAGCTTGTAAACACATCAGCTGCAAATCAGGCGTAGTAAATCACCTGTGGATACTGATAGGACAAGGGGAATGGTTTGAAACTAAGGCAGGGGAGGTTTAGGTTAGATATTAGGAGGAAGTTTTTCACACAGAGGGTGGTAACTCACTGAAACAGGTTGCCCAAGGGGGTTGAGGATGCCCCATCCCTGGAGACATTCAAGGCCAGGCTGGATGTGGCTATATCCAGGGGGGTTGAAACTAGATGGTCATTGTGGGCCTTTTCAATCCAGGCCATTCCATTCTATGATTAAAAGATTCTATGACCAGACAACACGCAGCACACAAGCCTTTACTACCATTGTTACTCTTCAATAAGCAAAATACACACAGTGATTTAATAGGGGAAAAATAAAGACTGCAAAAAGAGAGCTTCAGACTGCCATTTTGTACCTCAGAGCTGCAAGGATTGTGAGCTAAATTATCCAGCCGTATTGTTATGTCAAAGGAAAGGTGAGTCTTTAGCAGACTAACCCAAATGCCAATGCTTACGCAACACTTAAGCCACACTTAAGCCCTTACTTGAAAATCTTACTGTGCTACGTGGATCTAGTACTGGGTAAGAGAAGAGGAATCACCTCATGCAGACAGCAACAGGAATAGCAATTGCTCAATGGTTCTTAGAGAAAGCTCCAGATTATCAAAGAGAACACACTGAGAATATGAGGAACTGTGACAGGAAATACCAATTTCTGAAGAAAAATAAAAATTAAATGGAACTATTTGTTTTTAACAGGAATTAATTTAAAATATTATTCAAAATCACCCATATTAAAGATTTAATAAACAGTATGAACAAAGGTGGAGGGGGGGAGGGGAAGATGGGAAAACTGAAGACAGAAAGCTGACAACTGGTTTAGTAACAGGTTAAAAACGCGTGCTTTGAGATCCCTATTAAATAATACCCACAAGTAGGGCAAGAAATAACCCTGCAGACGGTTATCCCCGTGACTATTCCAAAGGCAACGGCCCCAGGACACACCGTTGCCAACCGCTTTCTGAGGCAGCCGAGCCTACAGACGCGCACACTCCTGCTCTCCGCGGGTGTGTATCCTCTTGATATCGCTTACTATCGCTTCATATCGCTTACTATCGCTTAATATCGCACGTATAACGCATACGTGGGGCTCCCGGCTCCGGCTGGGAGCCTGAGGCTGCCCTGCAGCCTGTGGGTTGGGCCGCGGCTTCCTGAGCATGCGCCGTGTTTCCGCGTCCTGCTCGGGGCTCGGCCCGGCAGAGTTTTAAGACGACATGAAGAAGATACTCAGCTTCGTAAAGAAGAAAAAACGGGATCCGCCGCCCGGCAGCGCCGCCTTGGCGTGCTCCGCCGGTGCGTACGAGATCCGCCGGAAGGAGCTGACCAAGCTGCACCGAGGGGCCGCCGCCGGAGACCTGGCCCTGGTGCAGCAAGGACTGAAGAAGCACGACATCGACGAGCGCGACAAGGCGCAGCGGTAAGGGCGGCGGGCCGGGCCGGGATCCCCGCTGCATGACCTGGGCACAGAGGGCTGCTGTTAACGGGGGCCGCGCGTGGCTGGGACGGCCGGTAGAGGCCGCTCCGATGTGCCCTCCCGGCCTGGATCCCTCGTAGGGCTGCTCGGCATTCCTCCGAGCTGAGAGCTCTGTTGGGGGCTGGTGAGAAAGGGCAGCGATAAGGCTGCTGGCTTCATGAAGGCTTTCTTGCTTGCGAAGCTGATGGTGGTTCCTTTAGGTTGTCATATTCCCCAGTGCTTGGTAACGGCTGCTTTTGGGTGAGGAGGGGCTCCTGCACAAAGTTGTGTTTGTTACAGTTAAATTACTCATTCGAGCTCTTTGCGGTACACTGTGCTAAATAAATAATAAATACAGTGCTCAGATCAATATTGTCAGGCTTCTATTCGGAGGTGAAGGATCTTGTATACTTATTTGGGAATTTCTCAGTGGGGACAGTCACCCTCGAGTTGTTCCATGTCTGTGACAAGGCATGATGAGTTATTTGACGTTCTGCCTGTTATTTCGTCCTCATCTTCTCTGCCTTGGAGGAAGCTGGTCTTATGGAGGGTACTCATCAGCCTGCCTGTGATGGGAGCTGTTAGGACAAGAGGGAACAGCCTCAGCTTGCACCAGGGGAGGTTCACGTTGGATGCTAGGATAAGCCTCTCCAGAGAGTGGTTGTGCACTGGAATGGGCTGCCCAGGTTGGTGGTAAAGTCACCGTCCCTGGAGGTGTTCAAGAAACATGTAGATGTTGTACTAAGCGACATGGTTTGGTGCACGCTGGTAATGGAATAAGCTTGTTTTTATTTGATTTTGTTTATTTTGGGAGGTAATTGGGATAAAGAAATGCAATTTGCCCTGTTCATGTACCACAGAGTGAAAATATTTATTTAGCTGTCTGTTTCAATTTACACGTTTCACTTTTAGGACACCACTGCATCTTGCTTGTGCAAATGGACGTGAGGATGTCGTTACGTTTCTAGTAGAAAACAAGTGTAAGCTAAATCTTTTTGACAGTGATAACAGATCTCCACTGATGAAGGTAAGTAGAACATACTATGTTGCTGCAAGTAGGAATTATTGATTATGTATTAAATGATGTCTTTCCAGATTCTTTAAGTAAGTCTGTGTAGAAGCATGCATGCTGTAATCAGTGTGGCTTTGGCATGTGCTAGCTAATCTTGGCAGATGCTTTTATATTCCAGGAATGGGAAGTTGTAGTAGTAGTGACACAGTGAAATATGACTGCTGGAAATTTTACCTTTTTTTTTTTTTGTGTGTGTGTGTGTGTTGTTTCCAGGCAGTACAATGCCAGAAAGAAAGATGTGCAGTGATCCTGCTAGAGCATGGTGCTGATCCGAACCTGGCAGATGCTGGTGGCAACACTGCCCTTCACTTGGCTGCTGTAACTCCTAACACATTTCTAGCAGGGATGTTAATTGAGCACAGTGCCCGTATCAATGCTCAGAATAAGGTACATTTCGAGATTCAATAGAGAAGTTCAAAAAGTTGCATTGATATTTTTATTGTAGATTTTTTGTTTGTTTCTTTTGATTTTTAACTTGAATTATTTCTGTTCTTTCAGGACGGATGTACTCCTCTTACTCTTGCTATCTCTGAAAATCACAAAGAAATGGTAGAGCTCCTTCTTAAAAAAGGAGCTGATGTTCACACTCGAGATCCGTGTGAAAGGTGAGGAGATGGTCTAAACTCTGCAGGTCACCTTAGTTGTCTTCAGGTTGGACTGATGGGAGGGATGGGAATGAGCATTGAAGTAGAAAGACACAGAGAAAGAGCTCGTTGAGTGACTGGCGAAAGCAGGTCTCAGCTTGGCAGGTGGCATGCATTATTGCATGTTTTCTGCATTGAGAACTGCAAGAAAACATTGTTTCTGGTAGCCGCTGTGGCAGGAAAATTGCTATTGTGCCAGCAACATTGCTGTTATGCCAGAGAGAGTTTTTCAAATTGATGCCAAGTTTGTATGCAAGTGTTGTTAATATGGAAGCTTTTTTTTCTGTTCATAAAGTGATTTTCTTTGAGATTGAGCAAATGGGAATTAAAATAATTACAATGTCTGACTAAATTGTATGGTTTGTCTTGTATTTTGGATGCTGTAGAACCCCACTTATGACTGCAGCAGCCAGTGGGGAGCTTAAGTTGGTAGAAATACTTCTTCGCTATGGTGCTGAAATTTTCCATAAAGACGTTAATGGATGGACAGCTGAGGACTATGCTATTCTTCATGGAAATGCTAGATAAACTTTTAAATTTATTGCTAGGTTTTTAGTTATCAGTGTTGAGTTTGAACCTTTTTGGTAACAGCACCAAGTTTAACGGTGCTATTTTGAAGATGTGTTCATTGACATCTTCTCACATATACTGTTCATGTGTCTGGTGTTAATTTGAAAGTTGAGAAAAGGGCTTCTGCTCAAAATTCTCTGTAAGATTTCAAGTGTTTGTTTCTAAGCTGATGTCTGCCTGCTATACACTATTAAAATGTGTCTGTAGCCCACAGACGCAGAAGTTCAACTTGAAAAACTGAAATGTTTGTAAATTCTTCTCAAAACAGAACCCTTGTTATTACTGTCTTCAGTTCCACTGACCAGGAACCACCTGTTTTGTTTCAGAGGAGATCTAGCTGTTATTTCTTTTGTTAAATTACTAAGCAGTTTAACTCCTCCTACACATAAGTATTTTACCCATGGGTGTTCATTCATAAGAGTGGTTGTATTTGTAAAAACTGGACTGCAAAGGGTACCGAGCAGAAGTAAATAACTTCATAGATCTGGATGTGCATCTATAAAATAGATGTGTCCATTATATTTGAGTATGTTACGGTTTGCAAAAAGTAGAGTATGTTACACTTACTGAATATGAAAATTGTTTTGGCTATGGTTATGTTTAGGATGGATAGTATAAGGCTCTTATTATCCCATTAAGTGTTTATGTAGCTATGGGATTATTTTTCCCAAATGCATTTCCTTTTTTGCTCTCCATAGTCTTAGTAAAACACTGGCAGAATATGCAGACCATGAGAACGCAGGGGAAGCTTCTGCAGGTGCTAAAGGAGGCATCCCTGTGCCAGTGACTCCTCACCAGGCAAGAGCTGCTGGCTTTACGTTGGGTGCAGCTGCTTCGAGCAGAGGAGGTAGGATACTTAACTGTGGTAGAGCTAATGGGCAGAATCGTGGTGGCCCCTTCCTTAGGTCGGTTTGCATCTTTTAAATTCACCGTGCTCAGTGTGGACTTCAGTGGAAGCATCAGGTGGACTGTAATAAGAAGTGTTATGAATGTGTTTGCTTGCTGCTAGTTTACACTGCATCTCCACAGGCTGTGGGGACAGTTGTGATTTGTGTGCACTACATCCATCTGCTCATACAGTTGTCACTTTCAGCACATCAAGTTGCCCATTTATTTAAATTGTCCCTTTAGCAAGGGGGAGGAGGGAAGAGAAGAAACAAAATAGGTTAAAGTAGCCTTGTTTTATGGGTGTGCAATTTTTCTTAGAGATGCTCATTTAGATTGTTGTTCAGAAAATCCAATTGCAAAAGCTGTAGTTTCATCCCAAATAGTAGTTTTATCTTCTGTAGCAGCGAAGCAGCAGATAAATTGCAAGAAGATGCATCTTTTGTTGATTACCAGTGGATTTCTGTCACTTTGTTTTAATTTTAATAGTTTCACCTGCATAAAGCTCCTTTTTTGGGAGACATAATTTCTCACCTTCAATTACAATTGCTTTTGTTTGTGTTGTGGAGACGTAACAAAAATTGTCTTGGAAAAATAACTTCATAAGCAACAACAGTACATTGTTTGTATATACCGTATCTTTTTGGACATGGTTTGATTTATAATCAAATAATGTTTTTTTCAATTACTTTTATTTAAAAAAGAAAAAAAAAAAAACAACTGAGAAAGACTTTGTGATCCAGAAAAACTGTTACATTTTCTCATTGCCTTGTAAATAAAAGAAATACATTCCTTCAATGAATTTGTAAAATCCAGGCAGCGTTTATAAGCTCAAATTGCCCTAAATGAATCTTAGAAAGTTGCTATTTTAGTATGAATGAGATTGCCTTGCAGTTTACGTTTCAAGCCCCAACGTACGAGGTTTTATTTGTTCCTTATTTTTAAGGGTTTTGTGAGAATCATGTGTCAGATGGGCAGCAGACTGTTCAAACACAAGTCATTACTTTTTTATTATAAAGACTGAGAAATATGATCAAAGAATACATGGCATATTTTTTCTTCCTGGACTTATCCCAGATGGAAGTATAGATTTTAGACCCAAGTGATGTTGCCTTTGACTTAGGAGCAGTTACTTTGAACTAGAGAGTGGTTGAAAAAGTTTCTTCGTAGCTTGGTTTTGAAGTTTTGTTTGCTTGTTTTTCAGTGGGGCTCGATACAGTTGGTTTGATCATTGAAATACTTTTTTTTATCCAAATCCACTCAGTTGCTACCTTCCATGCACATAGATAGTTGCTCTGGTACCCCATTGTAAGGACTAACAGGCCTGGGTTAATTTAAAATATGTGATTTGAGGGTTTCTTCTTCCAAGTAGAGGGTACATTTAGACTAGATATCAGGAAGAAATTCTTTACTGTGAGGGGGATGAGACACTGGAACAGGTTGCCCAGAGAGGTTGTAAATGCTCCCTCCCTGCAAGCATTCAAAGCCAAAGGTGCATGGGGCTTTGAGCAACCTGGTCTAGAGGGAGGTGTCCCTGCCTATAGCAGGGAGTTGGATTTAGATGATATTAAAGGTCTGTTCCAACTCAAACCATTCTGTGATTCTCCCTGTGCTCAGTCTCTTAAAGATGACACCAGCATGAGGAGTAGGAGGGAGCAGAGAGAAAGTTCAGTAGCGTAGTAGAAACAATATTGGAATTAATTCTGCAGTCTCTGATTGCATCCACACCCTGAATCATGAGAGTCCTTTTAATATGCCACAGTAACAGTCTTAAAAGTGTCCTTTAGAGAAGCCGGGATGTTGAGAGAGAGACCAGAGAAATACCCACTTTGGAATTCTTTTATTGTCTTTTGCTCTTCTGTTTTATTTTTCTGCTATCTAAAATTTTGACCTTATCCTTTCTGCTACTTTTGTACTTTCTAATTAGAAGAGGAGATTCTGAAGAATGTTGAACAGGTCAGCATTTTTCAACAAGTTTGCTCATGATTATTTGGATGTCAGAACATGAACCCTTTTATTAATCACGTACAGATTGGCTTCCAGAACATATTGAATGACCGATCTCTTAGATTTTAAGTAACAATTTATTTTTGAGGAAAACAGTAGTTGTGCTATTTCTGTTTCTAGTATGTTTGCAGTGACAGTATGTTTGGCCACTGCAGCACATACTAGTGTATTGTTCAGCGTTTCCCTGAGTCATTTGCAATTGGACTTGATAATCTTTTCCAACCTTAGTGTTTCTATGATTAGAGGAATTGTCTCAGCATTGTAAAACTCTTTACAAAAGTAAATTATCACTTCTGTGTGATTTTTATCTCCTGAGGTCAGATAAAACTTTTCCTGTATTCCCTCTTAAGGAAACAGAGAAAAGCCAGAAGGGATGAGAAATCATCTTGAGGTTCTTTTCAACCCAAGCCATCCTATGATTCTTTTAAACTTTCTCTTAAGTGTATGTTTCTGATAGTAGCTGTTTTTCCACAGCACTGCATGTGTATGTGATAAAATCCATGTAAGTAGGACAATCTTCTGCTCCAGAGAAAAGTAACAGATTTATTGTGAAAGAATTTGATGTCAAGGTAGTGTTCCACAGTTTCTCTTTTGACACACAGATGTACACATGCACACAAATGCATGTCATAGTCACAGCGCATTCTCCCAGTGCTGTAGCTTTGTGTGTGTGCTTTTTGTATTTTCCAAACTTGTGAGATTCCGCATTTATTCTGATGTCATTGTTGTCTGTCCTTTCCATGCCTTTCCCTTAATGGATATAGAAATGCAACGGTCCCCTGAGCAGACTCTGAGAACAGGAGAATCGAGTGAAGGTATTCATTCTGCACAGCAGTATTTTAAATACCACACATGTCTTGTGATACACAAATACTTATTCATCATAGGTGCTTATTATCTTGCAGATCTGTATCTTGATGATTTAAGATCTATGAGTTAGAGTGGATTTGGGGCAGCTTTTGTTTCTTTGCATGTTTTGCATGAGTCCCTTCTTACTGAATTCAGCATTTGCTTTTATCACTTGTGATAGTGTTGGTTTTGGGGTTGTTTGTTTTGTAATCTGTTCTCCTCTTGCTCAGAAATGGTGATATAGGCTTCAGTTAAAGTGGAAACGGGTCCCTGGAGACTAGATCTCATTTCTGTGTCAGTGCATCATGGCTGTGGTTTTGGTCTAGCTGAAAGCTATCTCATCAAATTCCTGTCTCGCCTTCTAAAGGATAGCAGGATCATTGGCAGTATTTATATGTTGAAAGCAAAAGTGTAGGTAATTTAATGAGCTGTTTTCCTTACTTCTAGTGGTACTCATTGAAGATGTAACTGAAGTCGTTCGTCCAGAGTTTAACTGTTCCACACAGCAGCAATTTTCTGTTCTGCGTGGAAAGTTAGCAGATAGAGTCATAGTACTGAGTTAGTTATTTAGCTTTACATACAGCAGGATTCCATTAGCATTTAAGAATATTCTGTGTTTTCTGTAGTGGAAAACATCAAAAATCAGATTGTTAGCATTTGAACCATTTAAGATGCCCTCAGATGGGAAGTTTCAGCCTCTAGCTTTTTTCTCCATGAGATTTCTTTGAACATTTATACTGTACTGCATCTCAGAAAGCTGTGTTCAGATCAGGGAATATTCTCGCATACTGTGTTTAGGAAAGGCAAAATTTGTACACTCATTTGTAGGTTGTTAGTAGTAACCCTTCTTTTTGTTATAATATTTAACAGTTCAGAAACTTCAGGAATTATGATTTCTATGTGGAGATCAGATATGTCTGTTTTCCCTTCTGTGCTGGGAATCAGAAAGTCCTTCTATTATGTTTTAGTTGTTAAGAGGTGTTAGCGCTTCAAAAATTGTGTTCCTAGACTGCAGTTTTCATTAGAACGGTGACCTGAAGGATTTACTGCAGGGCGCTCTCATCAGGGTTGCTAATGATCTGAAGTAAGAGCGATTGTTGGATATGCTTCAGCACAGAGCTGGCATTCAGAGGGACTTCAATGAGCCAGGGCAATAGACTGGCAGGCATCTTAAGAAATCCATCGGGGGCAAATACCAAGACCCATTTGGGGTGAAAAAGCCCCTTCCTACAAAACATGATGGGACTGCACGGCAGGGGAGCAGCTCTGCTGAGAAAGGACACAGACCTGTCAGAAGGCAAGCTGAGCATGAGGCAGCAGGGTGCTCTGGCAGCTAAGGGCTGCAGCTTGCACTGTGCTAAGAGTAGCAAAGCCAGGAGACTGAGAGAAGCGATTGTCAGCCCCTGTTTAGCACTCACTTGACTGTGCCTTGGCTGTAATTTTGAGTTCCTTCTACGTGAGAGGTCGATGGATCAATAGCAAGCTAATTCTCTAGGGAGCCATCATATTTGTGAAGGAGTATTTGCCCTGTGAGAGAGGGCTGAGAAAGTGGACTTACTCAGCCTGAAGAAGAGGCAGCTTTGAAGGGCCCTAACTGCAGCGTCCAATGCAGATGAGAAGACAAAGCCAGATGCTTCCCTGTGATACTTGACAGGAAGCGAAGATGGCAAGAGGTATAAATGGAAGCAAGATGGTTTCTAGCTGGAGATGAAAAGTGTTGCCATGATAAGGATGGCAAAATAGAGAAGTTGTGAACCTTCTCTTGGAGGTGTTCAAGACTAGACTGAATAAAACCCTGACCAACTTTTCCTGACCTGAAAGCTGAGCTGGCTTTAAGTAGTTGGTTGAGAGACTTCCAGAGATCCCTTTTGACCTGACCTATCCTATAGTCTTAGGTGTGAGTTACTACCTTCACTGAACTGATAAAAACTTGGGGGTGTAGTATAGCATGCCCTGCTAATGCTCCTTTTGTCTCAAGTATATCATTTTTTGATTCACTGTAGAGAAATGCTGGTGATTCTTCTAGCTAGGGATAACCTATAGCTCCTGAGTATGCTTTTTGATTTTCTTTGTATTTATAAATATACTTTATTTATAATCCATAGCAAGGTACGGCAGCAAAAAATGGTAGATATTGTAGATATGTCTGATTTGTTTTTCAGTATAATTTGAAAAAGCATTTGTTTTGTAAATACTTTCCTTCATGCTGTTCTTATTGAATTGGCCACTTCAGCTTCTGTACTCTTATGAGCTGTTTTCATGTTAAATGTCTGTATTGGTTAATTTTTAGTATGCAAAATCTAATCTCAACATGTCGATTTATATTTGAACAGCAATGGATGACTTTTTCGAAGGATACTCAACAAGGTGAGTCTTATAAAAATACCAAATGCTTATTTGAGGAATTATTTGAGAGGACCAGTACTTACTTTTCGTTGTTTTTGAAGTTCTGAAAAAGAGGGCAGTAATGGCACCTGGAATAATTCTGAGGAAGAAGAACTGGATTTTACAGCCAAGGTATGGTGCCTTTATGGGAAAATAGTTGTGTAAAATAAGTGATTTGAAGGCAATTTCCTATGAGATAGAAGGAAACTCTTTTTCCAGCCAATTCTTTGTTTTTTTTTTTTTGTTTTTTTTTTCCTCCTTAAGAAGAGTCTCTCATCTGCCAACCTTTCTTCTGCTGTAAGTTTTTCCTAAAAATTGTTGCTTTGGCAGAACATGCAGTAGATTTGTGGTTTGAGGCAAAAGAGTAGATATTAAGATAAACTACCACATTGTATTAGTTGTTCATTGAGTGAGATTTGCCAACCCTAGGAATTGATAAGTTAATAAATAACCTGTTCTGTTCTCTTTCAAACTTCACAATTGTTTCCCCTAATTTACATGATAGGATGATTAATGAAAAAGAACACGATAATGAAAAAGAACATTTATTTATCAAAATCTAGTGAAATTGTTCATCACCTGGTTCTCTTTCCTTCCTCACTAGGTTCCTCAAGTGTTCGATACTTGAGTTGCTCAAATAATTATTTTTTCTTTCTTTTTTCCTTCTGTGGGATGACATTCCGTGCTTGTATATAATCTCACACTGCATGACTATCTTCATTTTTTGAATATTTGGACTTTTCTCTTTATAAGCTCCATGTGCTTATCCTGCTGTTTTTATGAATGTTCCAAAGGATTACCAGTTTTTTCAATGGCGTCTGGAGTATTTAGTCTGTTGCACTGGGATTCTGCAGTGATTAGGAACTTTAGTTTGTTAGTTCAGCACACTCTGTAATGCTGGAGATGTAAGCATGTGTACTTTAAAATTTTTTCTATTTTCTTACATTGATTTTAGGGGAAGTGATTCAAATTTCTAGCATTATTTTGAAATTTACAGATATTTCACTAAGTGGAGTTATATTAACTAATTTATTCTTCAAGCTTCAGGAACTTTAATTGATACTTGAGTTGTGCATACTTACAAGTAAGTAATCGCGAGTGTAGTTGTATTTTACCAATGGATTAAAATACCTTTTTAGAATTGTTACGCATTTACAGATAGTTTTGAATAGTCACTGACTTGTACACAAGAGGAGAGGAATGTTTGTGTAATTAAAGTTGAAGGATCTAGCAAGTATCTTAGTCCTTTCAAAAGGGGACAGCCTGGTTGTATTTACTGTTCAAGATTTGATGTAAGTAAAGGATTTGCTTTAAAACAAAAAAGCAAACAAAAACAGATCAAATAATTCTTTTAAAATGTGTTTTTATTTGCAGAAGCCACAGAAGCCAAACTTGACATCGTTAATGAATGTTCCCCAAAAGTTCAGAAATAATGGTAAGTTATTTGGAAAGTACTTCATAATACAATGACATACAAAAGTAAACTTACTAAGTAATTTCATTTCGGTTTTTGTTGTTGTTGTTTTCACTTGGCTGTAGTAATTGAGGAAAGTAGTGTTATAAGAACAGAACAGATGGTCATGTCAGAATAAAATAAGTAAGATAATGGAAATGACCATACTGAGTCCCCTCCTAAGCCTTTGTGTCTGATGTGTCCTTCTCCCATCCTGCCCTTACCTGGCTTCTTTTCCATACAGTCCCAGATGACTACTTTCCTGTGTTTTTAATGGGTAAAATGCCTGCTGCTATTTATATAACCCATTTGATTCATATTCCTCTTTCCCTTTCTCATGCTTTAAGGTGGTGGTGATAGTTCTAGAATTGAAATTCCTAAGTCACAGAAGAAAAGCCTCAAACAAAAAAAACCAACAGGTGCAAATCTGAGCAGAGGAGAATGTGGAGAGTTGTTGAAACAAGATGTCTCAGATTCAAGCAACCTTGAGGAAGATGAATTGGTGGAAGAGGAAGAAGGGCAGTGCAAAGAGGTACATAATAAATTCCATGAAACACTAAAACAAGAAAGTGAAAACCTGGGCCTAAATAGATATGAGGAAAATCTATGGGCAGCATTTCCCTCAAGCACAAAAGTAAGTGTACAGGGATGATTCAATTGGAAGAGTTTGTTAAGGGTAATACAGGTAAGCGACAGTAAACTATTTTCCTGTTAATACTCAATCACGTATCTGTATTCAATCATTGTATTTTGATACTGAAAACATCTTGTTCATAGCCAAACTCAGACATTATTTTCAATATTTTTATTATGAGATTGGAGAGTTTTGGAAGGAGAAAGACAGGAAACTTCATTCTTTCTGGAATCTGTGCACTTTCTGTTGTGTAAAACTGAGGGAATGGATAATATCCATTAGAAGTTGTAGCCATTTAGTAGAATTCATGAGGTAATGACTGGAAATGAAGAAACAAAAGGAAGTTTTGAATGAAATTGAGGGCAGGAAACTAGTGAAATTGTGAGATATGTAGGCAGAAAGAAGACTTTCTGAATAATATCAATGAAACTGCATTTAGATTGACACAAGGAAGTGCTTCTCAGAGGTTTTGCATAGCCAGAGATGAGGTTTACAACATGAGGCACTGCAGTTTAATTGTGCAGATTCCCACTAAAAATTGTAGGCCTTTAGAAACCATGTTGCACTTTGCTTCATTTAAGTCTTACCCAAGAAAACCGTTTTCCAAGTTGTTAATGGGTGGTGAAGTAGATATTGATTTCTGTGCTTTTCAGCTGTTTTGGTCAATCTGTTTTAGAAGGAGTCACCTAAATGGAAAGAAGAACAGGAGAAGGAAGATACTAGAAGGAAGCTGCAAACGACAGTTTTGGGGGATGTGAAACATTCTGTTTCTAGTAATAAACATCAAGTCCGTAAAGTTTCAGAAGACACAGCTTATGCGAGAAGTGAGTTTAAATATGATCCTGATTGCTCCTCTATAAGTATTAATGTTCAGTAAATAAAGTAAAATGATGATTATCCTCAAAGATGATAAACTTTCCTGTTACCTGTGAACCCTAGCCTGCTGTGGTAGAGAAGGTCTGCAGCTTTTGTTATTTTCGTTCTTACCTAACGGTCACAAATGGTGGTGCTGGATTCCTAATGATTACGTATGATGCAAGTTTCTTTATTAATTTTGTTGCTGTGTTCTCCTTGATGCCGTCTGAACAAAACAAGAAGCTAATCTAATCTATCTTCTGTGTGACAATATTGTTTCCCTTTCCGATGCTACTATCTGATTGAAAAGCTGTGTTTTTTCAGGGCTTCAGCCAAAAGCAGACCTGAGTCAAACTCAGAGAAGACTCTTCCAGTACCTCAACTTGTTCAGTTGTAGAATGTAGGAGATCTCTCCTTTGCTAAACCTTTGTGGGCTTGAGAGCATGACCAGCTCAGAGAGAGTTGGGTAATTTGGCATAGACCCCAGGGTGTGAAAACAGAAGATACTATTTCCATTGTCTGACTCCAGAGCACTGCTTGTTGCAGTAGACTTCTTCAGAGCATGTGTAGCTATTGGTCAGATGCTGCACAGAACATTGTCCAAACATGGTGAACGTAGCCATGTCAGCTGTCCTGCTTGGGCATCTTCTGCTGGAAAACAGATGAAGAGGAGTGAAGAGAATACTGTGATGTGACTGGATGTAAAGTTACCCTTGAGTGGGACTCACTGTTTGGTTTGTTCTTTGCTGTAGAATTACTGCTCGTCTTTCAGATCCTTTATTTGACTGATGGGGTATAAAAGTGTAGTGCAGTATATTTCTCAGTGTCTGTATTTCTCCTTTTTTTTTGTAGAAGCCCAACCCACAGTAGGAGCAGAGAAAAAGGAAGAGTCTGATTCTCCCTGGGATTCTGAGGTACTTTCTGTGATATGTGCATCTCCCCGGTCTGTGGGAGAGCCAGATGAGAACTACGTGAGAGCTTGCCTTTGCGTTGAGCCCTGCCCCTGGTGAGGCTTATTTACCCCATATTGCTGCTGCTCTATGTCCTGTATCTGAGGGTCAACGAAATACTTGTAGTGTAGGTTCTGTGTGGAGATAGTACTGGGACAAAGTTAGGTTAAGCTTCTTGTATCGGCCCTTTGGTTGCAGGCTTTTGAGTTGATTTTCTAGCACAGTAGTGAAACAGAATAACTACTTCCCCTCTAGCCTTTGTTGTTGGGAAAAAAACTAATTCCCCACTCCTTTCTTAAAAATACGAGAGTTTCTAGATAGCTTAATCGCTATCAGCTTTGCCTTTTTGGCCTTTAAGCAAATCAAATCTTGCTTTTGCAACGTAGTGATGCACTCACTCAACATTGTGGGACATGTGCCCCAGCAATGTAGGCTGATATTTGAATGCCAGGTGCAAATTTGATGCCAATGTTCAATCAACACAGAGCTGCAGCTTCTTGTTCACAATCAACATCTTGATTTCCTGTGTTAATTTCTTGTGTGGCTCTGTGATTTGCCAGCCTTAATCAACATTATGGAATAGTTTAGATGAATTGTGAGGATTTTTTTGCCCTTTTATTTAAAATGCAAAAGCCTTTGTTAGATTTTATTTTAAAAAAATTGTTTTGTACAAATTCTTACGCGTATGTACTGTATTGTACAGCTGTGTTCTGAAGGTCCGAGGAAAGCATCTCCTCCTGTGTTTCTCCCACCTGCAGTTGAACATGGAGTACGCTTGCAGAGTGTTTCAGGGGAGCACAACAAGGGTAACTATCTCATAGATTGGATTTGTCTGTGTTTATAGACAAGTGAACTTTTTCTTTTGTTTTCCTTGTTAGTCCTGTTGTTCAGTGAGTATGTGCTGTAGCAATGAAGTGCTTGGCTGATGTTAATTAACAGCAGTGAACACTGAACTTGCTGGCCTGCTTGATTAGTCCAGGCGGTTCTTGCGTTCATTATGTATACTTTTTGGATATGTATTTGTTCGGGTGTTTTTCATTGCTTTAAGTGGTTGCTTAAAGTGGTGGGAGGTGTATCTGGTTTAAGATTTAGCTGTGAACCCTAGCCTGCTGTGGTAGAGAAGGTCTGCAGCTTTTGTTGCTTTTCGTTCTTTCCTAAAGGTCACAAATGGTGGTGCTGGGTTCCTAATGATTATGTATGATGCAAGTTTCTTTATTAATTTTGTTGCTGTGTTCTCCTTGATCTGCACAAAACAAGTAGGTAGTCTAGTGTGCCTTGTGTGTGACACTATTGATTCCCTTTCTAATGGGTACTATCAGATTGAAAAGCTGTGGTTTTTCAGGGCTTCAGCCAAGAGCTGACCTGATTCAAAGTCAGAGAAGACTCTTCCAGTGCCTCACCTTGTTCAGTTGTAAAATGTAGGAGATCTCTCCTGTGCTACTCGTTTGTATGCTTGAGAGCATGACCTCAGAGAGAGGTGGGTGCTTAGGTACTCACCCCAGGGTCTCAGAGCAGAAGATAGTATGTCCGTCTCCAGAGGATATCTTGTTGCTGTAGATGTTTTCAGAGCTCGTGTAGCTATTGGTCAGTTGCTGCTCAGAAGGTGTGGAAGCAGCACTCACGGTGCATTCACTTTTCTCTTAGTGCATTTTATGTGCAAAGAGTTTATTTTGGAAAAGCGTGAATAGTCAGCACTCAGGCTGGAATCAGCAGTTACGGTTTTCCAGAGTGGACGCCATTGCTCCTGTCTGGCTCATTCCTGTAAATTTTCCTTGCGTTTCTGTGTGAGTCAATCCTGAGTTTGTTTTACATAATGGAGTAGCTTAGAAGAGAGAACTGACTGTGGTCTGCTCTAGATGGGAGTTTGGTGGTCAGAAGATACTAGACTTTGAAGTGATAAGATTTAAAATGCTTGCAGTGTTCTGGACTGTATTGGAGCTGTGAGCTTCTGTTTCATTCCTAAATGTCAGTCCTTATGTATGTACTGGTCAGAAGTTGCAGGATTATGAATCATGGTCAGGTGAGGTCTCCCTTGATAGCACTAAGCAAGGAGCCGTGTGTGTTGGCAGCTTCCTCTTAGTGTGAGGTTGTTTTGTATCGTGCTTTTGTGGTATGTCCTGTAGAGTGGAATGTGATAGTAAGTGCCAGATGATGGAGGTGTAGGCAAGAGGGAAGATGACTCAGGGTGTCCATATGCTGAGACTGAAGCATGCTGGAGTTTCTTCCTTAACGTTGTCCCAACACGAGGGACATTGTCATGTCAGCCACCATTCTTATGCATCTTTTGCTGGAAAAGAAATGAAGAGGAGAAAACAGAATACTGTGATGTGACTGGGTGTAAAGCTACCGTTGAGTGTAACTCATTTCTTGGTTTGTCCTTTGCTGTAGTACTGTTACTCATCTTTCAGATCCTTTGTTTGACTGATGGGGTATAAAAGTGGAGTGCAGTAAATTCTCAGAGTCTCTCTTTGTCCATTTTTTTGTAGGTGCTCTGCCAGCAGTAGGAACAGAGAAAAAGGAAGAGTCTGATTCTCCCTGGGATTCTGAGGTATTTCTGTGATATGTGCATCTCCCCGGTCTGTGGGAGAGCCAGATGAGAACTACGTGAGAGCTTGCCTTTGCGTTGAGCCCCGCCCCTGGTGAGGCTTATTTACCCCATGTTGCTGCTGCTCGATGTCCTGTATCTGAGGGTCATTGAAATACCTGTAGCGTAGGTTCTCTGTTGAGATAGTACTGGGACAAAGTTATGTCAGACTACTTACGTTGGCCTCCTGGCTGCAGGCTTTGGAGTTGATTTTCTAGCACAGTTTTAATACAGCAGTTTATTGCTGCTTTTAAACTTATGAACTTCTCAGGCATATTTTTGTGAGGATTTTTTTTTTTCCTACTATTCAGATCTATTCTGCTGATCCAGTCAGAGTTTAACGGATGCCAATACACTGAGCAACCCAGACATTTAGATTTTTCTGTATAGAACCTCTGTCTTCTCTAGATAGACTTAATCCGATTTTGAAAATCATGTTCAGCAGACACCAAGTGTGCTGGCTGTGTTTATCCTTTCTGTCTGATAATTCTCAAGATGAGAGTGAGCAGGGTCTGTAGCTACTTCCCCTCTAGCCTTTGTTGTTGGGAAAAAAACTAATTCCCCACTCCTTTCTTAAAAATACAAGACTTTCTAGATAGCTTAATCGCTATCAGCTTTGCCTTTTTGGCCTTTAAGCAAATCAAATCTTTGCTTTTGCAACGTAGTGGTGCACTCACTCAACATTGTGGGACATGTGCCCCAGCAATGTAGGCTGATATTTGAATGCCAGGTGCAAATTTGATGCCAATGTTCAATCAACACAGAGCTGCAGCTTCTTGTTCACAATCAACATCTTGATTTCCTGTGTTAATTTCTTGTGTGGCTCTGTGATTTGCCAGCCTTAATCAACATTATGGAATAGTTTAGATGAATTGTGAGGATTTTTTTGCCCTTTTATTTAAAATGCAAAAGCCTTTGTTAGATTTTATTTTAAAAAAATTGTTTTGTACAAATTCTTACGCGTATGTACTGTATTATACAGCCGTGTTCTGAAGGTTCGAGGAAAGCATCTCCTCCTGTGTTTCTCCCACCTGCAGTTGAACATGGAGTACGCTTGCAGAGTGTTTCAGGGGAGCACAACAAGGGTAACTATCTCATAGATTGGATTTGTCTGTGTTTATAGACAAGTGAACTTTTTCTTTTGTTTTCCTTGTTAGTCCTGTTGTTCAGTGAGTATGTGCTGTAGCAATGAAGTGCTTGGCTGATGTTAATTAACAGCAGTGAACACTGAACTTGCTGGCCTGCTTGATTAGTCCAGGCGGTTCGTGCGTTCATTATGTATACTTTTTGGATATGTGTTTGTTCGGGTGTTTTTCTTTGCTTTAAGTGGTTGCTTAAAGTGGTGGGAGTGGTATCTGGTTTAAGATTTAGCTGTGAACCCTAGCCTGCTGTGGTAGAGAAGGTCTGCAGCTTTTGTTGCTTTTCGTTCTTTCCTAAAGGTCACAAATGGTGGTGCTGGGTTCCTAATGATTATGTATGATGCAAGTTTCTTTATTAATTTTGTTGCTGTGTTCTCCTTGATCTGCACAAAACAAGTAGGTAGTCTAGTGTGCCTTGTGTGTGACACTATTGATTCCCTTTCTAATGGGTACTATCAGATTGAAAAGCTGTGGTTTTTCAGGGCTTCAGCCAAGAGCTGACCTGATTCAAAGTCAGAGAAGACTCTTCCAGTGCCTCACCTTGTTCAGTTGTAAAATGTAGGAGATCTCTCCTGTGCTACTCGTTTGTATGCTTGAGAGCATGACCTCAGAGAGAGGTGGGTGCTTAGGTACTCACCCCAGGGTCTCAGAGCAGAAGATAGTATGTCCGTCTCCAGAGGATATCTTGTTGCTGTAGATGTTTTCAGAGCTCGTGTAGCTATTGGTCAGTTGCTGCTCAGAAGGTGTGGAAGCAGCACTCACGGTGCATTCACTTTTCTCTTAGTGCATTTTATGTGCAAAGAGTTTATTTTGGAAAAGCATGAATAGTCAGCACTCAGGCTGGAATCAGCAGTTATGGTTTTCCAGAGTGGACGCCATTGCTCCTGTCTGGCTCATTCCTGTAAATTTTCCTTGCGTTTCTGTGTGAGTCAATCCTGAGTTTGTTTTACATAATGGAGTAGCTTAGAAGAGAGAACTGACTGTGGTCTGCTCTAGATGGGAGTTTGGTGGTCAGAAGATACTAGACTTTGAAGTGATAAGATTTAAAATGCTTGCAGTGTTCTGGACTGTATTGGAGCTGTGAGCTTCTGTTTCATTCCTAAATGTCTGTCCTTATGTATGTACCTGGTCAGAAGTTGCAGGATTATGAATCATGGTCAGGTGAGGTATCCCTTGATAGCACTAAGCAAGGAGCCGTGTGTGTTGGCAGCTTCCTCTTAGTGTGAGGTTGTTTTGTATCGTGCTTTTGTGGTATGTCCTGTAGAGTGGAATGTGATAGTAAGTGCCAGATGATGGAGGTGTAGGCAAGAGGGAAGATGACTCAGGGTGTCCATATGCTGAGACTGAAGCATGCTGGAGTTTCTTCCTTAACGTTGTCCCAACACGAGGGACATTGTCATGTCAGCCACCATTCTTATGCATCTTTTGCTGGAAAAGAAATGAAGAGGAGAAAACAGAATACTGTGATGTGACTGGGTGTAAAGCTACCGTTGAGTGTAACTCATTTCTTGGTTTGTCCTTTGCTGTAGTACTGTTACTCATCTTTCAGATCCTTTGTTTGACTGATGGGGTATAAAAGTGGAGTGCAGTAAATTCTCAGTGTCTCTCTGTCCATTTTTTTGTAGGTGCTCTGCCAGCAGTAGGAACAGAGAAAAAGGAAGAGTCTGATTCTCCCTGGGATTCTGAGGTACTTTCTGTGATATGTGCATCTCCCCGGTCTGTGGGAGAGCCAGATGAGAACTACGTGAGAGCTTGCCTTTGCGTTGAGCCCCGCCCCTGGTGAGGCTTATTTACCCCATGTTGCTGCTGCTCGATGTCCTGTATCTGAGGGTCATTGAAATACCTGTAGCGTAGGTTCTCTGTTGAGATAGTACTGGGACAAAGTTATGTCAGACTACTTACGTTGGCCTCCTGGCTGCAGGCTTTGGAGTTGATTTTCTAGCACAGTTTTAATACAGCAGTTTATTGCTGCTTTTAAACTTATGAACTTCTCAGGCATATTTTTGTGAGGATTTTTTTTTTTCCTACTATTCAGATCTATTCTGCTGATCCAGTCAGAGTTTAACGGATGCCAATACACTGAGCAACCCAGACATTTAGATTTTTCTGTATAGAACCTCTGTCTTCTCTAGATAGACTTAATCCGATTTTGAAAATCATGTTCAGCAGACACCAAGTGTGCTGGCTGTTTTTATCCTTTCTGTCTGATAATTCTCAAGATGAGAGTGAGCAGGGTCTGTAGCTACTTCCCCTCTAGCCTTTGTTGTTGGGAAAAAAACTAATTCCCCACTCCTTTCTTAAAAATACAAGACTTTCTAGATAGCTTAATCGCTATCAGCTTTGCCTTTTTGGCCTTTAAGCAAATCAAATCTTGCTTTTGCAACGTAGTGATGCACTCACTCAACATTGTGGGACATGTGCCCCAGCAATGTAGGCTGATATTTGAATGCCAGGTGCAAATTTGATGCCAATGTTCAATCAACACAGAGCTGCAGCTTCTTGTTCACAATCAACATCTTGATTTCCTGTGTTAATTTCTTGTGTGGCTCTGTGATTTGCCAGCCTTAATCAACATTATGGAATAGTTTAGATGAATTGTGAGGATTTTTTTGCCCTTTTATTTAAAATGCAAAAGCCTTTCTTAGATTTTATTTTAAAAAAATTGTTTTGTACAAATTCTTACGCGTATGTACTGTATTGTACAGCCGTGTTCTGAAGGTTCGAGGAAAGCATCTCCTCCTGTGTTTCTCCCACCTGCAGTTGAACATGGAGTACGCTTGCAGAGTGTTTCAGGGGAGCACAACAAGGGTAACTATCTCATAGATTGGATTTGTCTGTGTTTATAGACAAGTGAACTTTTTCTTTTGTTTTCCTTGTTAGTCCTGTTGTTCAGTGAGTATGTGCTGTAGCAATGAAGTGCTTGGCTGATGTTAATTAACAGCAGTGAACACTGAACTTGCTGGCCTGCTTGATTAGTCCAGGCGGTTCTTGCGTTCATTATGTATACTTTTTGGATATGTATTTGTTCGGGTGTTTTTCTTTGCTTTAAGTGGTTGCTTAAAGTGGTGGGAGGTGTATCTGGTTTAAGATTTAGCTGTGAACCCTAGCCTGCTGTGGTAGAGAAGGTCTGCAGCTTTTGTTGCTTTTCGTTCTTTCCTAAAGGTCACAAATGGTGGTGCTGGTTCCTAATGATTATGTATGATGCAAGTTTCTTTATTAATTTTGTTGCTGTGTTCTCCTTGATCTGCACAAAACAAGTAGGTAGTCTAGTGTGCCTTGTGTGTGACACTATTGATTCCCTTTCTAATGGGTACTATCAGATTGAAAAGCTGTGGTTTTTCAGGGCTTCAGCCAAGAGCTGACCTGATTCAAAGTCAGAGAAGACTCTTCCAGTGCCTCACCTTGTTCAGTTGTAAAATGTAGGAGATCTCTCCTGTGCTACTCGTTTGTATGCTTGAGAGCATGACCTCAGAGAGAGGTGGGTGCTTAGGTACTCACCCCAGGGTCTCAGAGCAGAAGATAGTATGTCCGTCTCCAGAGGATATCTTGTTGCTGTAGATGTTTTCAGAGCTCGTGTAGCTATTGGTCAGTTGCTGCTCAGAAGGTGTGGAAGCAGCACTCACGGTGCATTCACTTTTCTCTTAGTGCATTTTATGTGCAAAGAGTTTATTTTGGAAAAGCATGAATAGTCAGCACTCAGGCTGGAATCAGCAGTTACGGTTTTCCAGAGTGGACGCCATTGCTCCTGTCTGGCTCATTCCTGTAAATTTTCCTTGCGTTTCTATGTGAGTCAATCCTGAGTTTGTTTTACATAATGGAGTAGCTTAGAAGAGAGAACTGACTGTGGTCTGCTCTAGATGGGAGTTTGGTGGTCAGAAGATACTAGACTTTGAAGTGATAAGATTTAAAATGCTTGCAGTGTTCTGGACTGTATTGGAGCTGTGAGCTTCTGTTTCATTCCTAAATGTCAGTTTCTTATGTATGTACCTGGTCAGAAGTTGCAGGATTATGAATCATGGTCAGGTGAGGTATCCCTTGATAGCACTAAGCAAGGAGCCGTGTGTGTTGGCAGCTTCCTCTTAGTGTGAGGTTGTTTTGTATCGTGCTTTTGTGGTATGTCCTGTAGAGTGGAATGTGATAGTAAGTGCCAGATGATGGAGGTGTAGGCAAGAGGGAAGATGACTCAGGGTGTCCATATGCTGAGACTGAAGCATGCTGGAGTTTCTTCCTTAACGTTGTCCCAACACGAGGGACATTGTCATGTCAGCCACCATTCTTATGCATCTTTTGCTGGAAAAGAAATGAAGAGGAGAAAACAGAATACTGTGATGTGACTGGGTGTAAAGCTACCGTTGAGTGTAACTCATTTCTTGGTTTGTCCTTTGCTGTAGTACTGTTACTCATCTTTCAGATCCTTTGTTTGACTGATGGGGTATAAAAGTGGAGTGCAGTAAATTCTCAGTGTCTCTCTTTGTCCATTTTTTTGTAGGTGCTCTGCCAGCAGTAGGAACAGAGAAAAAGGAAGAGTCTGATTCTCCCTGGGATTCTGAGGTATTTCTGTGATATGTGCATCTCCCCGGTCTGTGGGAGAGCCAGATGAGAACTACGTGAGAGCTTGCCTTTGCGTTGAGCCCCACCCCTGGTGAGGCTTATTTACCCCATGTTGCTGCTGCTCGATGTCCTGTATCTGAGGGTCATTGAAATACCTGTAGCGTAGGTTCTCTGTTGAGATAGTACTGGGACAAAGTTATGTCAGACTACTTACGTTGGCCTCCTGGCTGCAGGCTTTGGAGTTGATTTTCTAGCACAGTTTTAATACAGCAGTTTATTGCTGCTTTTAAACTTATGAACTTCTCAGGCATATTTTTGTGAGGATTTTTTTTTTTCCTACTATTCAGATCTATTCTGCTGATCCAGTCAGAGTTTAACGGATGCCAATACACTGAGCAACCCAGACATTTAGATTTTTCTGTATAGAACCTCTGTCTTCTCTAGATAGACTTAATCCGATTTTGAAAATCATGTTCAGCAGACACCAAGTGTGCTGGCTGTGTTTATCCTTTCTGTCTGATAATTCTCAAGATGAGAGTGAGCAGGGTCTGTAGCTACTTCCCCTCTAGCCTTTGTTGTTGGGAAAAAAACTAATTCCCCACTCCTTTCTTAAAAATACAAGACTTTCTAGATAGCTTAATCGCTATCAGCTTTGCCTTTTTGGCCTTTAAGCAAATCAAATCTTGCTTTTGCAACGTAGTGATGCACTCACTCAACATTGTGGGACATGTGCCCCAGCAATGTAGGCTGATATTTGAATGCCAGGTGCAAATTTGATGCCAATGTTCAATCAACACAGAGCTGCAGCTTCTTGTTCACAATCAACATCTTGATTTCCTGTGTTAATTTCTTGTGTGGCTCTGTGATTTGCCAGCCTTAATCAACATTATGGAATAGTTTAGATGAATTGTGAGGATTTTTTTGCCCTTTTATTTAAAATGCAAAAGCCTTTGTTAGATTTTATTTTAAAAAAATTGTTTTGTACAAATTCTTACGCGTATGTACTGTATTATACAGCCGTGTTCTGAAGGTTCGAGGAAAGCATCTCCTCCTGTGTTTCTCCCACCTGCAGTTGAACATGGAGTACGCTTGCAGAGTGTTTCAGGGGAGCACAACAAGGGTAACTATCTCATAGATTGGATTTGTCTGTGTTTATAGACAAGTGAACTTTTTCTTTTGTTTTCCTTGTTAGTCCTGTTGTTCAGTGAGTATGTGCTGTAGCAATGAAGTGCTTGGCTGATGTTAATTAACAGCAGTGAACACTGAACTTGCTGGCCTGCTTGATTAGTCCAGGCGGTTCGTGCGTTCATTATGTATACTTTTTGGATATGTGTTTGTTCGGGTGTTTTTCTTTGCTTTAAGTGGTTGCTTAAAGTGGTGGGAGTGGTATCTGGTTTAAGATTTAGCTGTGAACCCTAGCCTGCTGTGGTAGAGAAGGTCTGCAGCTTTTGTTGCTTTTCGTTCTTTCCTAAAGGTCACAAATGGTGGTGCTGGGTTCCTAATGATTATGTATGATGCAAGTTTCTTTATTAATTTTGTTGCTGTGTTCTCCTTGATCTGCACAAAACAAGTAGGTAGTCTAGTGTGCCTTGTGTGTGACACTATTGATTCCCTTTCTAATGGGTACTATCAGATTGAAAAGCTGTGGTTTTTCAGGGCTTCAGCCAAGAGCTGACCTGATTCAAAGTCGGAGAAGACTCTTCCAGTGCCTCACCTTGTTCAGTTGTAAAATGTAGGAGATCTCTCCTGTGCTACTCGTTTGTATGCTTGAGAGCATGACCTCAGAGAGAGGTGGGTGCTTAGGTACTCACCCCAGGGTCTCAGAGCAGAAGATAGTATGTCCGTCTCCAGAGGATATCTTGTTGCTGTAGATGTTTTCAGAGCTCGTGTAGCTATTGGTCAGTTGCTGCTCAGAAGGTGTGGAAGCAGCACTCACGGTGCATTCACTTTTCTCTTAGTGCATTTTATGTGCAAAGAGTTTATTTTGGAAAAGCGTGAATAGTCAGCACTCAGGCTGGAATCAGCAGTTATGG
This sequence comes from Coturnix japonica, assembly GCF_054131305.1. Taxonomy (NCBI): domain Eukaryota; kingdom Metazoa; phylum Chordata; class Aves; order Galliformes; family Phasianidae; genus Coturnix; species Coturnix japonica. The sequence continues at coordinate 2,375,172 of NC_140688.1, read as the reverse complement.
TTTTCCAGAGTGGACGCCATTGCTCCTGTCTGGCTCATTCCTGTAAATTTTCCTTGCGTTTCTGTGTGAGTCAATCCTGAGTTTGTTTTACATAATGGAGTAGCTTAGAAGAGAGAACTGACTGTGGTCTGCTCTAGATGGGAGTTTGGTGGTCAGAAGATACTAGACTTTGAAGTGATAAGATTTAAAATGCTTGCAGTGTTCTGGACTGTATTGGAGCTGTGAGCTTCTGTTTCATTCCTAAATGTCAGTTTCTTATGTATGTACCTGGTCAGAAGTTGCAGGATTATGAATCATGGTCAGGTGAGGTATCCCTTGATAGCACTAAGCAAGGAGCCGTGTGTGTTGGCAGCTTCCTCTTAGTGTGAGGTTGTTTTGTATCGTGCTTTTGTGGTATGTCCTGTAGAGTGGAATGTGATAGTAAGTGCCAGATGATGGAGGTGTAGGCAAGAGGGAAGATGACTCAGGGTGTCCATATGCTGAGACTGAAGCATGCTGGAGTTTCTTCCTTAACGTTGTCCCAACACGAGGGACATTGTCATGTCAGCCACCATTCTTATGCATCTTTTGCTGGAAAAGAAATGAAGAGGAGAAAACAGAATACTGTGATGTGACTGGGTGTAAAGCTACCGTTGAGTGTAACTCATTTCTTGGTTTGTCCTTTGCTGTAGTACTGTTACTCATCTTTCAGATCCTTTGTTTGACTGATGGGGTATAAAAGTGGAGTGCAGTAAATTCTCAGTGTCTCTCTTTGTCCATTTTTTTGTAGGTGCTCTGCCAGCAGTAGGAACAGAGAAAAAGGAAGAGTCTGATTCTCCCTGGGATTCTGAGGTACTTTCTGTGATATGTGCATCTCCCCGGTCTGTGGGAGAGCCAGATGAGAACTACGTGAGAGCTTGCCTTTGCGTTGAGCCCCGCCCCTGGTGAGGCTTATTTTCCCCATGTTGCTGCTGCTCGATGTCCTGTATCTGAGGGTCATTGAAATACCTGTAGCGTAGGTTCTCTGTTGAGATAGTACTGGGACAAAGTTATGTCAGACTACTTACGTTGGCCTCCTGGCTGCAGGCTTTGGAGTTGATTTTCTAGCACAGTTTTAATACAGCAGTTTATTGCTGCTTTTAAACTTATGAACTTCTCAGGCATATTTTTGTGAGGATTTTTTTTTTTCCTACTATTCAGATCTATTCTGCTGATCCAGTCAGAGTTTAACGGATGCCAATACACTGAGCAACCCAGACATTTAGATTTTTCTGTATAGAACCTCTGTCTTCTCTAGATAGACTTAATCCGATTTTGAAAATCATGTTCAGCAGACACCAAGTGTGCTGGCTGTGTTTATCCTTTCTGTCTGATAATTCTCAAGATGAGAGTGAGCAGGGTCTGTAGCTACTTCCCCTCTAGCCTTTGTTGTTGGGAAAAAAACTAATTCCCCACTCCTTTCTTAAAAATACAAGACTTTCTAGATAGCTTAATCGCTATCAGCTTTGCCTTTTTGGCCTTTAAGCAAATCAAATCTTGCTTTTGCAACGTAGTGATGCACTCACTCAACATTGTGGGACATGTGCCCCAGCAATGTAGGCTGATATTTGAATGCCAGGTGCAAATTTGATGCCAATGTTCAATCAACACAGAGCTGCAGCTTCTTGTTCACAATCAACATCTTGATTTCCTGTGTTAATTTCTTGTGTGGCTCTGTGATTTGCCAGCCTTAATCAACATTATGGAATAGTTTAGATGAATTGTGAGGATTTTTTTGCCCTTTTATTTAAAATGCAAAAGCCTTTGTTAGATTTTATTTTAAAAAAATTGTTTTGTACAAATTCTTACGCGTATGTACTGTATTATACAGCCGTGTTCTGAAGGTTCGAGGAAAGCATCTCCTCCTGTGTTTCTCCCACCTGCAGTTGAACATGGAGTACGCTTGCAGAGTGTTTCAGGGGAGCACAACAAGGGTAACTATCTCATAGATTGGATTTGTCTGTGTTTATAGACAAGTGAACTTTTTCTTTTGTTTCCCTTGTTAGTCCTGTTGTTCAGTGAGTATGTGCTGTAGCAATGAAGTGCTTGGCTGATGTTAATTAACAGCAGTGAACACTGAACTTGCTGGCCTGCTTGATTAGTCCAGGCGGTTCTTGCATTCATTATGTATACTTTTTGGATATGTGTTTGTTCGGGTGTTTTTCTTTGCTTTAAGTGGTTGCTTAAAGTGGTGGGAGTGGTATCTGGTTTAAGATTTAGCTGTGAACCCTAGCCTGCTGTGGTAGAGAAGGTCTGCAGCTTTTGTTGCTTTTCGTTCTTTCCTAAAGGTCACAAATGGTGGTGCTGGGTTCCTAATGATTATGTATGATGCAAGTTTCTTTATTAATTTTGTTGCTGTGTTCTCCTTGATCTGCACAAAACAAGTAGGTAGTCTAGTGTGCCTTGTGTGTGACACTATTGATTCCCTTTCTAATGGGTACTATCAGATTGAAAAGCTGTGGTTTTTCAGGGCTTCAGCCAAGAGCTGACCTGATTCAAAGTCGGAGAAGACTCTTCCAGTGCCTCACCTTGTTCAGTTGTAAAATGTAGGAGATCTCTCCTGTGCTACTCACTTGTATGCTTGAGAGCATGACCTCAGAGAGAGGTGGGTGCTTAGGTACTCACCCCAGGGTCTCAGAGCAGAAGATAGTATGTCCGTCTCCAGAGGATATCTTGTTGCTGTAGATGTTTTCAGAGCTCGTGTAGCTATTGGTCAGTTGCTGCTCAGAAGGTGTGGAAGCAGCACTCACGGTGCATTCACTTTTCTCTTAGTGCATTTTATGTGCAAAGAGTTTATTTTGGAAAAGCGTGAATAGTCAGCACTCAGGCTGGAATCAGCAGTTATGGTTTTCCAGAGTGGACGCCATTGCTCCTGTCTGGCTCATTCCTGTAAATTTTCCTTGCGTTTCTGTGTGAGTCAATCCTGAGTTTGTTTTACATAATGGAGTAGCTTAGAAGAGAGAACTGACTGTGGTCTGCTCTAGATGGGAGTTTGGTGGTCAGAAGATACTAGACTTTGAAGTGATAAGATTTAAAATGCTTGCAGTGTTCTGGACTGTATTGGAGCTGTGAGCTTCTGTTTCATTCCTAAATGTCAGTTTCTTATGTATGTACCTGGTCAGAAGTTGCAGGATTATGAATCATGGTCAGGTGAGGTATCCCTTGATAGCACTAAGCAAGGAGCCGTGTGTGTTGGCAGCTTCCTCTTAGTGTGAGGTTGTTTTGTATCGTGCTTTTGTGGTATGTCCTGTAGAGTGGAATGTGATAGTAAGTGCCAGATGATGGAGGTGTAGGCAAGAGGGAAGATGACTCAGGGTGTCCATATGCTGAGACTGAAGCATGCTGGAGTTTCTTCCTTAACGTTGTCCCAACACGAGGGACATTGTCATGTCAGCCACCATTCTTATGCATCTTTTGCTGGAAAAGAAATGAAGAGGAGAAAACAGAATACTGTGATGTGACTGGGTGTAAAGCTACCGTTGAGTGTAACTCATTTCTTGGTTTGTCCTTTGCTGTAGTACTGTTACTCATCTTTCAGATCCTTTGTTTGACTGATGGGGTATAAAAGTGGAGTGCAGTAAATTCTCAGTGTCTCTCTTTGTCCATTTTTTTGTAGGTGCTCTGCCAGCAGTAGGAACAGAGAAAAAGGAAGAGTCTGATTCTCCCTGGGATTCTGAGGTACTTTCTGTGATATGTGCATCTCCCCGGTCTGTGGGAGAGCCAGATGAGAACTACGTCAGAGCTTGCCTTTGCGTTGAGCCCCGCCCCTGGTGAGGCTTATTTACCCCATGTTGCTGCTGCTCGATGTCCTGTATCTGAGGGTCATTGAAATACCTGTAGCGTAGGTTCTCTGTTGAGATAGTACTGGGACAAAGTTATGTCAGACTACTTACGTTGGCCTCCTGGCTGCAGGCTTTGGAGTTGATTTTCTAGCACAGTTTTAATACAGCAGTTTATTGCTGCTTTTAAACTTATGAACTTCTCAGGCATATTTTTGTGAGGATTTTTTTTTTCCTACTATTCAGATCTATTCTGCTGATCCAGTCAGAGTTTAACGGATGCCAATACACTGAGCAACCCAGACATTTAGATTTTTCTGTATAGAACCTCTGTCTTCTCTAGATAGACTTAATCCGATTTTGAAAATCATGTTCAGCAGACACCAAGTGTGCTGGCTGTGTTTATCCTTTCTGTCTGATAATTCTCAAGATGAGAGTGAGCAGGGTCTGTAGCTACTTCCCCTCTAGCCTTTGTTGTTGGGAAAAAAACTAATTCCCCACTCCTTTCTTAAAAATACAAGACTTTCTAGATAGCTTAATCGCTATCAGCTTTGCCTTTTTGGCCTTTAAGCAAATCAAATCTTGCTTTTGCAACGTAGTGATGCACTCACTCAACATTGTGGGACATGTGCCCCAGCAATGTAGGCTGATATTTGAATGCCAGGTGCAAATTTGATGCCAATGTTCAATCAACACAGAGCTGCAGCTTCTTGTTCACAATCAACATCTTGATTTCCTGTGTTAATTTCTTGTGTGGCTCTGTGATTTGCCAGCCTTAATCAACATTATGGAATAGTTTAGATGAATTGTGAGGATTTTTTTGCCCTTTTATTTAAAATGCAAAAGCCTTTGTTAGATTTTATTTTAAAAAAATTGTTTTGTACAAATTCTTACGCGTATGTACTGTATTATACAGCCGTGTTCTGAAGGTTCGAGGAAAGCATCTCCTCCTGTGTTTCTCCCACCTGCAGTTGAACATGGAGTACGCTTGCAGAGTGTTTCAGGGGAGCACAACAAGGGTAACTATCTCATAGATTGGATTTGTCTGTGTTTATAGACAAGTGAACTTTTTCTTTTGTTTTCCTTGTTAGTCCTGTTGTTCAGTGAGTATGTGCTGTAGCAATGAAGTGCTTGGCTGATGTTAATTAACAGCAGTGAACACTGAACTTGCTGGCCTGCTTGATTAGTCCAGGCGGTTCTTGCATTCATTATGTATACTTTTTGGATATGTGTTTGTTCGGGTGTTTTTCTTTGCTTTAAGTGGTTGCTTAAAGTGGTGAGAGTGGTATCTGGTTTAAGATTTATCTGTCTGAGGATTTGGATATTTCTGGATAATCAGCAGAAGAAAAATATCATTTGGTTGATCTTTTTGTTTGTTTATTTAATTTTTTTTAGTTTCCTGTTTTTCTTTAAAAACTAAAATATGTGGGCAAATTCTTGTTATGTTTCTGCGGGTTTCCACCTGCAGCTCATGGCATTTGCTTTATGACCATCCTGATTGATCATAAGTGCTGGAAAGTTTTGCTATTGGAATAAAGCTTTTATCTTTTTGAGAGTGCTTTGGCAATGTGGCTTATAATATGGATTCAATGACATAGCCTAAAAGGCAAGTCCAATTTTATTTTTGTAAGCAGACACCAAATCTTAGCAAGCTTCTGGAATCCATAAATCAACTTACCAATTGTCTTTAATGTCTGCTTCATATGATTCTGCTAAGCTTGAAATCAGTGTGGGAGGGGGGAAGAGGTGACTGTGGTAGTCTTTCTAATGTATTTCCATGTTACTTGACCACCTAGTGTTCGAAAATCAAGTCTTGATGATTTGTTTTTAGTATTTATTTAAATCTAAAAATTATTTTGTGGAACAATTCGTAGAAGCATTTTGTATGCTTGTTTCATGAATGGAGTCGTAAAGTATAAGATGACTGCAGCACAGGGCAGTAGGTTGTGTGAGTTAGGAAATAAAATTTGACACTAAACTTGAAAAAGATTTGGAATAACGCACATGTTGTGCATTACAAGCAAGCAATGTTTGTATCATTTATTTCCTTGCAAACTGATCCAGAGAGGTCAGTTGAGAACCAGATTGTTTTTACCTCATTGAATGATGTTTGTATGAGGTTGCTGTGTCTGTACCCTTGCTCTCCATAAGCTGTTAATGAGAAAGTAGCCTCAACATTATGCACTGCTAGAATAGAAGTAGTCATAGTTCTGCTGGGTTCTTTCTTGATTGGTCATTAAGAAGCCAAAGCTATCTGCTCTAATTAATTTTTCCAGAAAGCAGAATTCAGCTTCCAAAAGGAACAAAATATTTTAATCTTGTTCTCTTAATAGACATGACTTAATGCTTCACATGAATTGTTGTCATTCTGTGATTTGATTCTTTTTTTTTTTTAAATAAAAGTTGGATGATGGGAATTACTCTGTATTTCTTATATACTACTACAAGTTCTGTGTGATAAGATAATTGGATATTAGCTATTTCACTCTCAATGAAGTAATTTGTGCAAGAAACAATTACAGAGCCTACTAATGTTGTAAAGAATAAAAGATATCTTCAATTAAATAAAATAACGCTTTCATTTTTCATCTCCAGGCTTTTCAGAGAAACCCAGTAATTTGCAGGTAAATGCTTTTCATTGAAATCTACTTGTCCTGCTCATTAATGAATATGTGGTTACTTTGAATGTATGGGTGTTTATTTTTCATTGGTTTGTCTTTCATAGTTAAAGGTTTCTGCAGTTTTAGAGATGAATGAAACATCTTCAAAAACAGAAAAGCAAAAATCAGGTAATGATGTCTTTTATATTCTGATTTTAGCTTCAAAATCTTTCTGATAAGCATATTTAATTAAGCATTTGATTCATTTGTTTTGCAGATCCACAGGAGAAATTGAGTGTAGATGATATTGAAGGTATTTATAAATAGTTGTTGTTTTTTTTTTGTCATGTCCCTTTGTGGGCAGATACATTGTAGTTGTAAATTCTTCATATTAAATTAATGTTTTGCTAGCAAGATGTTATTTCAGCAGCAGATTTAATGAAATATGGCTCTATCTTTGGGTGTTTTCTCCACTACAGCTCCATTCAACATTTCTAAACATCCTTCTACAGTGTAAGGTTCCTCCGGCATACCTGCTATCATCACCCCTTGTCAGGCAGTCCACATTTACTCATTTCCTTCTCATTGCCAAATATACCAATCTGCAGAGGAGCAATAGGGTCATGTCCTGTGTCTGATTCCTGGCTAGGGTCTGCAGGTGGAGCTGTCCAGGAGCTGCAGGTGGGACAGAATGGGTGATTCACAGGCTTATGCTTCATTAGCATGATTGATTATTTACCTGGCTTTTTCTTTGCCTCTCTGGCAGTTGTATGAAAACATGTATTACATATGCTCTTCCAAAGCCATCCTCTCATGTTTTGTTTAAACTGGCCACTGAGTTTAGAGCTAGTGGAAGGACATGGGAAAGAGAGTGTAGGTGGGAGGTAGTGAGTGGAAGTATGTTGGCAGGTATTCCTTTTGGTTGGGAAAGATAAATAAAAGTGAAGCAGCTAGATCATTTGTTATACATGGGAGGGAGTATATCTAACCTCAGTGGGTTCTTAGTTTCTTAATTCTGATATATGTGAATTTAAGTATTTGTTAGCGAGATACAAAACAGTTCCCTATTAAGGTCTTAGAATTTCTACAACGAGCCCTGAAAATTACAAATCAGGTGAAAACCTATATAAGCAAGCATATGAAGTAGATGATTAGATAAGAGTTCAGAAAACTATTGCAACTTCTAAGTATGGAATGGAAATTGCTCCAAGCTGTTTGACATCCATGTCTTGGGAAAAAAGGTACTGTTTCTTTTGATGACAATAGAGGTTAAACTTCTTTCTAGAAAAAAAATGTACGTGTGTTTGCATAAAGAAAAGGAGATTCTCTACTGCAGTGATATTGTTTCTGTAAGATGCACAAAAGGTGGTTAGAATCATTGAATTATAGAATTGGGCTGGAAAGGACCTTTAAAAATCACCTAATTGAAACTTCCCAGCTGTGGGTAACCTGTTGCAGTGCCTCATCACCCTCATCAAGAATTTATTCCTTATATCTAATCTGAACAATCTTTTAGTTTAAAACTGTTACCCTTTGCTCTGTCACTACAGGCCATAGTTAAAAGTCTTTCGTGTAAGCCCCCATTAATTATTGAAAGGCCATCATATGGTCTCTGCAAACTCTTATATTCCCCAACTCTGTCAGCTTTCCTCATAGGAAAAGTGTTCCAGTCCTCAAATTGTTTTTTGAGACCCTTCCCTGGACCTGCTCTAGCCAGAGATTTTTTGTGCTGGGGGCCCCGGAGATGAACTCGGTGCTCCTGGTAGGGTTTTGAAAGAGTGGAGTAGAAGGGGACACCACCTCTCTTGGCCTGCTGGCCATGCAGTGCTTCTTTTTTTGTGGCCCAGGGTGCAATTGGCTTTTTGGACTGCAAGCATGCATTCTCAGCTTATATGTAATTCTTCATCCAGCATTATCCCCAAGTCCTTTTCCACAGGACTGCTCTCAGTCTGTTCATTGTCCAGCCTGTGCTGAAGCTGATGACTTCCCAACCCAGGTGCAGGATCTTGCGCTTGGCCTTGCTGAACATCATAAGACCTGCTTCTGTAGGCTGTCAGTATCTGTCTGAATGCGATCTCTTTTCACTAACATATCAGATACACCACTTGGCAGCACTTCCCTGTCTACCAAAGAATCCATCCATGATATTTCTCCAATTTAGAGAGATGAGCTCTCTAGGTAGCTAACATCAGTTGCTATTTCTTTATCCTCCACTCTAGTCACTCCATAATAGAAGGTTGTCTGGGCCTTGGAAAGTACCTCCTTTCTTAAACTCTTTAAAAACAAGTGTGATGTTTCCCTTTCTCCTGTCACTAAGGGTTTTACCTGACTGCCACAACTCTTTAAATATGGTGGATAGTGACTTAGCAACCTAATTTACCCATGATCTTGGAGGTCTTTTCCATCCTTTGTGTTTCTGTGATTCTGTGAGTTCTTGTTTTGTCTGTTTTATGTAGTCATGTGAAATGTAGTCCAGTGATGGTGTGGGACGTGGCAAAGTTAGATAGGAAAAACAGTCTTTTCATAGCTCATTTTATGTCATCATTTCATGTATTTTCTGTTCATCCTTCCTCGTGTCTGTTTTTTTTCTATAATCCATGTATTTGCTCAAAGATCAGGTATTAAGAAATATATGTGAAAGTTTGTCTCAAACTCCTATGTTTGGGTTTCAGCAAGCTGTATTTCTTCTGCAGAGTGTTATAATTCCTATGGTACAAGTATTTCTAACTCTAAAAGGGTTAAACGAGACCCTTTGTGGCACAAAACAAGGAGAAATGAAAGTAGCTAGAGGAATCTAGCCGATTGCTGTCTAGCATACAGTGTGTCATGTATGTATAAATATAGTTCTACATGTAAACCATTTGAGATTCTTAAAGGTGTATTTCTGACTGATTTTCATCAAATTTCCCTTAGGAATGAAAGGGAAAATGCCCTGAGAGGGATTAGTTCGCACAGAGGCATCTTCAAACTGTTTTGTAATATTATGTTCAAATCGTAAATAATCATACGCTTGAGAGGCTGTGTTAGTTTGTGCTATTTTCTCACAAATGCAATGATTCAGGATGTACTCTAGGTATAATTAATTTGTAATAAGTCATGTTCGTTATAAAGATGTAATTTTTTCACTGTAGGTGAGCGCTCAGAATCTACCGTTCATGTGTCGTCATCAGCTAAAAAAGAGATGGTCAAGGATGCCACTGAAAACTTTGGGAGGCAGGTATGTGAAACCAAATATTGTGTTTTTCCTTGCGTGCAATTCTGAGAAACAGTGCAGTCATGTGGTGGGTTTTTTGTTTTTTCCTATGCAAAATACATACTCATTTGGGAGCAAAATTTTATATCATGTGATTATTTCTTTGACAAAACACGCCAGATTTTCCTCTGTGTATTAGAAAGATTAAGTAAAAACCTGAAATATGATCTGTCAGTGCTTTCTCTGCCTCTGCAAAATATCTCCTTATCTGATCAAGTTAGTAAGTGTTCGAAAATATTTTTTGAAGGTCATTATGGAGGAATATAGGCTAGGCGTCCTGTTTGTATTGAGCATACAGGACTGGGTAGGGATCTTCATTGAGTGTCTGGAGTCTTCTGTAATACCTCAAGGGAAGTGGAGGAAGTAATATCATCATACATCCAAGGCACTGTGGAAGAGGGATGTGATTCATTTCAGCAGGTAGAGAGCGGAACTTAAGTATTGGAAGGTGGTAGCAGATGTGCAAAGTGAATGGAGCTTGGAAATGAAGTGGCTGAGGCAGGTGGTGACTGAGATGCTCTCCATTGTGAAAGATTTTTGTGGAGTTACGATGTGGAAGGAGAAAAGGGCCTCTATAACCAGAGTAAGAAGGACAATAGTTGTGGTTCCTTGGGATGCCAAGGCTGCAGACCTTGTTCAGAAGGGAACACAAACCAAGGGCAACTTTGCAGGGACTGTGAAGTCAGAGATAGTGAGAAGGCTGGAGAGAGGAGCTGGTCAGTGAGCTTGAGGCATGGTACCGTTTGGATAGATGTCTCAGTTCTTGATTTTGGGCTGAGGGCAGGAATGAACAGGTATTCCTTGTAAATATTTGTCTTGGGAGCTTGGAATAGAATTTAATAATTCTGACTCTGAGGAGCATAAGTGATTGTAATGTAGCCAGTCCCTTGTTGTGGTTAGTAAAAAAGCTTGTTATGATCACTCACGCTTGTTATGAACGCTAACCAGCAGGGGGTTTAAAGGGACAGTCAGTAGAAAGTTGAGTATGGGAAAATTTGGGCAGTTGTGTTTTCTGTTGTTACTGATTGGTTTTGATCTGTTTGATTGGTTTATGTTTCTAAACTAGATCCTTCTGTTTTGAGGAAAAAATAAATAAGGTATCTTTGTTTTGTTGTTGTTGTATGATGGGATGAGTTTGCAATGTAAATTATATGGCTTAACGGTAATTTCATTTTTCTTGGTAATTTTTCTGTCTTTACCTGCTTACTTAAGGATAAATATGTTTTAGAAACTTGATAGAAAATACAGCACATGAAAAGCAGACTGACAAAGCAGAAATTTCTCATCAGGAAGCCCTAGCAGAAAATGAGGAATCCCACAGTGCTGACAAGCAGTTAAGTCTAAAGCTGTGGGAAGAAAGATACAAAAAATGTGGATTGAAAAAGAGAAAAGGGAGTTGAAAAGAAATTTTACAAACATTACAGCAGAGCTGAAGCAGCTGTTTGGTGAAATTAATGAATCTGAGAAAGCTCCATCCCTTGTGGCAGAAGTGTCAGAAGATGACCTCATTGAAGAATTGAAGAGTCTTTGTGTTTCGTCTTGTGTGACAGAATCAAGTGATAAGTTAGAAAGTAAAGGTGAATTTGGAGATGTGAAACTTAATGTAGACCTAAAAGAACCCAAACCTGAAATAGTTATTCTGAGTCTCTGTGTCCTTCCTGATCACAATAACTTAAATGCGAGCATGGAAAATACCTGGAGAATACCAGATGAAGAAGGCTGCACTAATTACACAGATAATACAAAAGTACATCTATCAAAAGCAGAGGAAATGGAAGAGAATGAGAATGGGATTAGTAGAGATGTAGAGGGAAGTCCTGAGTATTCCCTGAGACATTGTTTAAAAACAAATATTTGGGATGACATTTCTAATAATCTTCCTAATATAAGACCTGTTTCCACAAATGGTGAAAGTACACTTGGCTTTATAAGTGAGAAGAAAATTGGCAAGGACATCTGTCTTAGTGACAGTGTTCCCAGAGACTGCCTTATCAAAACCAAGGAAATAGGAGAAACAGAAATCGAAAATCTTTTCCCGCATGCTCAGCAACCTTGTGGCATGCTGAAAAGGAATCTGGATGAAGAACTAAAACAAGATGTGGAAAGATTTAAGAGTAAGGTAGGAATGCTGCAAATGGTATTCCTGGCTTTGGAAAAAGAGAAGGTAGAGCTACAAAAAGAGGTAGAAGTTCACCTGCTTTTCCTTATTCTTTAGTCTTTCTCAGTATCGGTGGTCCTGTTCATGTTAGCTATTGATCATTAAAAGAAGGTGCTTTGTGCAAATTGGTTTTTTTGTCTTAAGAGAAGAACGTTACTCATAAATAAGGAAAGCAGTGGAGAACTGTGCTTTTCCCCATAATGTAATCAGAAGGTTTTGAGAAAGCAAAGTGTATTGTTTCAGTTTGACAATAGGTGGCAGTCATTTCCAGTGTAAGTAGTTATCACCTCATTACCATAAAAAGAAATTCATACAAGTACACCAGTTTTGATTGTCGATCAAGGAATGAAAATAGCTTCTGAACAGGGTCTTGATTTATCTCTTCATTTGCTGTGGTTTGTGCATGGTGTGCCTTCATTGCCTCTCACTAAAATTCCTGATTGCTGTGAAGCTGTTTCTGCTTTTGAGTTCAGTTTGCTTTTTTCCTCATCATTAAGGAAGTATGACATCATACATCCACTCATACTTTGTGTTTCTACAACTACTGTTGTGTAGTCCATCTGATTTCTTATCCATCAGTAATGCTTCTATTGTTTGTTTCCTTAGGGCTGCTTTGCTTTTTTGTTTTTGTTTGATTGTTATACTTCAAATCAAGAGTGAATTCAGAGTATATTTGTAGACTTGGTACATTTTGTAGAGTAATTTTGGGGGAAAATCTTTTTTATTTTACATTATTTTAAAAGTCAAGCTTAGATTATTTGGTCTTGGATCTCCTTTAGAATCAGAAAAATATATGAAGCTTAATTTTCTCTTCATAGGTTGAGAAGGAAAAAAGGAAGCAGAAACATTTCAAAATGCAAGCAGTGGAGAAACAGGAAAGTCTTGATAAATCAAATACACCAGTGGGCAATATTACCCATCAACCAGTAAAAGAAAAGCTTGCTCTAAGGAAGAATGAAAAAATGATAGAAGAAAAACACACAAAGAATTCTTCATCTGAGGAGAGACCAAAATTACTTGAAATGCCAGTAAAAGGGTAAGCTAATAAAATAATCCGTAGAATTAGATTGTTTTAAATCTTGTAATTGAAGCACTTTCCTCGGTATTGAAAGCTATGCTGAGTAGTCCCCTGCTCCCCAAACTGTTTTAAAAGTATATTTTTCAAAGAACTAAATGCACAGTGGAGGTTCAGATTAATTTTGCTGGAGGTGATAGAGGTCTTAATCACAGAATCATAGAATGGCCCAGGTTCAAAAGGACCACAATGATCATCTAGTTTCAACCCCCCTGCTATGTGCAGGGTCACCAACCACCAGACCAGGCTTCCCAGAGAATTTCTTCCTTAACACTGACTCTAATCGTGTCTTTAGAATCTTACCTCCTATGCCTAATAAATTAATCAAGAACGAATTCAAAGCCCTTGCACGTGGGATGGAGGAACCCCTTGTGTACACAGTGAAATGCTCTGGCTGGTGAGCTGATTCGCTGAGAAGCCTCTGGGGGCTTTGGCAGAGATTAAGTGCAACATGAGTCAGAATGATCTTGCAGCTGAGAAGGCCAGCAGCATCCTGGGTTGCAGAGTCAAGAAGCTGAAGGGAGGAGTCCATCCCTACTTAGCATCTAGTTGGTCTGTGTCTGGAGCACTGGGTCCAACTTTTGGCCTCCAAGTACTTGTGTGCATTTCTTTTTATGGCCTTCAAGAGATCGTAGTCAACATGTGTGAGTTCAGTAGAGGCTTTCCAGGCTGATCACAGAGCATGAAACTCTGTGAGAATAAGCTGAGGGAAATAAACTTCAGGATGTGCCAGCAGTCTCCCAGTACGTGGAAGGGGATTGTAAGTAAGACAAAGCCGTTCCTGATTTGGCCTGGATTTGATTCTAAACATTTTTCAGAATTCCCAAACATCTGTAAATAGAAGGAATTAATTTTTTCTTCTATGTAAAATCTCAAAACAGTATTAGCTATACATGATAAAAGCTGTACTTTTTGGGAAGCTAAAGACTACATGTAAATCTTTCTCCTTTAGAATAAGCTGCTTCAATACTGATGTTACAGCCAATGTTTTGAACTACTTGTTAGTGGTTGCTGATATTCAAATCTTTTTTTGAACACTATCCTTATCCTTTAATTTATTAAAAGAAATGAAAAGGTTCATCCGCACATGGTAAGCAGTTGTTATAGTCTTAGGGAAGGCTTCTTAAAAGTTTTTGATTTGTCTTAGATAAGTGATGTGATGTTTTATCGGTATTACTTGCAGTCATTATGAATCTGTACTATATAGGTGATGATCAACTTATTAAAAACAGTGTATTTTTGTTAGTAAAAGTTCGTGGTTTACTGTTCATGTTTACCTATGTCGACATGGAAATACATGATGAATTTTGTACATCACTTAAGGGCTTATTTGTCAGTCTTGTGCAGCTCATGTATAACGTGTCTTCCACCACTAATGGAATGAAATTAGAGTGATGTTAAAAGTTTAAAATTGCAGAAAAACTTCTATATTTGAAAAGGTGTGACATTTCTACAGTTTTAAGTTGTTTCTCCTGGTTCATGATGTGGCATATTTACTTTTTTGTCAGTGCTTTAATTCCTCAAATACTCTCTTTTAAATCCCAGATTTTTTGTGAAACAAGAAGAGGAAAAGAGACATAGAGCTGAAATGCGATATGAAAAAACAAGAAAGCAACTAAAGAGGGAAAAGGATCAATATTCTAGAGAGACAGAGGAAAAACAACAACTTGAGTTTCGTGTAAGGAATTTAGAAACAGAGTTAATAACGCTGAAACAGCTCAAGAAACAGGTATATTAAATATATATCTTCTGTTTTTCTGTTTCTTTCAAACTGATATTTTATGCTAGTATGTTCAACTTGTTGGTGAAAGAGACATTAGGCAATTATCTTGGTGCATTTTGAGGACCATCGTCATGAAACCAGCGTGAACAAACAAGTTCATGATACCTTTTCACATTTTTAAGAATTATAGTTTGGTTTGTGCTTCAGGCAAAGCTTCTCTTTGAGTTATTTTTCCTAATTACTACAGAACTCTGTGCGCGTGTGTGTATATGTATGTCTATATCTATATATCTATATATATATTATATGTGTATATATATATATATATAATGTTTTTATTATTATTGTTTTTTTTCTTCAGAAGGAAATTACAGTTACTGTTTGTAGTATTCTTTCAAGTATACTTACATGAATTTAAATTTAGGCCTAAATGTTACTGTTTACCTGATAATCTGTAAATTGCCTCAGTTGCTTACAATCAAGACTGAATCCAGAAAAACTCTCACCTTTATTTTTATTACAAGTTTAGTGGCTTATTTAATGCAATTGAGATGATGATGTTCTCACTGTACACAACCTGCATGAATTCTTCAGTTCTTACATACAGTTTTGAGGGTCTTTTCACTGGCCTTTACCTACTTTTCAGCATTCCTGTCATGGTTCTACGCAGTTTGAAATATACCTCGGAAATTCGGTCTGTTGTGTTGTATTTTTCCCCATAAATAGTAAGCCTCAAATTTTCAGAACTTGTATTTGCAAACATATTAAGAACATGTGAAAGTGGTCATTAAGGATCCTCAGTGGCCACGTTGCTCTGGCAGAAGCAGTAAGTAGTTAGCATCACCTCTTTCAGTCTGCCTGGATTTAACAGGGACATCATTGGCATTAGTTCACCTCCTGGTCTGCTGTTCAGCTGGTCAGTCCTCTTCTGTGTCTCACTTCATTAATAGCCTTTGGAAATCTCATACAACTCAATTTATCCAGCAGTATTGCTAGATTTTGGTAAACTGAAAATGGATTGGCACATTTTCTGAAGCATTTCTAAATATTAGTAGAAGAGATGTAGACTTAAGACCTTGCAGTGGGGTAAAGTAAGTGTAGTTATTGTGCTTTTGGAAATCTTAGTCATTTGTTTTGTGCAGTTCTTAGTGTTAGTGCTCATATTGATGAATAGATGTTTTTAAATCTTTGACTGTAAGCATATGAGTGTCCATCTCTGGTTTTAGTATGTATATATAGTTTGTTAGAAAGATAACTTGGGTTTCTACTTAAACTCTGTATGTTTCCAAGAATAGTAGTTCTAGTTTGTTTGTTTTTTTCTTGTGTTATAGAGGGAGATTCATTAAGTATAAAACTTCTATGATGCTGATTTGTGCAAAGGACTCACACTATCCTTATAACTTTCAATTCAGATAAATCTAAAGATGTTTGTTTGCAAACATGGAAAATTGATATGCAGGTCATTCTATGATTTTATGATAAATGACTCTTAATAGAATTAATAGAATGTAAGAATAAAAAGAATGAAATAGGAAGGTATTGCTAATTCTGATTTTGTTCAAGATTCACAAGTTCAACTATATTACTGTAGGTTGAAGAAGAGCGTGATGAAACACAGAGACAGCTCTCTAATGAAAGGAGTGCTAGAGCTCTGCAAGAAGGAATTTTGAGCAACCACCTGTGGAGACAGAAGGAGCTGGAAGAAGAGACAAGAAAAACTATTAGGAAAAATTCAGAGGTAAGCAGTTCCATTCCTAATTAATTTGGTTATACTTCACTGTGCTCATTCTAAAACCTTAAGAAAAATAACCTTTTGTGCCTTTTCGTGGATTATCTACAGTTTATCAATATAACCAAATTTTGTTACTGTTGTCTAAAAACTCTGAATAGCATCATCAATCCCACATAGACCTGAATTGCATGTGGAAGTAGGAAGCCACTGGAAAATAAGACATTGTGTTCCCAGTCTCTTAAACTGCCTGCTGTTCTTCACTGTATAGTTGTTACAATCATTTCTAAGGTTTCTACCCGTGAAATGTCCAGATATCTGGAGATTCACTAGGAAAGAAGCTGGCTGAGGCTGTTTGTGATCCTATTACTTGGCTTTTGAATTCGTTATTATACTGTCATCACTTTCTTGTTTCCATGTCCTTCATCTTTTTGCTTAATAAATTATTTTTATCACAGCCCATGAGTTCTGTTTTGTTTCCTGTTCTCTCCCTCATCCCACTTAGTGATGAGAGTGTGGTGCCTAGCTGCCTGATGGGTTAAACCTGAATTTATTTCCCAACTAACTATTCATTATTGTCCTTTATCACACAGAAATCTGACACTAATGATAGAGAAAAGGATCTGCTACACAGAAATCAGTTACTGCAAGAAGAGATTGCTATGCTAAGACTAGAACTCGATCAAGTAAAACTTAAGCACCAGGAGGATGAAGGAAAATACTTAGAGGAAAATGAGTCTTTGAAAGAAAAGAATGATTCTCATCAGAAGGAACTTAAACTGAGTGAGGAAACCTTAACACAGACAGTATTTCAGTACAATGGACAGCTGAATTTACTCAAGACGGAATCTGCAATGCTAACTTCCAAGCTTGAACAGAAAAAAGAAAGCAAAGACAGACTGGAAACAGAGATTGAATCATTCTGTTCCCGCTTGAATGCAGTGGTTCAAGATCTCGAACATCATCAGTCATTGAAAAGTGATGCCGAACGAACATTTCAGAGAGAACGTGATGAATGGCTTCGTTTACAAGACAAGCTCCATCGTGAGCTCTCTGAGGTGCGAGAGAGCAACAAGAGCTTGTCTCAGCAGCTGAGTAAAACGGAAAGCAAAGTTAATAGTCTAGAAAACGAGCTTCACCAGTTGGAACAAACACTTCGAGAAAAAACACTGCTTTTAGAAATGACACAAAAAGACTTAAATCAAGCCCAGTGTCAAGCAAAAGAAAATGAGCATGCGTGGCAACTTGAGAAAGATCAAGTCAGTAAATTTATGATAAAGCATGAATCTATGCAGGAACAATTGGCCCAGCTCCAAAGTGAAAACCTTTTACTCCGTCAGCAGCTGGAAGATTTGCGGAACAAGGAGATCATCAAAGAAAAGGTTGTGAATGATGTCCAGGACAGATTTCATGATATGTTCAACAAACTCAGAGCTGACAGTGAAAAGCAGGTTTACCTCATGGAAGAGAGAAACAAGGAATTAAATACCAAGTGTACTGATTTAAAGGAACAAGTCTTTAAATATGAGACTGACAAAGTAGAAAGAGAGGTAAGCTATACAATTAGAATAAATTAAAATGTTTCAATTCATAAAATGATTTTGTATTTCTAAAATGCATCAGGTGTAAGTTTTACACATAGGACCAAATTGTGTTGTTTTGTTGTGGTTCATTGTTTTTTCTCTTAGAATTAAGGAGGACCGGTAAATGACTGAACTGTATAATATAGTCAGTTTAAAGGAGTAAAGTCAAGTTTCATGTTTTTCCTCATGTTTATCTGTTTCCTTAGGGTTTGGTCAGACAGCTGCAGCAGGAGCTTGCTGATGCTCTTAAAAAGCAGTCTATGTCAGAAGCTTCCCTTGTAGTTACTACATGCTACCGCAGTGACCTTGAGGAAGACAAATTGCACTTGCAGAAGGAACTGGACAGGATTAAAGCTAAGGTACAGAGAGGCTGTAACTTACACATAAAATCTGAGGGTGATTTTTCCCTGTTTCTGGTGAAGAAGAGAAAAATAATGTTCTGAGAGCAAGTACCAGAGAGAGCTAAGGAGGTTAGCAGTGATACCCTGTCATAATTCATGAAGCTGGTGAAATCTTTGCCAGCTGGCCTCCTCCTCTGTAGTGAAAGATAAGTGTTACTAGAATCATCAAAAAGCCAACTAGTTTCTTTTGCAAGTAGGAGCCGTTCTTCAGCCCCACAGCTAAAGTTCTTCTTGTGGCTCCAGGGTGTTGTAGCAGTGTTCTTTCTTTTCCCAACTTACTTCCCTCTCCTGGTGTCAAACACAATTAAGAATTTATTTGTGGATGGGATGTGTACAAACTACCAACTATCTGAAGCAACATTACACAGGTGCTCTGAATTTACAAATTGTTTTTCTGTGTCTTATAAGGTTGGTTGTAAACACTATAAGGTGGTCTTTATCCCCTTAGTCTTCTCAACTTGCCCCTTGTCATCTGTGATCACAGTCATGCCTGTGCCAAATCAGAGCAGAGAGTTCAAAGTATAAGCAAATGTCCTCCTATCCTAGAAATAAATTCAGGGGTATAGATTTAAAGACAAGTATATGAACTGCATTGTTCTGTGCACTTGGTGTCCATGACTGGGTGGTCTTCGACACGAAGTCATTATGTCTTTAACTGGAGAAGATCTGTATTTGATAAGCTGCTTTGCAAAATGACCTGGTGTCTCAGCAGGTTATCGCTTTTGGTTTGGCCAAGTTTGGTGTCTGATTTCTGAGAAAAAGTAGAAATACTGGACAGCTGAATTTGAGTTTTTCTTTTTTGCTCTCTGTGAGAGTTGTGGGTTTTTTCTGAAACATCTACCATAATAACATACTAATGAGCTGTGAAATCACTTTAGGAAAAGGATGAGGTTTTTTTGGTTAATATTTTCGATAGAATAGCAAACAAGTAATTTCAGGATGTCACAAGCCACTGAGAAGGTAGGATTGGCAGTGTCAATGCTCATAATGGTGTTATAGAAAATCCTTTGTGCAGATGGGAGAGGCCAGTGTCACAGATGATGAAATATCATCTGTTATTGTTCATTTGCTAAGAGAAATGAAGGCTTGAATGAATTGGAAACGATTCCAGTACTTTGGGTAGGGGGTGTATGTAGATACATGCAATATCCAAATTCTTCAGTGCTCACTGAGCTCTCTATACTGAACCTAACTGGGCTGCTGAGGATTCTCATTGCTACTTTACAGTTACATGACTCTGAAAAACAGCGTATTCAATATGAGCGTTGCATTCAAGATTTGAAGACTGACCTAGATAATAAGGAAAGACAAATATCAGCTTCTAACCAAAAAATGAAAGACCTTCTGTTAGCAGCTTCCAGAAGCAGTTCTACAATAAAGCAGCTGGAAGAACATGTCCAACGGTAAGAAAATAACAGAGTGAAGCAAGGTTTTGCTTTCTGGGATTCTCTGAAAACGTCAGAATTGCCTTGTTGCATCATCAGGGTAAAACATGATTTTAAAAGAAGCTCTTGCTTTAAATAGCATTCTTTCACACCATTCTTTTGCAGTGTGCGCTATTATGGATTTGTCTAATAAGATCTGTGCTTCTCTTTAAGGCTTGAAATGGAAAATGCCAGGGTGGAAGCTGCTGCGCAACACCAGGACAAGAGAACTGAAGCCTCAGTAAGCCAGTCATAAACTTCCCTTTTATTTATTTATTTTTTATTTTTTTATGTGAGCTTCTGAGCCTATTTAGATATTTTTCGTGGGGAAGTTATGTGGTTTTCCTGGGGATCATAGGGGAGCTGAGTCATCTGAGCTGTGGTGTGACTGTAGGGTACTCTGAAAATCCTGATGGTCTATTCTCCAGTTTTGAGAGTTTTCCCATAAGGTAAAGGTTGTAAATCTCCACCTTTCACTGCTGCCATTTCTGTCTTTGCAGTAGTATGAAAATGTTTGTGTTAATCAGCATGATTCTTTTGATGGATAGGACGGACAGTGTCAGCAGGAGGGAGATGTGTGGTTGAGATCTGGGAGGGGAAACCTGGATGTGAGAAATCTATTTTATCTTCAGAGCTTTGTCATAGTTTCCACCTGAGCTCATTAGGTTCTTTTTCCATTTGTGAATATGTGTTGGTACTTTACTGCCCCGCAGGGGGCTGAGGTAAGGAAAGAACAACTAGGTGAAGTAATGCTGTGCAGTCAGTGGCAGGCAGCTGGGAAGTAGCTGGTGCGCATGCATGGCTTAGCATCTTGTGTAACCTTGGAATATTCTTTAATTAGTTTGCTGTTGGAAAATTAAGCTGCTATGGGGAGAATAAGAAGGATCTAGTGGAAGGGAAAAGCTGTTGATTATCTGCACCAGAAAAGTCTGAGTTCTTTTCCAGGTTCCTTTCCTGTCATCTTCTTTTGGTGATATACCAATTAGAAGGTTTTTAGCATTTTTAACACTTCTGTATTTTACCCATACATTGTCACATAGGGAGAACCGACATTTAACATATCCTGTAAAGACACATGAGGAAGTTTTATGAGTTTGTCATATAAGCCTTTAAGCTCAGGTTTTTATGTCCTTCTGTACGTCAGGGATGTCTCTCTTTTTCTTAAAATGTGCTATTCAAAGCATGTAGACAACTTTCATTCTTTACAAAGGGAACTGAATAAGCAAACTTGTTTACACACAAATGCATCTGTGATGCAAATCTTTGCTCCTTTGTGTAAAAGGATAAGTAACATTGCTGTTCTGAAAACATTTTCTTGCTCTGAGGAGATCTGCAGTTATTTCACAGTCAGTAAGTGTAGGGAATTTTAAGAAAACTGTGAGTTAATGTTGTATGTGTGTCTTCTTATCTCCAAATGATGTAACCTCATTTTATCGTATAGAGAGCATTCACTTTTTCCACTAGCATTAAGTGCTATTCTTGATGGTGCTTCTCAAGCCATCTTTTATAAACTCAGTGTAACATTCACTATAGATCCTTAGTTGTGAGAGCTTAGCCCTGCCTCCATTTGAGTTAATAGTTTATAATGCAGTTTATGTGCAGTGTTGTCTCTCTGGTTATCTTGGCATTCCCTTTGTCATTGTTGTTTCCATAGATACAAAATCAGAATATGTTGGCTATGACATCCAGAGGCTCATGCATGATGTGCGAGGAAGATCGAAAGTCGAGAGCCCACCTTGAAGACCATATTGCTAAACTGAGTAGGGAAAATGCTGAGCTTTTAGAAGAAGTGAGCCCAGAAAACAGTCCCTAACACCTAGCCAATACCCAGAGCAATGCTGACATTTTCTTGAGTTCTTACATACTCTGATTTTATATCCCTGCTACTCAGGCCCTGAGTACTATTGTGATTTGGGTGTCATGAAGGAATTGAATAAAAGCCAAGAGAATATCTCGGAGTTGTGCTGTCAGAAAGACGGTGTGGTTTGATACCAGTTTAGCACATGGAGCAAGGCAGCAGTTCCTGTGTTCTTTATTTGATTTCCTTCTGGTTATTGTCTGACCCCTTGATTTCCAAGCAGGATTAAAACACCCCTTATTTTCAGTGCAGTGTACGGAGGAACTGCTGCATGTTTTCAGAATAACAGGAGCTTAAAACCCTTGCAGAATAAATAAGGTGCAAATGCAAACTACAGAACTAGTTGCCAGTTCTCCTGTAGTTTGTCTGAAAAAACACCATGAGGAACAGCAACTAAATTAGTAAACACCCACAAATAAGATATGGAAGTAATGACTGAGAAGACACTGGTGAATTCCAGAAAAGCAGACTCTTCCACAAGAGCCTGCTGGTCATTGGAATGAATGCTGTAGAGTGTGCAGTGTTCTCCAGGGCTGTGGCTACCTGTGCAAGCTGACCTATTAGCAGAGGAACTGCGGAAGCTGTTCTCTAGCATCTTTTTTCCAGCTTTTTGGGACGAAGCCCAATAAGGGGGCAGAGGAGCATTTGCTTCAGCAGGGGCATTAATTGGTATCCCTAGGTCTTGGCCCGCTTGTGTGAAGCCTGAAGTGATTTAAATGTTTACAAGAATCCTGTGCCTCAGTGTTCTGCTGAATGTGGCAAAAGGATGGATATGTGCTATCTGCAGTTGCTATGTGTACTGTCCTGTGCTGAGTGTATCATGTATTTTTGTTTGTTTGTTTTTTGAAAGTGTGAGAATGAAAGAAAGAATGTGAAGAAGCCGATAGAATTGAAACGACCACTTGAAGCATGTCTTGACCAGGAAAGGGAAAGAAATACTGAACTGCAGAAGGAATGTGACAGGTATGGTTCACTAGTACTTGAAAGAGAGCTCATGTAGGTTAGAAGTCAGGCTTTAAGGAACTTGCATGTAAAAGCAGGTGTGTTTAACTCTGAGCAAATTCAGATCTCACATCAGTTCTTGCAAGACAGTTCTGGTACATGAGCCTATGATTTTCTGTAGCTGCCATAAGAAGAGCAAATGTAGGCTGCCTTGCACTTCTGGGAGGGAAGTCTTTTTTTCCTCTGTTGAGGTGAAATTTGGACCCTCCAGGTGATCTATTGCATTGAAATGCTGGTTTTTCTTATTAACTTTTGGCCTGTTGAGCATGTTAAAAATGAAGCAAGCCATAGCTATGCTTTTCTTGTACAAGCGTGACAAATAGATACCTAGTTCCTTTGCTTATTTTCTTGACTGATTTGTTGTGCAGGTTCAAGAGCCTTTTGAAGAAAGCTGTGAAAAAACTAAAGATGCATGAAGCCAAAGAAAGAGACTCCCAGTTCAATTTCCAGGGAGAAATGAAGAACAGGTATTCTGAAATGGTGAATGAAGTTGAAAAATCAAGAACAAAGGCAAGTTCTTGTTGTTTCTTTTTGGTTTTTTTGGTGTTTTTTTTTTGTTGTTGTTTTTGTTGTTGTTTGTTTGTTTGTTGTTGTTGTTGTTTTGTTTGGGTCATGTTAATTTCTAGAGACTTGTAATATTCTTTTCAGTAGGTATGGAAAAGTTATATTTCTGGGAGAGAAAATTGGCTTCACAGTTGACCTTGGAAACTACTGAAACATCTCATATTTTGTACATATTCTTGCAACCAGACACTGGATTTGACCTAGAGAGAAAATACCTTCCTTTACCACTGCTGTGGAAGCTGCTTTTTGAAGCACTGTTTACAAAGCTTTCAAGAGCAATGGCAGGAGGAGTACTTGTTTCCTGTGCCCAGTTAACTGTACTGGAACATTCCCCCTGAAGCATGATAGGCATTCTTTCTGCTGTCTGGGTAGAGTGGTTTGATTTCCATCGAGCAGTAGAGCAGTGCACAAAAGAATGGCCCTAGTGCCTTTCAGCACACTCCCGTAAGTGAAATTCTGCTAGTTTGCTACTTGTTGATCTTTTACTTGCTGCAGAACTGAGGAAGGTTGTAAGTCAAGGAACCCTATTGGCAAGAACTTAAAAGTTGTTCTTCCCTTAAAAGATGATCTTGTCTTTCCTTTGACTCGGGTACTGAGTCAGCAGATGACAGTTACAGACTTGATGGTCTTCCCCTTCATAAATTTTCAGAGAATAATTTTACACCCCTCTAAGTTCATTTTATTACTGTCTGTAGGTTACTGAACTTTCTCATCAGCTGGATTTAGAGTGTAAAAAATGCGTCCAACTACAAGGACAAAACCATTATTTGCAAGAACTGCTGGCTCTAAACATGAAAAAACATGAAAAACTAGAGAAGACCAGATGCCAGCTGAAAGAAGAGGTGGCAAACCTGAGACAACATCTGGAGGCTGTCCACAATGTGCACATGATGACTTACAACCAAATCGAACGATACAAGAAAGAAGTGGAAGAGCGAGCTGCACAAGAAATAAATCAAAAACTTCAAGAAGTCAATTTGTTTTTGCAGGTAAGTGAATTTGTTGTGTATGTCTGTAGTTTTTATTATGTAACTTCTTTTTGCCATTTCTTGTTCGTACTTTGTTTTTTTGTGTTAGTGCCATACTTCTATATTTCCTGAAGGGAAGTGGAAGAATGGAAAATTGTTTGGCGAAAGTGCTTTTGTGTGTGTAATTTGCCTGCAGGTCCCCAAGCTAATAGCCGTCCCTTGACAGACTTCTGTTTTGCAGTTCTTAGAAGAAGCTATGGCCATCTGGTCATCTTGTTATTGCTGTTCATCACATGAATGCTATAACTTAGAGATGGCTTGGCCATACGTACAGGTTATGTTTTATCATTGTACAGGATAAAATGCTCAGGGAAGAAGTCACTGAAGTTACCGTGGGGCAGAAAGAGTGGGGATGGGATTCTCATAATTTCTTTGTAGAATCCTTTTTGTGTGCCCTGTCCTTCAGCCATAGCATTCTTTTAGTAGCTGCTCCCATAAGTAATATTGCTAAGAGCAGATCTGTCTGGATGAAAACAGTTATTTAACGTGTTGGTTCCAGGGTTTTGCCTTGATTGCTGATAGTAGTGAAAAGGTCCAGTTGACTCAGTTGAGTAAAACTGGGCCCTTTAAATTGGTTATGGGCAACCGTATAGGGAGATGCAGTTCACTTTTTCTTTGCAATGGTTGAAATTGTATTATCTGCTTCAGGTCCAGGCAGCCTCACAAGACAAGATAGAACAAATCAGAGAAAATCATCATGCCTCGCTGAGAGACCAGCTGAAGTGCAGAATAAAAGAGGTTGAATGTGAGTTGGACAAAATAAAAGATACCAAAGACAGTATTTTTCAAAACGAATCTATGCTTGCGGAAGTGGAAAAATACAAAGAGCTGCATCGTGAAGAAATGAAAATGAGAATAAGGCTAGCAAATAAGCTGGAAAGGTAAGTGCGTGCTTTTTTGGAGTGGTAACAAGACGTGAAGTAGCAGTAGCTTGCATGAAAAACCTTGTACTGTTTCCTCCTAAAATCCTTTTTCTGTGTCTTGTCAGCACTATGGATGTAAGCGTAACCCTCTAAAACCTTTCCCCTTTATTTTTGGAACCACCATCATTTCACTTCAGTGTTCTAGCAGTCACACCACTAGTTATGGCATCACTGGCCCATGTTTGAAGTTGATAGCATTTTAACACATGGCCTTTGGGCCCCTCTCATTTTGGACTTCTAATGCCTTCTCTTTTCAAAAGCTGAATAGTAGTCAAAGACCTGGAAGAAGTGACTCTGCAAAAATATTATCAAAGATAATTCTTTGTGTGTTTTTAAATATTTCAGAACAACCAAGAGACTTGCAGAAGCCAATTGTAAGCTCTTTGAGGAACGCCAAAGAAACAAATCTTTAATTGCGAGCAGCACTGTCAGTGGAGGTCCTACTGCAAGTCCAGGAAAATATTCAGCTGAACTGGGAAATCTCAGAAACAATTCCACACTAAACAGAAGCTCCAGCCAAGGGGAATGCTTCCTAGATGCTGCTGGGACTGCATTATTGGCAAGAAAAAAAGTTGAAGTGTACATGGATAAGGTAAGCATTGTGAAATACTCTTCAGTGATGAAGACTTTAGGTCATTAAGATTGTACAGAATTCCTAGAGTGCTCAGACAGCAAAAATACTGACATCTAAATGATGAACTATCTAACTGTATATACACATAACTATGTACTTATGTAAGGTTTTTGTATTGTTTTTTTTTTCTTTTTTTTCAACTAGAGAAAATTTAATAAGCAGCTGCTGTGGCATTGGAAGTTCCCAGCTAAGCTATTTATTAAACTTTACTGTATAGAATGTGCATAAGTGTATGACATACTTGAAATGGATAACTTTGACATCTTTGCTCAGCTCATCAGACATCTCTGGTCAAGCCACGTTGTTTTTTTCCTTACTGATCTTCATTTTTAGTTTCTTTTAGTACATTAATACTAACAAAGACATCCTTTAAAACTAGGATGATGTGAGTATGATTGCTTTGCCTCTTCCTATACAGTCTGCTGTGGGATGCATGCTGTGCCTAGTAAACATTTCTTTTTGTGCTTCCTGCTATGTATTATTACCTGAGAAAACAACAACCTACTCTTCAAGTCTTCACAGCTTTATAATATTTTGCAGCAATTTATACATGATTGCAACTTCTGCAATAGCTTTGAAGTACTTTGCCAGTTGTGCTGCTTAGTACTTGGCCTGTTCACCAGGCTACTTAAAAAGACAAGAGTTTACCTGACTCTGAGCCTTGTCTTTGCTGCAGTTATACCTCAGATTTTTCCAGTAATCTGTTTCCTTCTATTGGGAAAAAAAAAAACAACAAAAAAACCCACCTCTGTATTGCCATTAAATTCAAACTAAGTGCTGCCTTCTTGGATGGAGGAGATTACAAGTTCTCCTGACAGTAAAGTTCATAATAACTGGAAACTAAGGAACTTAAATTGGAGTTTGCCTCGTGTAGTCATCTTGCACTTTTGTTTTTATGTAAAGCTCTCAGTGCACATTTGGTGTTTTTCAAAGTAAGGGAGGTTATCTGAAGTAGAGTGTGAGCATCTCCTGGGATGAGGAAGCTCGTGTAGATTTTGGCTTTGATTTTGCAAAAGCTTTGATAAAGCTTCAAGGATAAGAAGCTGAAAATACTTTACGCCGCTGTTATTCAAAATGCTGGTATCAATTACTTTGTCCATGCAACTGTTTGAAAAAACAAATTGCACTGATTACAAACAAGAGAAAGAAATGCAGCTCTGAAAAGTGGGTGCAGGAAATAATAGTGACTTCTGCTAGCTGCAACCAGCGTGAGTGCATGGATTCATGAAACCAGTTTTCCTACTGGTAGCATAAGAAAGGGAACACCTACTTCCCATTCCGTCTCTCAGTTTCTGTTTCCTTTCTGATTTTATTTCCTGTCTGCACTCCTGATTTTTAGCAGTCTTATAAATTTCCACTCTTTTGACTTCTGCCTGTTCCTCTTGTTCTTTTACTTGGCACCACCGAGAAATTTCTTGCTCTGTCTTCTTTATGCTGCATCCCACAGTCAGATAATTACACCTGTAGGTGAGACCACAAGCCTTCTGTTCTCCAGGCTTAACAGTCCTGATGCTCTCAGCCTCTCCGCGTAAGCCACATGCTCCAAGCACTTAACTGTATTTGCTAATGACATGAGTCTGGAAGCTATATGCTGTCTGTTTTGACAATTACTTCTATGCGTTAAAGACCTGATGGAAAATAACACAGGAGTCGCAAATATCTTCAAATGTAAATGATCGCATACGGTGTTTGGACTGTGGCCCTTTAAAAGGTCTAATTTCTCCTTATGAAAACTTTGCATTCAGAATAAATGACAGTAAATAAACATCTCCTGGGAGAGCGAGGGGCAAATGCTCCTTTCTAGCGATCCAAGCTGGTTTCTGTTACTTAATAAAATGTGCAGTGTTATTTATAATGCATGTGTTATTTATAATTCTAGGTACAGAAGGAATTGGAGGAAGAAATCAATAAGGAACTTCAGCAAGGTAATATGCTACTCTGA
Organism: Coturnix japonica; assembly: GCF_054131305.1. Taxonomy (NCBI): domain Eukaryota; kingdom Metazoa; phylum Chordata; class Aves; order Galliformes; family Phasianidae; genus Coturnix; species Coturnix japonica. Next base: position 2,347,478 of record NC_140688.1, on the reverse strand, counting down.
TATCAGTGTTTTTAAGGAAGGTGATGACTGTTCGTAACTTCTATGTAATTATTTTCAAAAGTTGTCAAGATTTGTGCTGTTTGAAGCACAGTGTGGGGCTGTTTTTAACTCTAACTTAGAGAGTTTTAATGGAAAACTTCCTGCTAACCAATATACTCTTCAGAATGTTCTGCAGCTACTTTTGAGAAGAAGCATGGAGAGCAAACCATCTCCCCCGCACAGATACACTTGGCTTAAGTTCAAGTCACCTTTCATCCTCAGGCACAAACATCAAATGTAAAAAAAAAAAAAAAAAAAGCCCAGAAATAAGATTTTTATGGACTTCTGTCACTACTTCGCTTTCTGCATACATTCATTGCATTCAGCACTTCAAATATACCATATACATTTTCTGGTGTTCTTAATTTTTGCTCGCTCTTTTTCATTGCTTTTTTTTGTACCTGACATGTTGTCATACTTGTCTTTGGATAAAGAAGAATCAGTGGAAAAGATAGCCTTTCTTTAGGTAAAAATCATTCAGCAATATATAGGCAAACACAGCATGAACTGATTGCTTTTAATATGCAGTGTAAAGCCTGTTCTATAATAAAAGGCCAGGTCTTCAGAGAAGAATTCATACTGTTTCACAATTAGCATTCTGCCAGAGTCACTGCTGCTGTTCCTAGAGTTATTTTGAAGCAGGGAGCCCTTGAGAATCCAGCTGTTGCTTCACAGCTCTTCCAATTTCCCTGAATAGACAGAAACCCATTGCCATGTGCTCATTTGCATATTCAAACATAATTACATGTGTAGTAGGAGCCGTAGTATTTGCTTGGTCTGGGGATCTTGTCTGGAAAAGGCTGATGGATGGAAGTACTGAAAATCCTTTTCTGCTTCCATCGAAGATGTGTTTCCATGAACGAAAGAGGGTTGAGCCAGGGAAAGTTAAGACATCCCTGGCAGTTAAAGTTAAGGCTAAAACTTTCATATATATATATGGGCATGTAATAACAGGATGCGGAGAAATGGCTGTAAACTTGAAAGTAGGTAGATTTAGACTAGATATTAGGAAGAAACTCTTTACTTCCTAATGTAAGGGTGGTGAGACTCTGGAACAGGTTGCTTAGAGATGTTGTGCATAGCCCCCATCTTGCAGGCATTCAGAGCCAGTCCGGATGGGGCTCTGAGGAACCTGGTCTAGAGGGAGCTGTCCCTGCCTATAGAAGGGAGATTGGAACTGGGTGATCTTAAAAGGTCCCTTCCAGCCCAAACCATTCTGTGTTTCTAAAACCTGGAATTTCTTTAACTAGCTTTAAAAATTGTATTGGCTGATCATTGAATGTGAAAAAATGTTTCTTCCTTTATGCCTTCCTTTTTGATTTGTGTTTTCCTTGGAAGTTTTTAAATATCCCTCTAGAGCATAGCCTGATCAGTTATCAGTAATGTTTTTACAGTGACTGATTTGACTCAATCTACTGTAAAAGTAACATCGTCAATCTTGTTTCTTTTCTTTCCAGCCACCGCTGAGCTTGAAACTGCTAGAGCTTCTCTAATGAAATCTACTTATGGATCTTCAAAAAATCTCAATGTTGACCAGGATCCCCTTTGCAGAGCGGTACAGGAGTACCGGGATGTTTTAAACCAAAATTACCTGATCTAAATATATTTTTATTTAAAATGTAAAGGGAAAAGTACTGGAGATCATTTGTTTACATAGGAGGTCTGTGACTTCCCATCCTGCAGCTTAGTGTGGAAACATCTTTACTGCGGTTTGAATATAAATTTTAAATATATTAAATAGGTTGACACTCTGCACTTACCTGTTGGTCACCGGGGGGTAGTCAGTTTATTTTGCACTCAGGATAAGAACCATATCTATTTTTAATTACTGTCAGACTGAGTAAGGTTGGCTCTTGAACTTGACGGAACTGTCAAAATGTTTTTGACACATTATTTTGCTCCATGTTTTTTGTTAAAGGTTTTACCAGAAGCATTCCTTTGGTTCTATTTAACCCTTCCACTGTTCGTGGTAGAGTCTCCAGTGTTATTTTAACGCATAGGAGATTTTGACTGGATTCCTGCCAGCTGTTTCCGTCCTGATGCTGTGAATATTTCTGCTGGTTAAGTGGAAGTTTTAGCAGTGATTAAGCTGGAGAAGAATGCACTTTACATTGCTGTCACTTTCACGCACCTAGGGTTTAAAAATACTGTGCTTGTGTAGCACTGCCAAGAAAGCTTTAATGTGACCTTTTTGATATTTCTGACTTGATATCCTTGTTGGATTTTGCATTAGAATTTGACCCATCTTAAGACATTCACAGTTGGTAGATGAACACATGATGAACCTGAAGCGGTTCATAGTGGGAAGAAGGAAAATTAATGTTTCAACCTTCTGTCTAATTGGTACTGCACCTTTTTATATGAATGTATTTTATGACACTAATATGCTATATTTAATTCCAGATATTTATGTTCCAACTTGGTATTTAATAAACTTTCATATCTGGTACATCTTTGTTTTATTCTGTTGGCCTTCTTGACTTGCTTTCCACCTCATTCCTTGCCTCTATGACTTGCTACAGTCCTCCTCTGCTCACTTCCATCTCTCCTTCTGGTGCCTTCAGTCTGCCCTGAGATCAGACAAGTGGCCAGCATGCATTTGTGTTCTTTTCCTCCTGGGTACTTGAAGCAGTGGGGCAAACAGCTACTATATGTCATAAGGTTTGTCATCATAGAAATTAAGGGGTATATGCTTGAAACAAGTGTGGAGGGTTGTGATTTTAATGGGTGTGCTGAACCACTTTCAGGTCTTCGGTGGTGATTCATTAACAGGAAGCCGAGGGTAAAGTCTCTGTTGTAAACCTGGCCATGCTTGGGAGGGGGATCTTTGGAGCCTTTTCTGCAGGTTGGCCATTCCTTTATGAGATAACTTCTGGTGGCCCTTTGTGCTCTCTCCAGCTGGTACAAGCCAGGAGCCAGGTGGAAGAATATCTCCAGCAGAATCCAGAAAGAAAAGCACTCATAGAGTACCTTGCGCTTCTCCATGTTGGTTAAAGCCAGTTCTCCCTCCTCATTTGTCAGAGGGAGTGCACTCTCCCAGGTCTGTCACTTCTGCCCAGTGCACCTGTAGGCTCCCTTCTGGTTAATTTTACATCCCTCGCCAAGTTCAGTTCCATCTGTGCCTCAGCCTTCCTGATCCCATGCATGTCCAGACGGCATCCCTGGCCCCTTCCCAGCTACCTGTCCCTGCTTCCACTGCATACAACAAGCATGCAGGGCAGGGCCAACCAAGGAGTCCTATTAAAACTAGTGCCACCAAAAACAGCTGACGAGCCTTGGTAATTGAGACTCCTTGCTGGGAGGCACTGAGGCCCCGAATTTGCCACCAAAAATAACCTCTCCAGAGCAGTTTGCTGTTATCTGGGGGCACATGTCACAGATGTTAAGAAGACTCTACTGCCTCTGATAAAATAGAAGGCTACTACCCACTCAAGGTCTCATTCAAGTAGGGTCCCAGGAGGCTGCAAAAAGGAAATTACAGAACATTAAAAGGGACTTTGAATCCCTTGGGAAGATGTTGAAGGGATCAGGAACACAAGTAGTCTTCTCTGTACTGCTGACTGGGGGCTGAGAAATGAAGGGGGAGAATGGGCCAGGTAAATTACTGGCTCAGGTAATGGTGTCAGATCAAGGTTTTGGTTACTGTGATCTTGGGCAGGCCTTTGAGAGACCAGGTATGTGGACATCAGACAGAATGTGACAGAGCAGGTGGGGCAAAAGCATGCTGGGGAGCAAGCTGGTTGGATTGATTACCAGCGCTTTAAACTAGATTCAGTGCAGGGAGTGGATAGTTCCTTGTAATAGAGAAGGGACAGGGAATGCTGTCATTTAAGGAAACTGCAGGGGAAATCCTCAATTTGTGAGGAGTCTTGTATTTCGATATCATATTTAGTAAAATAAGTTTTTCCTCCTTAGATTGCCGCTGTTTTTATCCCATTCCCCTTTTTCTCCCTCCTTTCTGGGCCCCGGGTGGGGCCCACGGGGTGCCTTCCCCTGTCACGGGCATAGGTAAATCTAAGTAACCCATGACAGATTTTTTAAAGACTAGTCAAATGCAGCAGTGGGTGTGGAGAAAGAACAAAGAAATCTGTAACGGTCTGTGATCAATTATTATAATTTCCATTGCCATCAGACTAGCAGCTGCGCCAAGCCCAGGACCGGACCGAGTTAGAGTTGGGCTGCCGGAGCAGTGAGGCGGAGCGTGTGCGGCCCCTTGGGGTTCGGTGCCTGCGGATATGATATTGAAATACAAGATAACACAATATAATATAATTGAGGCTAACAAATCGAACAAACAGAGAGAGAGAGAGTCCCCGAAAACAGAGAGGCCTACTGTGAACTCTATGCGACACGGCTGGAACGCTTCCCACTCTCCGAGAAGTCCGAGAGAAGGAGGAGGGCACTCCAGCCTGGGAACGAGATTATACAGCGTCCTGGTCCCGTGACTTATCATATCCCAGAGAACAACAGGGGTAACGTAGTCTTCTTCTGTGGACTGCACATTCAATAGAAGTATCCATACTTTACATGATGTTATGATGTGGAATACTGATAGCAAAATTACAAAATTACAAAACCATGACACACGGTGAACACCAACCCCGTGTGGCTGCAGTACTTGATGGAAACGACATTATTTGGGTGACCCTTGAGGGAAGCAATTTCCTGACCCGTCACCAAGTTCCACATCTTACAGCTCCGGTCTGTAGGAAGAAGAACGTGCCTGAGAGAGTTGGGCTAAGGAGTTCATCCGTGGCGTGGAGGCACCGACTCCTTCCCAAGCGCTGCCTCCCACCACCCACAGCTCCTCTCCAGGGCAATGGAGCCAGCCTGCTCCAGCACCTGGACATCAGAAGGCAGGGACAGGGGAGCAGCCCAGAAGGAGCCATCCCTGACATGCACCCCAATTCCCCACGCCAGCCTGGGGAGATCTATGAGAATAGCGCATAAAAAGCCAGCAGCCCCCACACCTGTTCTGTCCAATATATGCCTTTTTAGGCAGTGAAAAGCAGTTCATCGGTGGCATCCAGGCAGAGCACAGGCTTGGTGTGTCCTTCTGCCACAGAGACGCACTGCAGTGGGGCTGTCCGGGCATTCTTGGTGCCACCCACTGGATTAATGATGCCCCCTGCATGGGAAAGAAAGAAGGTGGGGTAGGTATGTGGAAAGGCACAGCACTGTAAGGTCCTACAGGCATGGGAAAGCACGAGCTGCCTCACCCCCAAGCATCTTCCACTTCCTGGTAGGGCAATGGGCCCCTCCATCTGAACTCAGGCATATCTGAGCAATCATCTTCATGGAAAACCTTGGCATCTCCCCACTAGCAGCCCCTGCCTAACGGCTCTGCCCAGGTGACACAGACTGTGAGACATGATGCTCACGGCCTCTGCTCTGAGCCAGGAAACTCAGCTCATTGGACCTCAGCTCAGTTGAGGACAAACTGCACTTTCTCCATCCTGAAGCTCTGCCAGGAACGCTTCATTAGACCAATTTCATGGCAGTTCCTTCAAGCTGCCAGCCAGCCTGTGGTTGGCAACATTTGGAAACGGAGCTGTACTCCTTTTAAAACCAACAGGATGACAGGGGGCAGCACTGGCATTTGCACCCAGCACCCTGTCCCCGATGCTGGCTCAGAGGATCCATCCTCACCAAACCTTCTTCCAAGGGATGCCCTGCAGGCACCTCATCCCTCCGGCCACAGCATCTGCCAATCACTTCCACATCAGAGTGTTCAGAACACTGAGGTCCAGCAGCCCCACTGCTGCAGTCCTGAGCTATGTGGACACAAGCAGCTCTTTCCTGCTGGCATTCCAAGCGCTGCCTGGGGCTCTGAGCTATGCTAAATCTTTTCCCATGAGTAGGCAAAACAAGGCAGGAGGCTGGAGAAGGGCAGGCCCAGGGCTGCATGAGGTCTGCATTAGTCAGGAGGGTGAAGGTAAGCTCATTAATTCGGGTTTTGAAGTCACCCGCGTGCGATCTCCTTCTCAATTAGCAGCTTTGCTCACACATTCAGCAGCTCTCCTCTGACCCCTAGTGTTGCTACTGGTCTCGAAGTGACACCGAGACCAAAGGGAAATCCCGGCTCCCCAGGGTGAGATGCGATCAGAGCAAACAGCTCAAGGCGACAAAGCACACACGCGCCTGGAGCCGTGTATCCAGTGGTTGCTGAGAGCAGAGCACCCATCAGCACCAGAGGTGCTCCTAAAGGGCAATGAGAAGGTTGTCCTTGCACTGGGACAAACTCAGGAGCACATTCACCCCGAGGCTGAGCTCTGCACAGCAGTGACTTGGCTTCTGGGGCAGAGAGCTCTGCTCACACAGGACCCAGCACTGCAGAGGTACTGCCAAGAGTGGGGAACGCCTGCACGTATTTCCCTGGAAGATGCTTGCAAGAAAAACACACTGACAGTGCCCAGTGTTGCTCACCCCAGCATTACAGTCCTGCTGGAGAGCCAGGGATGCGACAGGACATGCTGACAAGAAATGACACAGAGTGTGTGATGAGGACCTCAATCTGCTTATTATGTGGATGATGCGGAGAGGTCTGGCTGATGGAGCTTCTCACTGTGTGAGTCGGTCAGCATTAGAGAAAGCCAGCATGGAGTTCTGTGAGCTTTTGCAGGGGACGAAGAGGCGCAGAAGCTGCTACCCACCTTTGGTGCTCTTAGAAAGTTAACTGAGAGAATTGGAAGGGAGACCATCAGCTGACCAAATGGACACCAATAGGTCAGGTCCTGATCAGACCTGACGCAGGGCCATGGCTCCCAGACCCTATGCCACTCCTTGTCAAGGGCAGGAAACACGTCTGTGTCGGGACCCCAAGTGGGCCCTGCTGGCTGCCGGCACGTTGGGTTAAGCCGGCACCAAATGACGAGCCATCCTGTGCACCGTGAGGATCCGAACATCTCAGCACCAGTTTTGGTCAACAACTCCTTGGTTAATGTCTCCAGTGCAGCCAGTGATTTGACGTCAGCACTGGGCAGCGGCTGCTGGTAACGGCAAATGAGACAGCGTTGCTCCCAATGTGCCTGAAGGTCCGAACTGGGAATCCAGCCTTCATGCCGGACTGATAGTTCGTGAGCGGGGGAGACCTTGTTCCTGGATAATCCCCCAGTGGTGGACATTCAGAATGATTCTGCACAGCCAATATGTTTTTGTCTTCTTATTTGGTTATGGAGTGTGACATTATAATGCACACTGGACAGAACTGGATTGCCATGAAGATTCTGTACAATAGTGTTACATTGAACTTGGAGAAGTTGTAACTCCATTGTGTACTGTGCTGTTATCTTGAACTTGAATGCACCGTTCTCTACAAGTTGACTAAGTGTTGCCATACAGCATTTCACAATTTTTAGGCAGATTGCTGTTGTGTGCTTTCAGGTTTGTAGTCACTGCAGCTGCATCTCTTTGGTATGTTATTATGACAGTTTCATTGTTTTTCGCATATGTTTAATGATTGATTCATTTGCGGAATAGCCTTAAATGTGCAAATCACCTTTGGGGTAACAGGGAGTATGCAGGGGAACCTTTACAGGGGCTGCAGATAATAAAGAGGGGGGAGATGTTGGGTATTGGGCAGGTGGTGCCTGCGTGCACCAGCAGTGGAGTCATGGAGGTCATGGGTATCTGATAGGGGTGGTCACCTGTACCACTATATAGGGATTGTGGTGCGGCATTAAACTGGTACTTTCAGTGTTACACACTGTGTGTTCTGGTTAGCATTTGGGCTGCTGTGCTAACAGATGTGTCTGGGGTTATCTTGTTTTAAAATGGAAGGGCTTGTAAGGAGCAGAGGGATGTGAGGTATTTCTAGTCAGCTTCATGCTCCCGATTCCAGAACCCTTCCAATTGTGAGGAAACAGAAGTGCTGAGCTGTGTGCGTGTTCCATGGTGCAGAGTCCAGTGACAGTTGGTGCCCGGCGTCTGTGCAGGGCAGCACCGAGGTTGTTAGAAGCATAGGAATCTGCCAGAGAGGAATCTGATGTGAAGGTACTAAAGGTAAAAGGCAGCATTTCAATCAGTACTGGAGGAGGGTAGGAAACTTTGTCCTTAAGTGCTGTTTTTGTTCCCTTTGTCATGCAGTCAATCCAGCAACTAACTTGAGAACTCGACTTCTCCTCTCTTTAGTTTAGATTTGGGGAAATTCCCTGAAAAAAAAAAAAAAAAAAAAAAATTTCCTCGAAAATTCACTAGTGTCTGTGTGAGTAAAAGGTTCCAACCTTTATTGACTATCGGAAATGCTTAGCTCAGAAATGTGCAGCACTTTAATGAAAGAGTTCTGAATCACTTGAATTTGATCTTCTGTCTGGCCTGGTTGCAGGTTTTACTGCATTTGGTGCCTTAAAAAATACAACAACAAAACAAATCTAAAATATCAAAATATTTGATTTTTACATCAGAAAAGAAAAAAAAAAATGAACCAACCCAAACCCTTGTTGTGGCTGAGCAGATCGTGCTGCAGCTCCATGCAGTGCTGAGTTACAGTATACAGGCACATGTGTGTGGATTTGTGTATTGATACGCACTGGCATGCTTTTGCTGTACAGGTAATAAAGACGGAGGATGGTTTTTGTGGATTCTTCAAAGGTGAAGAATCCTTGAAGACCAGAAATTCCAACTTACAGAATTTGACATAGGCAAAGTGAGGAGGAAAATTCTTCCTAACCTGTTATAATTAATTAATTCACGGATTCAGTGTTGGTTCGGCCTATAGGAGAAGTGAACTGCAAAGCTTTGAAGATCACTGTATTTGCTGAGGTTGTCCAGGTGGTTGAGCTTGAAGACCTGCAGCGGTCAGACAAATGTGTTGGGGTTACTCACTGCTGTCACTCGTGGTGTTGAAGGAGGGGCTCCATTGGAGGGCTTGCAGCCGTGCAGCCCAGGGACTCCGTGCTGAGTCAGGGTGATGTTACTAGAGTTTGACCAGTGTTGAGGAGGGCAATGTTTTGAAACAACTGCTCCTGAGAGACTGATTGAATGAAGAGAACAAAGCTGGGAAGACGGGTGGGCATTCCTCATTCTTTTCTGCTTGTCGGTGTTTTGCTTAGGGTTCCTTTTCAAAAGAAGATTTCACTGATCAAGACTGTAGAAGACTTTCAGTCCAAGGAAGCACGAGCCAGCTCTTTGAGAAGCACAGGAAGAGCTGCACAGAGATCCCCGAGACCAGAACTGCTTCTGTGCGCTCGTCCAGCATGTCGATTAAAGGAAATGATTGCTATTTCTACTTCTATTCCACTTGTAAAAAGGTCTGCTTGGGTTTTTTCCTTCATTTTTTCTTTCTTTCAGTTCTGAAGTTAAGAGGAATGGGTAGAATAAGTAGAAGTATTACTGGTCTTCAGCAAACTTCATAACTAATTGCATTGTACAATAGAGCAACTCGCTAAAAATGAGCTCAAAGCATGGCCAGTTCTCAGGCTGTACTATTTCATTTTCCTCTCTTGGTTTCCATTGGGTTACAGGGAGACAACTGTCCCTTCAGGCACTGTGAAGCCGCTTTGGGCAATGAAACCATCTGCACGCTGTGGAAGGAGGGCCGCTGCTTCAGGAATGTCTGCAGGTTCAGGCACATGGAGATCACTGTGAGTGTTGGCTCCTCAGAGTTTATCACCAAACCCACTTCTCATTTCTTTAGGTGGGCTGAATGTGCTTTTGCAGATTAGGTTCATTTGCTTTGAAATGATGATGGTTCCTACGGTTAAGAATAGGGGAGGAAGCAGAGGGAAGAGAGCTCAATGGCATTGGTATATCATAGCAGAATATTCTTGTAGTTGATACCAACAGTGTTCTATCAACAGATACTAAAGAACCACATCAATCAGACAAGCATTCTGCAAGGTGTGTTAGTTTAACCCCTTCTAAACTGGTGTCCTCACCCACAGAATGCTAGGAAAGCTCAGTGAGCCTGGTGCTCCCAGCCTGCGCACTCTTCAGAGTGGTGTTTGAGTGCTGCTTTGTGGCAGTCTGCTCACTGGCACCATCTGGAGCTCAGTCTCCCTTTGCAGATCTTAGGTCCACGTTACCATCAGCTCTTCTTCCTTTCTGTCTTCAGAAAAAACGCAGCATGATTTCCTGCTACTGGGAGAACCAGCCAGGAGGCTGCCAGAAATCCAACTGTGCCTTCCATCACACCAAGGGACGTTACCTCAATGGGGTTTTCTTTCCACCAAGCCAAAGTGAGTTTGTCTTTTTTAGGTACGAAAGATTAACTCTATTACTCACAGGTGGGTATAGTGTCATGAAGAACGCCAAGTAACGTTCACTTGTGAGCTGATAGATAGGTTCAGAGCTGAACTTTGTGCGCTTCTGATACCTCAGTTTTATCTTGCATGCTCAGCTTCTCTCTGCTCCTGTGGCCTTTGCCTTGCAGGTTGTTCTCCTGCATTTAAGCTTTTTCTGGGTGTCAGGGAGATGAATGTTGTGTAGGGGGGGATTTCTTTGTTCACAGAGAAGCCATTTGGATGGGCAAGTGGAGACTCAGCATTTATCTGTGTGGGTTTTCAGCCTTGCCTGCCATCTTTGTGCAGTGGATAATCTGATTGAATTCCTACCGCATAACTGAAGAGACTGATTTTTTCTTTGCTTGTACAGACCAGCTTTCTAAGGAGGGAGAAGAAACAAAAACACCTGTCCAGCAACCAGCTGAAGAAAACCATCTTGGATTGCAGATAATTTCCACTACAAAATCTGATGCTGATACAAAACAAGGTATTCCAGGATTAATCAGAAGCACTTGCCAATTAACTCCAAAGCAATTCATTGTACAAACACAACAGAACATAGGGTTGCTGAATGGAATCAGCTATTTCCATGATCTTGTTCCTACCTTGTAACTTCATGTGCCTTTCAGATTAGGAAGGTAAACTCCTTTGTTTACATCATTAGAGCAAGACGAGGCCACAGCATGGAGTTTAAGTGCCTGTATGTGCATCTTTCCAACCAGTGGTGAAAGCCACATTTGCTGATAGAGGAATCTAATGTCATATGGATGGGATAAAGTAAGGGATAAAGCCTACTTTTAATATCCAGAAGGTTGAAAGGAGAGCAGCAGACAGACATCAGGTCCATGGTGCTCTTAGCTGTGGGGAGAGCTGACAGGGTTTGTTCTGCATGCTTCTGAGCAGGAGGCAGTTTGCAGAGCTGTGGTCCTCAGCGTGTGCCTCTGTCCCTCAGTCTCATTTACTGCTCTGTGTTCCCAGATGACAGTTTGAATGCTGGAATAAAAACACTTGGATCAGAAGGACCTTCAGGAGCTCCTGCTCATCGGCTCAAATCTCAGATTGTTCGTGTGCCTAAGAAGGAGAATGTGCGGACACTGGTCAGCACTGTGATGCTGCCTGCAAAGCAGGGTAATGATGAGTACCTTTGCTTCCATTTGGTGGCTCCTAAGTGGAATGGATAAATTACAATTGGGACTTACCCTGAGTGCATTACAGTTGCAATATTATTTTGTGTCAGGGCTGTCAAAGTGGTGTCTTTTGGTTGTATTTGTTTTGGGTGGGAAATGGGCTCACAAGACAGTAATTCTGTTGGTTTCTGTCAAATAAGCACTTTGTTTTTCTTTGTTTTAGGGGAGGTGCCTGTGAGTCAACCGAATACTGCTGATAAACCTGGAAAACGGAAATCCTCTGTAGGTAAGGGCTGCTTGTGAGCTGCTGTTTGGCTGCCTCCACGTAAATGGGAGGGCACTGCTGAAGCAGGAGGGAGGAAAGTGTGTCGTGGGTCTGTGATGACTCCAAGTGGCACACAAGTGTAGCAGCTGAAAGGTGAATTTGAGAACATACACTTGGAGAAACCAAAGTTTGTGGTTGACTTGTAAAAATCTTTCTCCAAAGGAATTATCTTAGGAATGTTGTTGTTTTCTCTCTGTAGCTGATGTCAGTGGCCTTCCGCTGAAGCGCAGCCTCGTAGAAAGGCTGGGGAAGAAGATCGAGGTTGACAGAGCACCAAGGAGAGGTAAATGGTCATCGGTGTTTGCTGCACAGATTCTCTAGGCTTTCTGCTTATTCTTTCTCAGGAGCGTTGTTGTTGGGAACACGTATATTCTGTAATATTATGACAAATCTGGAAACTTGAGCTCTCGTTGTAATTTCTTGTAATCCTTATGCTTCTCCTTTCTTGATGATGACAGAGAAGGGTGCCAAGCCAGCAGGGGAGATCTGGAAGAAGAGACGACTGGAAGAAGAGAAGCAAAAAGTAGAAGAGGTTCTTACTGAGAAGAGATCTAAGGATAAGCGCAAGAAGAAGAGAATTTTCCCTCCACCTGAGCCTGGTAACATGAAACTGGAAGAGCCACCGCGTAAAATCAAGCAATTGGAAGAAATGCATATTAAAAGCTTAGAAGAAATCAAGCAGGAGAAAGCCCTGCGGATGCAGCAGATCGCAAAGCCAGCAGGTAAGGAGGTGCTTCACTGTCTGCTCTGCTGAAGTGCTTCCCCTGTCAAGCAAATGGAGTTTGCTTAGAATTGCCTGGGCTGTTTCTTACCAAATGCAAAGGCAGGAAGTGCCAGGATGTCCATCCATGTGTTTTTCCATTGAATCCGTGGTGTCTGCCTGCTTCATTCTGGAGAATTCATTCGCTGTGAGGTTTTGTAATTCAGTTTCTCATGTACTTTCTTTCTGCCATGTTTTTGGTGTGGCATGTTCTGTGTGTTGACACCAAGGTTATCTTCATCTTTGGCGTGTTGCTTGTTTTAATATGTAAATGTGTTTGTAAAGCATGGATTGAGTTTTTAACATGGGGGCCAACCTCTGTCAGAAAGGTCAGGGGGGTGAGTTATTCACTGGGGAGGTGAGAGAGGCTTCGTGAAGAGACAGCATGTGAAGGAGGGAAGAGCTTGGATACTGTATGGACTGCGAGATGTCGCCTCTCTCGTGTTCTTTGTTAATGAATGTGAGGAAATAAGCACATGGAGGAAACACTGGCACTCAGGTTTCTTTCTATGCTTGCTGTTGACCAAGTGATTTTCTTTTTCCTTGTTTTAAAGCACCTGGAAGAGAAGAGGAAAAGACTGTGGAATGGAGCAGGGCTGCTCCCAAAGCTGTCTCTGCACCCGCAGAGGTGAGTCCCTTCTGTAGATGACACAGTGACACAATTTCTTCACATATTCTCGTGTCTCACTGCTCACCATGTGCCACCATCATGAGTGCATTCCTACCTTCCTGCCTTTGGTGAAGAGCTGCAGCCATGTTTCACAATCCTGATACTTTCAATGGCTTTCCCAGACAGCTTTGCACTCCTCAAACTCAGAATTGATCTGATTGTATCTGGCAGTGAGGCAGTAACCCTGCTGGCACCAGGTACAACTTGTGAGGTTAAGGTGGGAGCACTGGATACAAAAAGGTCACGATGGCTTCGTGTTCAATGAAATCAGACTGTGGGTGGATGTTGTGTAGGGGAACAGGAATGACTTTCTGTTGCTCAAATAGAATGTGGTGTGTAACAGCTCTAGCACTGTACTGATTTAAACAAGCACTGAAGAAGAGGAGCCTCCAGCTAAAAAAGCAGCTTTGGTAAGGAGGGGAAGAAGTGTCAGTGCTGTCCTGGTCAGGCTGATACTGAGATACAACTGCTGCAGAAAGTGTGGAGAACTGAAATGTTCTGCAGGTTTCCTTTCAAAGCAGTCGCTTTGTGCAGGATGCTGGATGAATGGCAGTGTGCGCACAATGCTCTGCAGCCCTGTGATTCCTTTGTGGTGTGAAGGAATTTGTCCATTAATGCTGCATTGTTAAAAAGACCTGAGGTGCTCTGCAGCCTTCACGTGGTTGTTAACATCCTTCAGGAGCCCCTTAGCCCCCGTGTTGGGTTCAGGATCAGCAGTGCTGAAGGAGAAGCACTGCAGAGGAAGGATCTCCTGAGCAAGCTTTGTCTTTCTTTGACTTTGTCTTCCTTTCTTTGACTTTGTCTTCCTTCTTCCCAGACTGCTGCTCCAGCCCTGCCGGAGGTCAGCCTGCTCACCAAGGCTGTAGAAGATGACACTGAAAAGTTCATCTCGGAAATCTCAGGAGGGGAAATGGAAGCAGAAATTGACTTGGACCTGGAGAAGGATGAGGATGATTTCCTTCGTGAACTTTCTGAGATGACTGACTGTTGAACTGCGTAGTAGTTATTATAGTATGTTTAAAAAAAAACAAAAAACACAAACAAACAAACAAAAAACCAAAAAAACAACAAAACAACAACAACAACAAAAAAACCTTTAATTTAATAAAAACCTTTTCTTTTTGGTTGGATACCCCAGGGTGATACTTTACTAAAGGAGGCTTCACAATAATGAGTCTTAAAGCACAGCTGAACTGGTAAAAGATTGGCAGACTGCATTCCATTGTCCTGAGTTTTCCTGCTGGTCAGAGTTGAGGCCCTGTGCATCCATTCCCTGATCCTGGTTGGCTCCTTTCAGCAGCAAGAGGACAAAGCAGTTCTGTGACAGCCCAGAAGGACGTCCATCTGTGTGCTGCAGTGCCTGGCAATTGATCTCCTGATTCAGTGACGCTCTGAAGGCTTCAACCTCAAGCTCCTTCCTTCCTCCTCCCTTGGCCATGCTCAGCGTTGGGTGCAGCTGGAAGCTTCTTCAGTGCTCCCATTTCTTGGGTAGTCCCTATGTCTAGCTTGGAGTTCTGCCAGCTCTTGAGTTTTGTTGGTGTATGCTTTTGTTTTTGACTTGAATCCTTTAAGGCAACTTAATGACAGTGTGGGGGTGGGAGGGAGCAGAATTATTCTGGTGTTTTGGACCAAATGTGCCACCAATGATGGGGGCTGCCCCCTGCCTTCCACTTATCAGCAGTGATGCAGCAGCAGTGTGAGAAGCGGGAGCTGCACGCCACTGCTGCGTTATTCCCCCCTTTCCCTTTTTCTGGACTTCCAGTGCTGTTTGCTGGCAGAGCGCGATGCTGTGCTGATGATTTCTGGAAGCCAACACGTGTGCGCTTCGCTTGTCTCAGTTCAGTGTGCAGCCATCCCAGCCCTGCTGTGGGCACAGTGCAGCCCTGGCCCTGCTGGAGGACGTCGTGGTGACTCTGAGCTTCAGCAGGGTATTGAGTGGTTTTCTGCTGCCTCTGGGTGGGACTGTGCCCATGTCATGTCTGCCATTGTTACTGTAAATATTTTATCCTTTCCTTTTGTATTTGCCTTCTATTTAAGATATTGTATGAATGCAGACAGGCTCCTCTGTTTATGCTGGCGGCTCTCAGCTGTGTTTTTAAATAAACCTGGCACAGGACAGCAGTGCTGTACGTCTGCCTGCAGCTCATGTAGGGAGCAGGAGGGGAGCCAGGAGTGCTGCTCCAACAACATCCTGGTGCTGCTGCCACCAGGGTTACTGCTGTGCTGCTGTTATGAGCTCCATGGAAGAGATGAGCTCCAGCACTGCCTCCTCTCACTTATTTGGTTCTGAAGCCTTCAGTTGCTATTGGCCGTGGCACATTCCATGCAGTGTGAATCTCTCTAACAGACATAACTGTATCAGTGGAATTGTGGGGGCTGGGAGGGAGGACACAGTGCTGCTGAGAGCAGGGCCAGGCAGCCCAGCATGCTCAGCACCACAGCCAGGTGAGGCTGGCAGTTCAGTTACAGTCTTTGCACTCCCTGTGCTATCTGCACCGCTTTGGCATGAAGACATGACTGCAAAGTTCATCCAGTATTGAGCTGAGCTGTGCTTCCCCCCCATAACCCACAGTGCTGCCACAGCCACATTCTGAGGGCAGACACCCAGCTTCCATAACCAACCATGCACTGAGGCTGAACTGCCCACACCCCACATCCCAACCTGCTCCTCTACAAAACATCTCCGCTTTATTCCATACAAATCCCAGAGCATCCCACTCTTCCCATCCTGCAGCGGGGAGCGGAGACAGCCACAGCTCCCCATGTCCCATCGCATCCCACTCCAGCTGCCCTGTGGTCCTCAGTGCTGCAGCAGCCGGCTGTAGGGTCCACCGCGGGTCCTCAGTTCGGTGGGTGTCCCCATCTCAGCCATGGTGTCATGCTCCAGCACCACAACATGGTCTGCCTTCTCCAGCATCCGGGGTTTCATAGTTTCATAGTTTCATAGTTTTGTGCGGGTTGGAAGTTGATGGCTGATGAGCAGCATTGACTGGTCCCCCCTGTTGGGCATTGGGTAGGTTTGTGGCGTGGCATTAAGCTGGTACATTCAGTGTTACACGCTGTGTGTGAGTCCCGTCTGTTCCCGTGTGCGGAGGCACGGTACTTTCACACAGCAGCCTTGATTTGTCGCCGGATCGGGAGGCGACAGCCTTCATGTTAGAAATGTGGACAAATGCTTCTGTTGTCTGAACCGTCTCTTGGCCCTCAGCACAATGGTGCGCTGCCTTTCCAACCCTTCACAGCACTGCTATGTGCCAAGTGCTGTGCTTTAAGTCTGTTGTACGATGAGTGGCAGCAGAGACTTTCCAAGTGAAATGCTTCATGCTGTAGATAAACAACAACAACAAATACAGCTGGGTTAATGTGGTCGTCTTCCTGTGACATATTAGTTGAAGCAAAAAAAATCCCCATCCCTTCTTGCTGGTGCTCTTTGCTGCAGAGGGTCCCCACAGATTCCATTCCAAGATCTCCCTAAGCCTCCCTGTTTCCTACAGCTGTAGGCACTGATCCTAAAACAGCTGGGCTCTGTTTCCAGCCTGTGGGACCACAGGAGTTCCTCACACCATCTTCTGCAAAGCCAGAGCTGCCCACAGTCCCCCACAGCCACTCTTCCCACTACATACGTCAGGGTGCGGATGCAGTGCGCTGAGTCCCGGATGTCCCACACTTTGATGTACAACGTGGACACGGTGAACACCAACCCCGTGTGGCTGCAGTACTTGATGGAAACGACATTATTTGGGTGACCCTTGAGGGAAGCAATTTCCTGACCCGTCACCAAGTTCCACATCTTACAGCTCTGGTCTGTAGGAAGAAGAACGTGCCTGAGAGAGTTGGGCTGGGGAGTTCATCCGTGGCGTGGAGGCACCGACTCCTTCCCAAGCGCTGCCTCCCACCACCCACAGCTCCTCTCCAGGGCAATGGAGCCAGCCTGCTCCAGCACCTGGACATCAGAAGGCAGGGACAGGGGAGCAGCCCAGAAGGAGCCATCCCTGCCATGCACCCCAATTCCCCATGCCAGCCTGGGGAGATCTATGAGAATAGCACATAAAAAGCCAACAGCCCCCACACCTGTTCTGTCCAACAAATACCTTTTTAGGCAGTGAAAAGCAGTTCATCGGTGGCATCCAGGCAGAGCACAGGCTTGGTGTGTCCTTCTGCCACAGAGACGCACTGCAGTGGGGCTGTCCGGGCATTCTTGGTGCCACCCACTGGATTAATGATGCCCCCTGCATGGGAAAGAAAGAAGGTGGGGTAGGTATGTGGAAAGGCACAGCACTGTAAGGTCCTACAGGCATGGGAAAGCACGAGCTGCCTCATCCCCAAGCATCTTCCACTTCCTGGTAGGGCAATGGGCCCCTCCATCTGAACTCGGGCATATCTGAGCAATCATCTTCATGGAAAACCTTGGCATCTCCCCACTAGCAGCCCCTGCCTAACGGCTCTGCCCAGGTGACACAGACTGTGAGACGTGATGCTCACGGCCTCTGCTCTGAGCCAGGAAACTCAGCTCATTGGAACCCAGCTCAGTTGAGGACAAACTGCAATTTCTCCATCCTGAAGCTCTGCCAGGAACGTTTCATTAGACCTATTTAATGGCAGTTCCTTCAAGCTGCCAGCCAGCCTGTGGTTGGCAACATTTGGAAACGGAGCTGTACTCCTTTTAAAACCAACAGGATGACAGAGGGAAGCACTGGCATTTGCACCCAGCACCCTGTGCCCGATGCTGGCTCAGAGGATCCATCCTCCCCAAACCTTCTTCCAAAGGACGCCCTGCAGGCACCTCATCCCTCCGGCCACAGCATCTGCCAATCACTTCCACATCAGAGTGTTCAGAACACTGAGGTCCAGCAGCCCCACTGCTGCAGTCCTGAGCTATGTGGACACCAGCAGCTCTTTCCTGCTGGCATTCCAAGCGCCGCCTGGGGCTCTGAGCTGTGCTAAATCTTTACCTATGAGTAGGCAAAACAAGGCAGGAGGCTGGAGAAGGGCAGGCCCAGGGCTGCAAGAGGTCTGCATTAGTCAGGAGGGTGAAGGTAAGCTCATTAATTCGGGTTTCGAAGTCACACGAGTGCGACCTCCTTCTCAATTAGTAGCTGTGCTCACACATTCAGCAGCTCTCCTCTGACCCCTAGTGTTGCTACTGGTCTCGAAGTGACACCGAGACCAAAGGGAAATCCCGGCTCCCCAGGGTGAGATGCGATCAGAGCAAACAGCTCAAGGTGACAAAGCACACACGCGCCTGGAGCCGTGTATCCAGTGGTTGCTGAGAGCAGAGCACCCATCAGCACCAGAGGTGCTCCTAAAGGGCAATGAGAAGGTTGTCCTTGCACTGGGACAAACTCAGGAGCACATTCAGCCCGAGGCTGAGCTCTGCACAGCAGTGACTTGGCTTCTGGGGCAGAGAGCTCTGCTCACACAGGACCCAGCACTGGAGACATATGCGGTGCCCCATGCCACTGCCAGAAACACCATATTAGGCCTAGAGACACAAATCCTGTGTCAACATGGCACCCCAGAGAGGATCGAATCAGACAATGGGACTCATTTCAAAAATTCACTGGTGTGCACTTGGGCCAAAGAACATGGCATCGAGTGGATCCATCACATCCCCTATCACGCACGAGCCGCTGGTAAGATCGAGCGCCACAATGGTTTGCTGAAAACCACGCTGAAAGCGATGGGTGGTGGAACATTTAAGAACTGGGAGAAACATCTAGCAGAAGCCACCTGGCTGGTAAACACCCGAGGATCAGCCAACCGAGACGGCGCTACACAGTCCAACTCCCTGCGTACCGTGGAGGGAGACAAGGTTCCTGTGGTGCATGTAAAGAATATGCTGGGAAAAGTGGTTTGGGTCCTCCCAGCCTCTGGAAAGGGGAGGCCCCTCCGTGGAACTGTCTTTGCACAGGGACCTGGGTTCACCTGGTGGGTGATGCAGAAGGATGGGGATGTTCAGTGTGTGCCACAGGGAAATTTGATGCTGGGGGAGTGCAGCCTGTGATTCCATGTGTGTATATATATATATATATGTATGTACATATGTAAAGCATGTTAACTACTGTTCTGTTTATATGTTGATAAAAGTTAGGCATGATGTGATGATGTGTAATAAGGGGTGGAATGTTATGGTTTTGCAATTTGGTTGGTGTTGGTATTCCACATCAGAACACCATGCCTCATAATGGGAGTAAAGGGGACAAGGGGTTGCTGGCCCGGCTCACTGCAAGGAGACAACGTGGTCAGAGTTTCCTGCCTTCCACAGCTCCATCGGTGACATTGGGGACTTGGTATTCTCTTTGTTGAAACTCTCTTGTTGTTGTTTAGCATTATTGGGTTATTAAACTGCCGTTCGTTCTCAGATCACCTTTTTTCTCCCTCATTTTTTGTTAGACCTAATCGCAATCTCCCTTCCCCTCTTCTGAAACCGCGACAAGCGGGCGCAGGTGGTGTACAATGAGGACCTCTTCGGGGGGCAATAAAGGTTTAGTGCACACAGCAGTGGTGTGGCAGGGTGACAATGGGACAGCGGGAGAACGGGGATGGGGGAACTGTGGGACACGGGGAGCTGCAATGGGGGAGGCTGAGTGGTGACCAGCTGCACACACACCTGTAACTGAACTGCCAGCCTCACCTGGCTGTGGTGCTGAGCATGCTGGGCTGCCTGGCCCTGCTCTCAGCAGCACTGTGTCCTCCCTCCCAGCCCCCACAATTCCACTGATACAGTTATGTCTGTTAGAGAGATTCACACTGCATGGAATGTGCCACGGCCAATAGCAACTGAAGGCTTCAGAACCAAATAAGTGTGAGGAGGCCGTGCTGGAGCTCATCTCTTCCATGGAGCTCATAACAGCAGCACAGCAGTAACCCTGGTGGCAGCAGCACCAGGATGTTGCTGGAGCAGCACTCCTGGCTCCCCTCCTGCTCCCTACATGAGCTGCAGGCAGACGTACAGCACTGCTGTCCTGTGCCAGGTTTATTTAAAAACACAGCTGAGAGCCGCCGGCATAAACAGAGGAGCCTGACTACGTTCATACAATATCTTAAATAGAAGGCAAATACAAAAGGAAAAGATAAAATATTTACAGTAACAGTGGCAGACACGACATGGGCACAGTCCCACCCAGAGTCAGCAGAAAACCACTCAATACCCTGCTGAAGCTCAGAGTCACCACGGCGTCCTCCAGCAGGGCCAGGGCTGCACTGTGCCCACAGCAGGGCTGGGATGGCTGCACTCTGAACTGATACAAGCGAAGCGCACACGTGTTGGCTTCCAGAAATCATCAGCACAGCATCAAGCTCTGCCAGCAAACAGCACTGGAAATCCAGCAAAAGGGAAAGGAGGGAATAACGCAGCAGTGGCATGCAGCTCCCACTTCTCACACTGCTGCTGCATCACTGCTGATAACTGGAAGGCAGGGAGCACCCCCCGCCTTGGTGGCACATTTGGTCCAAAACAAAAGAATAATTCTGCTCCATCCCACCCCCACATTGTCATTAAGTTGCCTTAAAGGATTCGAGTCATAAACAAAAGCATACACCAAAAAAACTCAAGAGCTGGCAGAACTCCAGGCTAGACATGGGGACTGCCCGAGAAATGGGAGCACCGAAGAAGCTTCCAGCTGCACCCAATGCTGAGCATGGCCAAGGGAGGGGGAAGGAAGGAGCTTGAGGTTGAAGCCTTCAGAGCGTCACTGAATCAGGAGATCAATTGCCAGGCACTGCAGCACACAGATGGACGTCCTTCTGGGCTGTCACAGAACTGCTTTGTCCTCTTGCTGCTGAAAGGAGCCAACCAGGATCAGGGAATGGATGCACAGGGCCTCAACTCTGACCAGCAGGAAAACTCAGGACAATGGAATGCAGTCTGCCAATCTTTTACCAGTTCAGCTGTGCTTTAAGACTCATTATTGTGAAACCTCCTTTAGTAAAGTATCACCCTGGGGTATCCAACCAAAAAGAAAAGGTTTTTATTAAATTAAAGGGGTTTTTTTTTGTTGTTGTTGTTTTGTTGTTTTTTTGGTTTTTTGTTTGTTTGTGGTTTTTTTTGTTTTTTTTTTTTTAACATACTATAATAACTACTACGCAGTTCAACAGTCAGTCATCTCAGAAAGTTCACGAAGGAAATCATCCTCATCCTTCTCCAGGTCCAAGTCAATTTCTGCTTCCATTTCCCCTCCTGAGATTTCCGAGATGAACTTTTCAGTGTCATCTTCTACAGCCTTGGTGAGCAGGCTGACCTCCGGCAGGGCTGGAGCAGCAGTCTGGGAAGAAGGAAGACAAAGTCAATGATTGCTCAGGAGATCCTTCCTCTGCAGTGCTTCTCCTTCAGCACTGCTGAGCCTTAACCCAACACGCGGGCTAAGGGGCTCCTGAAGGATGTTAACAACCACGTGAAGGCTGCAGAGCACCTCAGGTCTTTTTAACAATGCAGCATTAATGGACAAATTCCTTCACACTACAGAGGGATCACAGGGCTGCAGAGCATTGTGCGCACACTGCCATTCATCCAGCATCCTGCACACAGTGACTACTTTGAAAGGAAACCTGCAGAACATTTCAGTTCTCCACACTTTCTGCAGCAGTTGTATCTCAGTATCAGCCTGACGAGGACAGCACTGACACTTCTTCCCCTCCTTACCAAAGCTGCTTTTTTAGCTGGAGGCTCCTCTTCTTCAGTGCTCGTTTAAATCAGCACAGTGCTAGAGCTGTTACATACCACATTCTATTTGAGCAACAGAAAGTCATTCCTGTTCCCCTACACAACATCCACCCACAGTCTGATTTCATTGAACACGAAGCCATCGTGACCTTTTTGTATCCAGTGCTCCCACCTTAACCTCACAAGTTGTACCTGGTGCCAGCAGGGTTACTGCCTCACTGCCAGATACAATCAGATCAATTCTGAGTTTGAGGAGTGCAAAGCTGTCTGGGAAAGCCATTGAAAGTACCAGGATTGTGAAACATGGCTGCAGCTCTTCACCAAAGGCAGGAAGGTAGGAATGCACTCATGATGGTGGCACATGGTGAGCAGTGAGACACAAGAACATGTGAAGAAATTGTGTCACTGTGTCATCTACAGAAGGGACTCACCTCTGCGGGTGCAGAGACAGCTTTGGGAGCAGCCCTGCTCCATTCCACAGTCTTTTCCTCTTCTCTTCCAGGTGCTTTAAAACAAGGAAAAAGAAAATCACTTGGTCAACAGCAAGCATAGAAAGAAACCTGAGTGCCAGTGTTTCCTCCATGTGCTTATTTCCTCACATTCAATAACAAAGAACACGAGAGAGGCGACATCTCGCAGTCCATACAGTATCCAAGCTCTTCCCTCCTTCACATGCTGTCTCTTCACGAAGCCTCTCTCACCTCCCCAATGAATAACTCACCCCCCTGACCTTTCTGACAGAGGTTGGCCCCCATGTTAAAAACTCAATCCATGCTTTACAAACACATTTACATATTAAAACAAGCAACACGCCAAAGATGAAGATAACCTTGGTGTCAACACACAGAACATGCCACACCAAAAACATGTCAGAAAGAAAGTACAGGAGAAACTGAATTACAAAACCTCACAGCGAATGAATTCTCCAGAATGAAGCAGGCAGACACCACGGATTCAATGGAAAAACACATGGATGGACATCCTGGCACTTCCTGCCTTTGCATTTGGTAAGAAACAGCCCAAGCAATTCTAAGCAAACTCCATTTGCTTGACAGGGGAAGCACTTCAGCAGAGCAGACAGTGAAACACCTCGTTACCTGCTGGCTTTGCGATCTGCTGCATCCGCAGGGCTTTCTCCTGCTTGATTTCTTCTAAGCTTTTAATATGCATTTCTTCCAATCGCTTGATTTTACGCGGTGGCTCTTCCAGTTTCACGTTACCAGGCTCAGGTGGAGGGAAAATTCTCTTCTTCTTGCGCTTATCCTTAGATCTCTTCTCAGTAAGAACCTCTTCTACTTTTTGCTTCTCTTCTTCCAGTCGTCTCTTCT
The DNA here is from genome assembly GCF_054131305.1 of Coturnix japonica. Classification (NCBI taxonomy): domain Eukaryota; kingdom Metazoa; phylum Chordata; class Aves; order Galliformes; family Phasianidae; genus Coturnix; species Coturnix japonica. The sequence goes on along the minus strand of NC_140688.1, from coordinate 2,324,347 downwards.
TCCAGATCTCCCCTGCTGGCTTGGCACCCTTCTCTGTCATCATCAAGAAAGGAGAAGCATAAGGATTACAAGAAATTACAACGAGAGCTCAAGTTTCCAGATTTGTCATAATATTACAGAATATACGTGTTCCCAACAACAACGCTCCTGAGAAAGAATAAGCAGAAAGCCTAGAGAATCTGTGCAGCAAACACCGATGACCATTTACCTCTCCTTGGTGCTCTGTCAACCTCGATCTTCTTCCCCAGCCTTTCTACGAGGCTGCGCTTCAGCGGAAGGCCACTGACATCAGCTACAGAGAGAAAACAACAACATTCCTAAGATAATTCCTTTGGAGAAAGATTTTTACAAGTCAACCACAAACTTTGGTTTCTCCAAGTGTATGTTCTCAAATTCACCTTTCAGCTGCTACACTTGTGTGCCACTTGGAGTCATCACAGACCCACGACACACTTTCCTCCCTCCTGCTTCAGCAGTGCCCTCCCATTTACGTGGAGGCAGCCAAACAGCAGCTCACAAGCAGCCCTTACCTACAGAGGATTTCCGTTTTCCAGGTTTATCAGCAGTATTCGGTTGACTCACAGGCACCTCCCCTAAAACAAAGAAAAACAAAGTGCTTATTTGACAGAAACCAACAGAATTACTGTCTTGTGAGCCCATTTCCCACCCAAAACAAATACAACCAAAAGACACCACTTTGACAGCCCTGACACAAAATAATATTGCAACTGTAATGCACTCAGGGTAAGTCCCAATTGTAATTTATCCATTCCACTTAGGAGCCACCAAATGGAAGCAAAGGTACTCATCATTACCCTGCTTTGCAGGCAGCATCACAGTGCTGACCAGTGTCCGCACATTCTCCTTCTTAGGCACACGAACAATCTGAGATTTGAGCCGATGAGCAGGAGCTCCTGAAGGTCCTTCTGATCCAAGTGTTTTTATTCCAGCATTCAAACTGTCATCTGGGAACACAGAGCAGTAAATGAGACTGAGGGACAGAGGCACACGCTGAGGACCACAGCTCTGCAAACTGCCTCCTGCTCAGAAGCATGCAGAACAAACCCTGTCAGCTCTCCCCACAGCTAAGAGCACCATGGACCTGATGTCTGTCTGCTGCCCTCCTTTCATCCTTCTGGATATTAAAAGTAGGCTTTATCCCTTACTTTATCCCATCCATATGACATTAGATTCCTCTATCAGCAAATGTGGCTTTCACCACTGGTTGAAAAGATGCACATACAGGCACTTAAACTCCATGCTGTGGCCTCGTCTTGCTCTAATGATGTAAACAAAGGAGTTTACCTTCCTAATCTGAAAGGCACATGAAGTTACAAGGTAGGAACAAGATCATGGAAATAGCTGATTCCATTCAGCAACCCTATGTTCTGTTGTGTTTGTACAATGAATTGCTTTGGAGTTAATTGGCAAGTGCTTCTGATTAATCCTGGAATACCTTGTTTTGTATCAGCATCAGATTTTGTAGTGGAAATTATCTGCAATCCAAGATGGTTTTCTTCAGCTGGTTGCTGGACAGGTGTTTTTGTTTCTTCTCCCTCCTTAGAAAGCTGGTCTGTACAAGCAAAGAAAAAATCAGTCTCTTCAGTTATGCGGTAGGAATTCAATCAGATTATCCACTGCACAAAGATGGCAGGCAAGGCTGAAAACCCACACAGATAAATGCTGAGTCTCCACTTGCCCATCCAAATGGCTTCTCTGTGAACAAAGAAATCCCCCCCTACACAACATTCATCTCCCTGACACCCAGAAAAAGCTTAAATGCAGGAGAACAACCTGCAAGGCAAAGGCCACAGGAGCAGAGAGAAGCTGAGCATGCAAGATAAAACTGAGGTATCAGAAGCGCACAAAGTTCAGCTCTGAACCTATCTATCAGCTCACAAGTGAACGTTACTTGGCGTTCTTTATGACACTATACCCACCTGTGAGTAATAGAGTTAATCTTTCGTACCTAAAAAAGACAAACTCACTTTGGCTTGGTGGAAAGAAAACCCCATTGAGGTAATGTCCCTTGGTGTGATGGAAGGCACAGTTGGATTTCTGGCAGCCTCCTGGCTGGTTCTCCCAGTAGCAGGAAATCATGCTGCGTTTTTTCTGAAGACAGAAAGGAAGAAGAGCTGATGGTAACGTGGACCTAAGATCTGCAAAGGGAGACTGAGCTCCAGATGGTGCCAGTGAGCAGACTGCCACAAAGCAGCACTCAAACACCACTCTGAAGAGTGCGCAGGCTGGGAGCACCAGGCTCACTGAGCTTTCCTAGCATTCTGTGGGTGAGGACACCAGTTTAGAAGGGGTTAAACTAACACACCTTGCAGAATGCTTGTCTGATTGATGTGGTTCTTTAGTATCTGTTGATAGAACACTGTTGGTATCAACTACAAGAATATTCTGCTATGATATACCAATGCCATTGAGCTCTCTTCCCTCTGCTTCCTCCCCTATTCTTAACCGTAGGAACCATCATCATTTCAAAGCAAATGAACCTAATCTGCAAAAGCACATTCAGCCCACCTAAAGAAATGAGAAGTGGGTTTGGTGATAAACTCTGAGGAGCCAACACTCACAGTGATCTCCATGTGCCTGAACCTGCAGACATTCCTGAAGCAGCGGCCCTCCTTCCACAGCGTGCAGATGGTTTCATTGCCCAAAGCGGCTTCACAGTGCCTGAAGGGACAGTTGTCTCCCTGTAACCCAATGGAAACCAAGAGAGGAAAATGAAATAGTACAGCCTGAGAACTGGCCATGCTTTGAGCTCATTTTTAGCGAGTTGCTCTATTGTACAATGCAATTAGTTATGAAGTTTGCTGAAGACCAGTAATACTTCTACTTATTCTACCCATTCCTCTTAACTTCAGAACTGAAAGAAAGAAAAAATGAAGGAAAAAACCCAAGCAGACCTTTTTACAAGTGGAATAGAAGTAGAAATAGCAATCATTTCCTTTAATCGACATGCTGGACGAGCGCACAGAAGCAGTTCTGGTCTCGGGGATCTCTGTGCAGCTCTTCCTGTGCTTCTCAAAGAGCTGGCTCGTGCTTCCTTGGACTGAAAGTCTTCTACAGTCTTGATCAGTGAAATCTTCTTTTGAAAAGGAACCCTAAGCAAAACACCGACAAGCAGAAAAGAATGAGGAATGCCCACCCGTCTTCCCAGCTTTGTTCTCTTCATTCAATCAGTCTCTCAGGAGCAGTTGTTTCAAAACATTGCCCTCCTCAACACTGGTCAAACTCTAGTAACATCACCCTGACTCAGCACGGAGTCCCTGGGCTGCACGGCTGCAAGCCCTCCAATGGAGCCCCTCCTTCAACACCACGAGTGACAGCAGTGAGTAACCCCAACACATTTGTCTGACCGCTGCAGGTCTTCAAGCTCAACCACCTGGACAACCTCAGCAAATACAGTGATCTTCAAAGCTTTGCAGTTCACTTCTCCTGTAGGCCGAACCAACACTGAATCCGTGAATTAATTAATTATAACAGGTTAGGAAGAATTTTCCTCCTCACTTTGCCTATGTCAAATTCTGTAAGTTGGAATTTCTGGTCTTCAAGGATTCTTCACCTTTGCAGAATCCACAAAAACCATCCTCCGTCTTTATTACCTGTACAGCAAAAGCATGCCAGTGCGTATCAATACACAAATCCACACACATGTGCCTGTATACTGTAACTCAGCACTGCATGGAGCTGCAGCACGTTCTGCTCAGCCACAACAAGGGTTTGGGTTGGTTCATTTTTTTTTTTCTTTTCTGATGTAAAAATCAAATATTTTGGTATTTTAGATTTGTTTTGTTGTTGTATTTTTTAAGGCACCAAATGCAGTAAAACCTGCAACCAGGCCAGACAGAAGATCAAATTCAAGTGATTCAGAACTCTTTCATTAAAGTGCTGCACATTTCTGAGCTAAGCATTTCCGATAGTCAATAAAGGTTGGAACCTTTTACTCACACAGACACTAGTGAATTTTCGAGGAAATTTTTTTTTTTTTTTTTTTTTTTTTTTTTTCCCAGGGAATTTCCCCAAATCTAAACTAAAGAGAGGAGAAGTCGGGTTCTCAAGTTAGTTGCTGGATTGACTGCATGACAAAGGGAACAAAAACAGCACTTAAGGACAAAGTTTCCTTCCCTCCTCCAGTACTGATAGAAATGCTGCCTTTTACCTTTAGTACCTTCACATCAGATTCCTCTCTGGCAGATTCCTATGCTTCTAACAACCTCAGTGCTGCCCTGCACAGACGCCGGGCACCAACTGTCACTGGACTCTGCACCATAGAACACGCACACAGCTCAGCACTTCTGTTTCCTCACAATTGGAAGGGTTCTGGAATCGGGAGCATGAAGCGGACTAGAAATACCTCACATCCCTCTGCTCCTTACGAGCCCTTCCATTTTAAAACAAGATAACCCCAGACACATCTGTTAGCACAGCAGCCCAAATGCTAACCAGAACACACAGTGTGTAACGCTGAAAGTACCAGTTTAATGCCGCACCACAAACCCTATATAGTGGTACAGGTGACCACCCCTATCAGATACCCATGACCTCCATGACTCCACTGCTGGTGCATGCAGGCACCACCTGCCCAATACCCAACATCTCCCCCCTCTTTATTATCTGCAGCCCCTGTAAAGGTTCCCCTGCAAACTCCCTGTTAGCCCAAAGGTGATTTGCACATTTAAGGCTATTCCGCAAATGAATCAATCATTAAACATATGCGAAAAACAATGAAACTGTCATAATAACATACCAAAGAGATGCAGCTGCAGTGACTACAAACCTGAAAGCACACAACAGCAATCTGCCTAAAAATTGTGAAATGCTGTATGGCAACACTTAGTCAACTTGTAGAGAACGGTGCATTCAAGTTCAAGATAACAGCACAGTACACAATGGAGTTACAACTTCTCCAAATTCAATGTAACACTATTGTACAGAATCTTCATGGCAATCCAGTTCTGTCCAGTGTGCATTATAATGTCACACTCCATAACCAAATAAGAAGACAAAAACATATTGGCTGTGCAGAATCGTTCTGAATGTCCACCACTGGGGGACTATCCAGGAACAAGGTCTCCCCCGCTCATGAACTATCAGTCCGGCACGAAGGCTGGATTCCCAGTTGGGACCTTCAGGCACATTGGGAGCAACGCTGTCTCATGTGCCGTTACCAGCAGCCGCTGCCCAGTGCTGACGTCAAATCACTGGCTGCACTGGAGACATTAACCAAGGAGTTGTTGGCCAAAACTGGTGCTGAGATGTTCAGATCCTCACGGTGCACAGGATGGCTCGTCATTTTGTGCCGGCTTAACCCAATGTGCCGGCAGCCAGCAGGGCCCACATGGGGTCCCGACACAAACGTGTTTCCTGCCCTTGACAAGGAGTGGCATAGGGTCTGGGAGCCATGGCCCTCCGTCGGGTCTGATCAGGACCTGACCTATTGGTGTCCATTTGGTCAGCTGATGGTCTCCCTTCCAATTCTCTCAGTTAACTTTCTAAGAGCACCAAAGGTGGGTAGCAGCTTCTGCGCCTCTTCGTCCCCTGCAAAAGCTCACAGAACTCCATGCTGGCTTTCTCTAATGCTGACCGACTCACACAGTGAGAAGCTCCGTCAGCCAGACCTCTCCGCATTATCCACATAATAAGCAGATTGAGGTCCTCATCACACACTCTGTGTCATTTCTTGTCAGCATGTCCTGTCCCATCCCTGGCTCTCCAGCAGGACTGTAATGCTGGGGTGAGCAACACTGGGCACTGTCAGTGTGTTTTTCTTGCAAGCATCTTCCAGGGAAATATGTGCAGGCGATCCCCACTCTTGGCTGTATCTCTGCAGTGCTGGGTCCTGTGTGAGCAGAGCTCTCTGCCCCAGAAGCCAAGTCACTGCTGTGCAGAGCTCAGCCTCAGGGTGAATGTGCTCCTGAGTTTGTCCCAGTGCAAGGACAACCTTCTCATTGCCCTTTAGGAGCACCTCTGGTGCTGATGGGTGCTCTGCTCTCAGCAACCACTGGATACACGGCTCCAGGCGCATGTTTGCTTTGTCGCCTTGAGCTGTTTGCTCTGATCGCATCTCACCCTGGGGAGCCGGGATTTCCCTTTGGTCTCGGTGTCACTTCGAGACCAGTAGCAACACTAGGGGTCAGAGGAGAGCTGCTGAATGTGTGAGCAAAGCTGCTAATTGAGAAGGAGATCGCACGCGTGTGACTTCGAAACCCGAATTAATGAGCTTACCTTCACCCTCCTGACTAATGCAGACCTCATGCAGCCCTGGGCCTGCCCTTCTCCAGCCTCCTGCCTTGTTTTGCCTACTCATAGGAAAAGATTTAGCACAGCTCAGAGCCCCAGGCGGCGCTTGGAATGCCAGCAGGAAAGAGCTGCTGGTGTCCACAAAGCTCAGGACTGCAGCAGTGGGGCTGCTGGACCTCAGTGTTCTGAACACTCTGAAGTGGAAGTGATTGGCAGATGCTGTGGCCGGAGGGATGAGGTGCCTGCAGGGCGTCCTTTGGAAGAAGGTTTGGGGAGGATGGATCCTCTGAACCAGCATCGGGGACAGGGTGCTGGGTGCAAATGCCAGTGCTGCCCCCTGTCATCCTTTTGGTTTTAAAAGGAGTACAGCTCCGTTTCCAAACTTTGCCAATGGGCTGGCTGGCAGCTTGAAGGAACTGCCATGAAATTGGTCTAATGAAGCGTTCCTGGCAGAGCTTCAGGATGGAGAAAGTGCAGTTTGTCCTCAACTGAGCTGAGGTCCAATGAGCTGAGTTTCCTGGCTCAGAGCAGAGGCCGTGAGCATCACGTCTCACAGTCTGTGTCACCTGGGCAGAGCCGTTAGGCAGGGGCTGCTAGTGGGGAGATGCCAAGTTTTTCAATAAAGATGATTGCTCAGATATGCCTGAGTTCAAATGGAGGGGCCCATTGCCCTACCAGGAAGTGGAAGATGCTTGGGGGTGAGGCAGCTCGTGCTTTCCCATGCCTGTAGGACCTTACAGTGCTGTGCCTTTCCACATACCTACCCCACCTTCTTTCTTTCCCATGCAGGGGGCATCATTAATCCAGTGGGTGGCACCAAGAATGCCCGGACAGCCCCACTGCATTGTGTCTCTGTGGCAGAAGGACACACCAAGCCTGTGCTCTGCCTGGATGCCACTGATGAACTGCTTTTCACTGCCTAAAAAGGTATATGTTGGACAGAACAGGTGTGGGGGCTGTTGGCTTTTTATGCGCTATTCTCATAGATCTCCCCAGGCTGGCGTGGGGAATTGGGGTGCATGGCAGGGATGGCTCCTTCCGGGCTGCTCCCCTGTCCCTGCGTTTTGATGTCCAGGTGCTGGAGCAGGCTGGCTCCATTGCCCTGGAGAGGAGCTGTGGGTGGTGGGAGGCAGCGCTTGGGAAGGAGTCGGTACCTCCATGCCACGGAGGAACTCCCCAGCCCAACTCTCTCAGTCACGTTCTTCTTCCTACAGACCAGAGCTGTAAGATGTGGAACTTGGTGACGGGTCAGGAAATTGCTTCCCTCAAGGGTCAGCCAAATAATGTTGTTTCCATCAAGTACTGCAGCCACACGGGGTTGGTGTTCACCGTGTCCACGTCGTACATCAAAGTGTGAAACATCCAGGACCCAGCGCGCTGCATCCGCACCCTGACGTATGTAGTGGGAAGAGTGGCATTTCACTTGGAAAGTCTCTGCTGCCACTCATCGTACAACAGACTTAAAGCACAACACTTGGTACCTAGCAGTGCTGTGAAGGGTTGGAAAGGCAGCGCATCATTGTGCTGAGGGCCAAGAGACGGTTCAGACAACAGAAGCATTTGTCCACATTTCTGACATGAAGGCTGTCGCCTCCCGATCCGGCGACAAATCAAGGCTGCTGTGTGAAAGTACCGTGCCTCCGCACATGGGATCAGACGGGACTCACACACAGTGTGTAACACCGAATGTACCAGTTTAATGCCACGCCACAAACCTACCCAATGCCCAACAGGGGGGACCAGTCAATGCTGCTCATCAGCCATCAACCCCAGATGCTGGAGAAGGCAGACCATGTTGTGGTGCCGGAGCATTACACCATGGCTGAGATGGGGACACCCACCGAACTGAGGACCCACAGTGGATCCTACAGCCGGCTGCTGCAGCACTGAGGACCACAGTGCAGCTGGAGTGGGATGCAATGGGACATGGGGAGCTGTGGCTGTCTCCGCTCCCCGCTGCAGGATGGGAAGAGTGGGATGCTCTGGGATTTGTATGGAATAAAGCGGAGATGTTTTGTAGAGGAGCAGGTTGGGATGTGGGGTGTGGGCAGCTCAGCCTCAGTGCATGGTTGGTTATGGAAGCTGGGTGTCTGCCCTCAGAATGTGGCTGTGGCAGCACTGTGGGTTATGGGGGGGAAGCACAGCTCAGCCCAATACTGGATGAACTTTCCAGTCATGTCTTCATGCCAAAGCGGTGCAGATAGCACAGGGAGTGCAAAGGGGAGGAGGAGAGCAGCAGTGTGAAATGGAGCAATGGGCAAAGAGTGTGGGGTGGGGGGAGGAGGGATGAGGAGAGGTCCCCTCATCCACCCCAACCCTGAGTACGGCACAGAGCAGAATGCAGGCAGGCTGAGCACAGAACAGCCCAACACTTTATTTCACAAGAAACAGCACAGGAAAAGCATAACAGCATAGGAAGCAGAGGGAGATGTGAGAGGTAGAGGGGATGGGGCTGTGTTCATCACCGACCCCAAATGCTCGTGTGGCCAGTTGGCCCCTTGCAGGCTGAAGCACAGCACTCAGACGGTTTGGTTACTTCCTGTGTGAAGAAGAAGAGATGGTGTCCCATAGGGCCACGTTCACATCCCAACCCTCAGCTCCCTGCAGAGTCCCGGCCCAGCCCTGGTGCAGCACCACAAGGAGCACAAGGAGCACAGGGACCCCTTCCAACCCCCAGCCCCACACCGCAGCTGTGCTCGAGTTGCTGGTTCCACCTTCCTGGCCTGTACGGTAAGAAGAGCCATTGTCTCAGCCCAGTTTGTAGGAGGGAGGCAAGGTTCTTTGATATACATATACCTGGTGCGGGAGTAAGAAACAACGGTTCAAACATTGGTCCGACCAGTTTATTACAAGACTTTATCAGGGAGATGGGGAAGGGGAGGACGGACGCTATTATGGTGTAGGGTGATGGGGAAGGGAATGCAGTAAAAATATGAAATAGAAGCAAGGAGTCTCTGTAGGAAGCAAGAGGGAGATATTCACCACCATGGATCCATCGAGGTTTGTAGTTCAGTCATTGGTCTTCAGTCGTGGTGGGTCGTCAGGCGTTGTTCTGTTAATGGTGACCACGATGACAATTTCCAATGGTAGCACCAACTTATTTATATGTCCAAAGTGGTCAAGTCAGCTCTCTTTGGAGTGACAGCTCGAATCCAAAGTAGTTGAGTCAGCACTCCTTGGAATGGAAGCTTCTGGCTCTGGGATCTTAGCAGAAATTCCTTTGTTCCCATCTTCTGAGCCTTGCCAGCAGATAAGAGGGAGCAGGGATACCCATCCGCATCCTGTTTTTCACAGGGCACGATGGCTTCATTACCCAGATTTCCCACACCAAGCTGGAGCTATTTAGTCCCGGGCCAGATCTTCCGCTCATAAACAGTCCTGAGCACTCTTCTGGAGGCAAACAGCTCTGAAGGAAGGTGCTTTCAAATATTCAAATACCCAAAAAGTGATATTGATTGTCACATGGTAGCACCCATTACTTGCCACTTCAATAAATCATTGAGAGTCTTCTCACAAGAAACACCTCAGGAAGCAAGCTTGGAGCCAGAAAACAAGGAAGGACTCTCACAGCCATGACCCCCAGCCCTGTTCTTGCTGTGGGGCATGGAGCAGCTTTGAGCACCAGGAAGGGGAACCCTGGGAGAAAGCGGGGACCCCAATGCTGCCCTGGCACTGGGCAGAGGTGGGGGACAGCGCTGCCCTCATCACTCACTGGGCGCCGTGTTGTAGCCTTTCTCCTTCTTCCCTGCAGACAGAGAGATGCATCAGCACAGGTTCACATCACAGCCAGGCTGAGGGCTCCTGAGGGAGCCTCAAATCCCCCCACAGCCCCCACTGTCCTCCTACACCCCTCCACTTTTACCTGCATGGCGTCTGTAGATGATGAATCCAACGCCAGCCATGATGGCAATGGCCACAACGGCGACAACCACCCCCACCACGTTGGGCACCAGGCTGGACTGTGACTGCTCTGGGGGAAGGCAGGGCTGTCAGCAGGGGAAGGGGCAGCCCAGAGCCCCCCAGCCCCACATCCCCTCACTCACCTCATGAGTAGAGGCTGGGCTGGGGCAGGCTGGCGTGCTCCACGCAGCACTGGTACTTTTCCCCGTCCCCAGGCACCGCATCGATGGTGACCAAGGTGTGGTAGGTGCCGTAGCTGTTGGGCACGATGCCCCCCGAGTGGGTGTCCTGGCCCAGCACCATGCTGTCCTTCATCCAACTGACGGCGATAGGCTGTGGGTAGAAGCCGTGAGCGTGGCAGGACAAGGTCAGGATCCCGTCGGCCTTCTTCCCCCACACTCACACCTCGGGTTGCTCTGAAGGTGGGCGGCAGTGAGGGCCGGGCTGAGCTCCCCACGCTGAGCCCCCGCCCCACCTGCAGTCTCACACCGCAGGCCCCCCCTCACCTGTCCTCCCCAGCTCTACCTTCCCGTTCTCTACATGTCTCTGCAGCCACTGCACACAGGTTTGCTCCAGGTAATGTTTCCGTCTCTCAGCATAACCAGGTTCCTCCCACGCTCTCTTGGTAGGAACTGCCTCTGGAACCGCTGCAGTAAACATCATCGTGTCTTTGTCGAAGGCAATGAAGTCTCTCCCATCATAGCCATACTGATGATAGCCCCGGGTGGTGCCGTCCTCGAGGATGTCACAGCCCAACATCCGCTGCCATGTGTGAGACCCTGAAACACAGCCAGGCAGGGGTTGATGGGCCCCTCCAGCTCCAGGGGACCCACTGTAGTGGGGATGGGGTTGGGGTCCCCCAGGGTCGAGCTCGGTGGGGCTGTGACGGGCAGCCATGGGACGGTGCCGCCGGGCAGGACCAGCCGTGGGGGGTGCGGGCGGCAATGCACCATGGAGCCCCATCCCACAGCATGGAGCCGCGGTGCCAGCTGTGCTCACCGCCGCTCTGGTTGTGGCGCCGTGCCGCATTGACCAGGCTCACGCGGCTATTCTGCTCATTGCTCAGTGCTCTCTGGGTGTTCCTGTCCCAGTACTCGGGATCCACAGCTCCAGGTGCCTTCATCCACTCGGTGCAGGGCACGTACCTCCGACCAGAGCTGTTGTAGTGCACGAAGATTTCGCCATCCACGTACCCCACTTCAAAGAACCAGGGCTGCTCGGGGCCGGAATCCGTCATCCCTATTTCCAAGTACCGCATGGAGTGGAGCTCTGCGGGGTCGGAGCGCGGCGACCCCCCCTTTTTTATTAATTAGCAAGCTACTGCCTATAGAATAACAACACTACTTATATTAATAACATAACCATTATAACTCAATCAAGGCCTCGATTGACAATACTCTAGAAGTGAAAAAAGAGACAAGTCAAACACAGCATAACAACATTACTGTTAAACCTACTAAAAAGAACAAACACGTTTGCTCTGCAACCTAAGTTTCTGCAACCTGGAAATAAATCCATGAGGGTCCCATTGTGTTCACATGTCACTAGTTAGGAAAAGTCTTCAACTTTCATATACTCTGATATATTGATTTTTAATGGCCACTAAAATTTGTGCAACAAATGCTTTTAGGATGCTCATAACCATGCCTTTGAGCTAATAATTGATAATTGAACTTTATGAAGTTGCATGTCAGATAGAACCAGTTTTAGAGGACAAATGTGCTGGAGTATCACTAGGGGCATTATTACTTATTGACCCTTGAGAAACAGCAAACCGTGTTGGTGGTGGTTGCGACAGGCGGTGCCAGCAGGGCCTTCCCTGCTTCAAAGTGCAGCTTTCCTCTCTCACCCATCACAGATTCTCTCCTGCATTCAGGGTCTGAAGGATTTCTTCCAGTTGTACACCATATCCGCATGGCCAGTGCGTGATACAGAGCCCAAGTGGAACAGCTGCCTGGAAAACAGAATAAACTATCAAATTTAGTTCTATTAGTATGCACTTTTGTCTCAAGTGATGCATGGTCATATTTTTAAAATCCCAATTAGTTGGGTGTAAGAGACGTATCCATTCTACAATACAGGGTCATCCCTTTGCCTGGGATTCCTTTCCAGGTTTTGTCTTTGCAAATTAAGAAAAGCTAATTAATAGGCTAATAACATCATGAGTGAGCAGTACTAACATACTAAAAGAGCTATTCCCATAGATTACAGCACTGATTACATCAAATCCTTTCTTTAACACACATTTGATCTATGGATAATGCCTAAAATTCTAATTCTTGAGACTGCATTGGTAACACTGAAAATCACACACTATGTCAAACCATTACTAATATTATTTATAACACCGCAAGTTACAAAGCAATTCCACTAGGAAAGAAACACACAACACAGTTACTATAAAGGCTGGATGCTATTTTCTGCCTTGAGATGAGACCAACAACGTATTCTGGTGGTGTTAGTAACAACCGCACAAGATTAGAAGTGTCTAGTGTCATATGAGTATCCTCAGTGAAAATCCATTGAATGATTTGCTTAGAAGCTTCAGATTGTATCCCATAGTCAGTCACAGTCTTACCAGCCTGCAGTAACAATTTCCAATGATGCACTTCCCACCAAGCAGCTCCCTGCTGATCGTCTATCAGCGGGCAAGCGAGCTGAAACACAGCTTGACACAGTCCCTCCAATATCATGTCTCTAATGACTCCAGACCAACGCAAAGGTGGAGGATCGCTACGTGTGGGGGGGAATCGCATAGACAGGGGCTGTAAAGACATTGGTGAAACGCTCGAAGAGACTGATGCCTCCTTCGTACGCAGTTCTAAGTCCTGCAGCTCCTCAGTTAATGTTTTATTATGTTCCTCCAACGCTTTCTCATTCCCACCATTATCCGAGTCGCTTTCACTCTCAGGAGCTTCTTGCTGCTCTGCACACCCCTCAGCCCCCCCCCACCGCACCTTCCTCACCAGCCAAAACCGGATCTGCCAGAGACGTTGAAGAGGTCGAGGACGGGGGATTATTCGGGGCTTCTGCGGCAGCCCTGACTTGTGAGGCTGATGAGCAAACGGAGTACGAACCTCCTGGTAACAGGGAGTCAAGCTCTGACCTTGACTGAGCACTAGGTCCGGATAGAGCTTGTAACAAAGCAGCAGTAATCTGCTGCTCGGCTTGCATATTCTTCAGTGTATTTATTTTGTATTCCTTATTTTTGGAGATAACAAAGTCCTACATATGGTCGACTATTTCTCGACATTCGGCTACAGTGAACATCAGTGCCATCTCCTGAAGGTGTCCATTCATATGAGCCCATTTTACCAGCTCGGATATGCATTTAGAAGATACCTGCTCCCCTATCTTAGAGAGAATACATTTGAGCAGTTCCTCCACAGCTTCCCACAACATCGTGGATGGCAGAGAACGGGATGGTACCCCGATGAGGGGTGAGTGCCATCCCCCACCCCCCTCATTCCTTAATTGCCCCCACCTCATTATTTGTGGTTCCTATCCCTTTATTTTGTTCTCTCCCCCATATTTGTGCCCTCACTCTGTGTTTATTTTGCTCACCCCCCCTCCACCCCCGCAATTTTTTCAAACCAGCTTCGTCTGCACCAGCAAGCACCTGCGGGATTCTGAAGCTGGTGGGGGACGTGGGGACCCCCCTGAGAGGGGAGAGCGCGACAGCCACTTGGACTGGGAGCAGGAGCCGGAGCCTGAGGAGCGGGGGAGGCGAGAGCAGGATGGGCAGAGGGGCAGGGGGCGTGGGCAAAGCTGTGGGTGATTCAGTGATGTATGGGTGAATCTGTTGTGGGGTGGTGCTGAATGGGGTGGAAGCTGTGCTGACCTCACCCCCCCACAGCTGTGCCTTTGTCACCTACAAGAAGATGGAATCAGCTGACCAGGCTCTGGGGATCCCTGGGTGAGCTGGGGGGCACTGGGGGGGCACAGGGACGGTGTGGGGGTGCCAGCAGTGCTGAGTCCCTGCCCCCATCCTGTGCCCCAACAGCCGTAAAGAACAGTGCCAAGGGCTCACACCGCGACAAGCGGGCGCAGGTGGTGTACAATGAGGACCTCTTCGGGGGGCAATAAAGGTTTAGTGCACACAGCAGTGGTGTGGCAGGGTGACAATGGGACAGCGGGAGAACGGGGATGGGGGAACTGTGGGACACGGGGAGCTGCAATGGGGGAGGCTGAGTGGTGACCAGCTGCACACACACCTGTAACTGAACTGCCAGCCTCACCTGGCTGTGGTGCTGAGCATGCTGGGCTGCCTGGCCCTGCTCTCAGCAGCACTGTGTCCTCCCTCCCAGCCCCCACAATTCCACTGATACAGTTATGTCTGTTAGAGAGATTCACACTGCATGGAATGTGCCACGGCCAATAGCAACTGAAGGCTTCAGAACCAAATAAGTGTGAGGAGGCAGTGCTGGAGCTCATCTCTTCCATGGAGCTCATAACAGCAGCACAGCAGTAACCCTGGTGGCAGCAGCACCAGGATGTTGCTGGAGCAGCACTCCTGGCTCCCCTCCTGCTCCCTCCAAGAGCTGCAGGCAGACGTACAGCACTGCTGTCCTGTGCCAGGTTTATTTAAAAACACAGCTGAGAGCCGCCGGCATAAACAGAGGAGCCTGACTACGTTCATACAATATCTTAAATAGAAGGCAAATACAAAAGGAAAAGATAAAATATTTACAGTAACAGTGGCAGACACGACATGGGCACAGTCCCACCCAGAGTCAGCAGAAAACCACTCAATACCCTGCTGAAGCACAGAGTCACCACGGCGTCCTCCAGCAGGGCCAGGGCTGCACTGTGCCCACAGCAGGGCTGGGATGGCTGCACTCTGAACTGAGACAAGCGAAGCGCACACGTGTTGGCTTCCAGAAATCATCAGCACAGCATCGCGCTCTGCCAGCAAACAGCACTGGAAATCCAGCAAAAGGGAAAGGAGGGAATAACGCAGCAGTGGCATGCAGCTCCCACTTCTCACACTGCTGCTGCATCACTGCTGATAACTGGAAAGCAGGGAGCACCCCCCGCCTTGGTGGCACATTTGGTCCAAAACAAAAGAATAATTCTGCTCCCTCCCACCCCCACATTGTCATTAAGTTGCCTTAAAGGATTCAAGTCATAAACAAAAGCATACACCAAAAAAACTCAAGAGCTGGCAGAACTCCAGGCTAGACATGGGGACTGCCCGAGAAATGGGAGCACCGAAGAAGCTTCCAGCTGCACCCAACGCTGAGCATGGCCAAGGGAGGAGGAAGGAAGGAGCTTGAGGTTGAAGCCTTCAGAGCGTCACTGAATCAGGAGATCAATTGCCAGGCACTGCAGCACACAGATGGACGTCCTTCTGGGCTGTCACAGAACTGCTTTGTCCTCTTGCTGCTGAAAGGAGCCAACCAGGATCAGGGAATGGATGCACAGGGCCTCAACTCTGACCAGCAGGAAAACTCAGGACAATGGAATGCAGTCTGCCAATCTTTTACCAGTTCAGCTGTGCTTTATGACTCATTATTGTGAAGCCTCCTTTAGTAAAGTATCACCCTGGGGTATCCAACCAAAAAGAAAAGGTTTTTATTAAATTAAAGGTTTTTTTTTGTTGTTGTTGTTTTGTTGGTTTTTTTTGGTTTTTTGTTTGTTTGTGGTTTTGGTTTTTTTTTTCTTTTCTTTAACATACTATAATAACTACTACGCAGTTCAACAGTCAGTCATCTCAGAAAGTTCACGAAGGAAATCATCCTCATCATCCTTCTCCAGGTCCAAGTCAATTTCTGCTTCCATTTCCCCTCCTGAGATTTCCGAGATGAACTTTTCAGTGTCATCTTCTACAGCCTTGGTGAGCAGGCTGACCTCCGGCAGGGCTGGAGCAGCAGTCTGGGAAGAAGGAAGACAAAGTCAATGATTTCTCAGGAGATCCTTCCTCTGCAGCGCTTCTCCTTCAGCACTGCTGATCCTGAACCCAACACAGGGGCTAAGGGGCTCCTGAAGGATGTTAACAACCACATGAAGGCTGCAGAGCACCTCAGGTCTTTTTAACAATGCAGCATTAATGGACAAATTCCTTCACACTACAGAGGAATCACAGGGCTGCAGAGCATTGTGCACACACTGCCATTCATCCAGCATCCTGCACAAAGCGACTGCTTTGAAAGGAAACCTGCAGAACATTTCAGTTCTCCACACTTTCTACAGGAGTTGTATCTCAGTATCAGCCTGACCAGGACAGCACTGACACTTCTTCCCCTCCTTACCAAAGCTGCTTTTTTAGCTGGAGGCTCCTCTTCTTCAGTGCTCGTTTAAATCAGCACAGTGCTAGAGCTGTTACATACCACATTCTATTTGAGCAACAGAAAGTCATTCCTGTTCCCCTACACAACATCCACCCACAGTCTGATTTCATTGAACACGAAGCCATCGTGGCCTTTTTGTATCCAGCGCTCCCACATTAACCTCACAAGTTGTACCTGGTGCCAGCAGGGTTACTGCCTCACTGCCAGATACAATCAGATCAATTCTGAGTTTGAGGAGTGCAAAGCTGTCTGGGAAAGCCATTGAAAGTATCAGGATTGTGAAATATGGCTGCAGCTCTTCACCAAAGGCAGGAAGGTAGGAATGCACTCATGATGGTGGCACATGGTGAGCAGTGAGACACGAGAACATGTGAAGAAATTGTGTCACTGTGTCCATCTTCAGAAGGGACTCACCTCTGCGGGTGCAGAGACAGCTTTGGGAGCAGCCCTGTTCCATTCCACAGTCTTTTCCCCTTCTCTTCCAGGTGCTTTAAAACAAGGAAAAAGAAAATCACTTGGTCAACAGCAAGCATAGAAAGAAACCTGAGTGCCAGTGTTTCCTCCATGTGCTTATTTCCTCACATTCAATAACAAAGAACACGAGAGAGGCGACATCTCGCAGTCCATACAGTATCCAAGCTCTTCCCTCCTTCACATGCTGTCTCTTCACAAAGCCTCTCTCACCTGCCCAATGAATAACTCACCCCCCTGACCTTTGTGACAGAGGTTGGCCCCCATGTTAAGGACTCAATCCATGCTTTACAAACACATTTACATATTAAAACAAGCAACACGCCAAAGATGAAGATAACCTTGGCGTCAACACACAGAACATGCCACACCAAAAACATGGCAGAAAGAAAGTACAGGAGAAACTGAATTACAAAACCTCACAGCGAATGAATTCTCCAGAATGAAGCAGGCAGACACCACGGATTCAATGGAAAAACACATGGATGGACATCCTGGCACTTCCTGCCTTTGCATTTGGTAAGAAACAGCCCAGGCAATTCTAAGCAAACTCCATTTGCTTGACAGGGGAAGCACTTCAGCAGAGCAGACAGTGAAACACCTCGTTACCTGCTGGCTTTGCGATCTGCTGCATCCGCAGGGCTTTCTCCTGCTTGATTTCTTCTAAGCTTTTAATATGCATTTCTTCCAATCGCTTGATTTTACGCGGTGGCTCTTCCAGTTTCATGTTACCAGGCTCAGGTGGAGGGAAAATTCTCTTCCTCTTGCGCTTATCCTTAGATCTCTTCTCAGTAAGAACCTCTTCTACTTTTTGCTTCTCTTCTTCCAGTCGTCTCTTCTTCCAGATCTCCCCTGCTGGCTTGGCACCCTTCTCTGTCATCATCAAGAAAGGAGAAGCATAAGGATTACAAGAAATTACAACGAGAGCTCAAGTTTCCAGATTTGTCATAATATTACAGAATATACGTGTTCCCAACAACAACGCTCCTGAGAAAGAATAAGCAGAAAGCCTAGAGAATCTGTGCAACAAACACCGATGACCATTTACCTCTCCTTGGTGCTCTGTCAACCTCGATCTTCTTCCCCAGCCTTTCTACGAGGCTGCGCTTCAGCGGAAGGCCACTGACATCAGCTACAGAGAGAAAACAACAACATTCCTAAGATAATTCCTTTGGAGAAAGATTTTTACAAGTCAACCACAAACTTTGGTTTCTCCAAGTGTATGTTCTCAAATTCACCTTTCAGCTGCTACACTTGTGTGCCACTTGGAGTCATCACAGACCCACGACACACTTTCCTCCCTCCTGCTTCAGCAGTGCCCTCCCATTTACGTGGAGGCAGCCAAACAGCAGCTCACAAGCAGCCCTTACCTACAGAGGATTTCCGTTTTCCAGGTTTATCAGCAGTATTCAGTTGACTCACAGGCACCTCCCCTAAAACAAAGAAAAACAAAGTGCTTATTTGACAGAAACCAAAAGAATTACTGTCTTGTGAGCCCATTTCCCACCCAAAACAAATACAACCATAAGACACCACTTTGACAGCCCTGACACAAAATAATATTGCAACTGTAATGCACTCAGGGTAAGTCCCAATTGTAATTTATCCATTCCACTTAGGAGCCACCAAATGGAAGCAAAGGTACTCATCATTACCCTGCTTTGCAGGCAGCATCACAGTGCTGACCAGTGTCCGCACATTCTCCTTCTTAGGCACACGAACAATCTGAGATTTGAGCCGATGAGCAGGAGCTCCTGAAGGTCCTTCTGATCCAAGTGTTTTTATTCCAGCATTCAAACTGTCATCTGGGAACACAGAGCAGTAAATGAGACTGAGGGACAGAGGCACACGCTGAGGACCACAGCTCTGCAAACTGCCTCCTGCTCAGAAGCATGCAGAACAAACCCTGTCAGCTCTCCTAACAGCTAAGAGCACCATGGACCTGATGTCTGTCTGCTGCCCTCCTTTCATCCTTCTGGATATTAAAAGTAGGCTTTATCCCTTACTTTATCCCATCCATATGACATTAGATTCCTCTATCAGCAAATGTGGCTTTCACCACTGGTTGGAAAGATGCACATACAGGCCCTTAAACTCCATGCTGTGGCCTCGTCTTGCTCTAATGATGTAAACAAAGGAGTTTACCTTCCTAATCTGAAAGGCACATGAAGTTACAAGGTAGGAACAAGATCATGGAAATAGCTGATTCCATTCAGCAACCCTATGTTCTGTTGTGTTTGTACAATGAATTGCTTTGGAGTTAATTGGCAAGTGCTTCTGATTAATCCTGGAATACCTTGTTTTGTATCAGCATCAGATTTTGTAGTGGAAATTATCTGCAATCCAAGATGGTTTTCTTCAGCTGGTTGCTGGACAGGTGTTTTTGTTTCTTCTCCCTCCTTAGAAAGCTGGTCTGTACAAGCAAAGAAAAAATCAGTCTCTTCAGTTATGCGGTAGGAATTCAATCAGATTATCCACTGCACAAAGATGGCAGGCAAGGCTGAAAACCCACACAGATAAATGCTGAGTCTCCACTTGCCCATCCAAATGGCTTCTCTGTGAACAAAGAAATCCCCCCCTACACAACATTCATCTCCCTGACACCCAGTAAAAGCTTAAATGCAGGAGAACAACCTGCAAGGCAAAGGCCACAGGAGCAGAGAGAAGCTGAGCATGCAAGATAAAACTGAGGTATCAGAAGCACACAAAGTTCAGCTCTGAACCTATCTATCAGCTCACAAGTGAACGTTACCTGGCGTTCTTTATGACACTAGACCCACCTGTGAGTAATAGAGTTAATCTTTCGTACCTAAAAAAGACAAACTCACTTTGGCTTGGTGGAAAGAAAACCCCATTGAGGTAACGTCCCTTGGTGTGATGGAAGGCACAGTTGGATTTCTGGCAGCCTCCTGGCTGGTTCTCCCAGTAGCAGGAAATCATGCTGCGTTTTTTCTGAAGACAGAAAGGAAGAAGAGCTGATGATAACGTGGACCTAAGATCTGCAAAGGGAGACTGAGCTCCAGATGGTGCCAGTGAGCAGACTGCCACAAAGCAGCACTCAAACACCACTCTGAAGAGTGCGCAGGCTGGGAGCACCAGGCTCACTGAGCTTTCCTAGCATTCTGTGGGTGAGGACACCAGTTTAGAAGGGGTTAAACTAACACACCTTGCAGAATGCTTGTCTGATTGATGTGGTTCTTTAGTATCTGTTGATAGAACACTGTTGGTATCAACTACAAGAATATTCTGCTATGATATACCAATGCCATTGAGCTCTCTTCCCTCTGCTTCCTCCCCTATTCTTAAACGTAGGAACCATCATCATTTCAAAGCAAATGAACCTAATCTGCAAAAGCACATTCAGCCCACCTAAAGAAATGAGAAGTGGGTTTGGTGATAAACTCTGAGGAGCCAACACTCACACTGATCTCCATGTGCCTGAACCTGCAGACATTCCTGAAGCAGCGGCCCTCCTTCCACAGCGTGCAGATGGTTTCATTGCCCAAAGCGGCTTCACAGTGCCTGAAGGGACAGTTGTCTCCCTGTAACCCAATGGAAACCAAGAGAGGAAAATGAAATAGTACAGCCTGAGAACTGGCCATGCTTTCAGCTCATTTTTAGCGAGTTGCTCTATTGTACAATGCAATTAGTTATGAAGTTTGCTGAAGACCAGTAATACTTCTACTTATTCTACCCATTCCTCTTAACTTCAGAACTGAAAGAAAGAAAAAATGAAGGAAAAAACCCAAGCAGACCTTTTTACAAGTGGAATAGAAGTAGAAATAGCAATCATTTCCTTTAATCGACATGCTGGACGAGCGCACAGAAGCGGTTCTGGTCTCGGGGATCTCTGTGCAGCTCTTCCTGTGCTTCTCAAAGAGCTGGCTCGTGCTTCCTTGGACTGAAAGTCTTCTACAGTCTTGATCAGTGAAATCTTCTTTTGAAAAGGAACCCTAAGCAAAACACCAAAAAGCAGAAAAGAATGAGGAATGCCCACCCGTCTTCCCAGCTTTGTTCTCTTCATTCAATCAGTCTCTCAGGAGCAGTTGTTTCAAAACATTGCCCTCCTCAACACTGGTCAAACTCTAGTAACATCACCCTGACTCAGCACGGAGCCCCTGGGCTGCACGGCTGCAAGCCCTCCAATGGAGCCCCTCCTTCAACACCACGAGTGACAGCAGTGAGTAACCCCAACACATTTGTCTGACCGCTGCAGGTCTTCAAGCTCACCCACCTGGACAACCTCAGCAAAGACAGCGATCTTCAAAGCCTTGCAGTTCACTTCTCCTGTAGGCTGAACCAACACTGAATCCGTCAATTAAGAATAATGGGGTAGGAAGAATTTTCCTCCTCACTTTGCCTATGTCAAATTCTGTAAGTTGGAATTTCTGGTCTTCAAGGATTCTTCACCTACGAAGAAAACACTAAAACCTTCCCCTGTCTTTGTTACTTGTACAGCAAAAGCATGCCAGTGCGTATCGATACACAAATCCACACACATGTGCCTGAATACTGTAACTCAGCACTGCATGGAGCTGCAGCACGTTCTGCTCAGCCACAACAAGGGTTTGGGTCGGTTTTTTTTCTTTTCTGATGTAAAAATCAAATATTTTGATATTTTAGATTTGTTTTGTTGCTTTTTTTTTTTAAGGTATCAAATGCAGTAAAACCTACAACCAGGACAGACAGAAGATCAAATTCAAGTGATTCAGAACTCTATCATTAAAGTGCTGCACTTTTCTGTGCTAAGCATTTCCTACAGTCAGTAAGGAAAGGCTGGAACCTTTTACTCACACAAACACTAGTGAATTTTCCAAAAAATAATTTTTTTTTTCAGGGAATTTTCCCAAATCTAAACTAAAGAGAGGAGAAGTCGGGTTCTCAAGTTAGTTGCTGGACTGACTGCATGACAAAGGGAACAAAAACAGCAGTTAAGGATAAAGTTTCCTTCCCTCCTATAATACTGATAGAAATGCTGCCTTTTTACCTTTAGTACCTTCACAACAGATTCCTCTCTGGCAGATTCCTACGATCCTAAAGACCTCAATGCTGCTCAGCACAGACACCGGGCACCAACTGCCACTGGACTCTGCACCGTGGAACACGCACACAGCTCAGCACTTCTGTTCTCACAATTGGAAGGGTTCTAGAATCTAGAACCGCCTCATCAGATACTTGTGACCTCCCTGACTCCAGCCCTGGTGCACGCAGGCACCACCTGCCCAATACCCAACATCTCCCCCCTCTTTATCATCTCCAGCCCCTGTAAAGGTTCCCCCGCGTACTCCCTGTTACTCCAAAGGTGATTCGCACATTTAAGGCTATTCCGCAAATGATTCAAACATTAAACATATGCTAAAAACAATTAAGCTGTCATAAATACATACCAAAGTGATGCAGCTGTAGTGCCTACAATCCTGAAAGCACACAACAGCAATCTGCCTAACAATTGTGAAATGCTGTATGGCAACACTTAGTCAACTTGTAGAGAACGGTGCATTCAAGTTCAAGATAACAGCACAGTACACAATGGAGTTACAACTTCTCCAGGTTCAATGTAACACTATTGTACAGAATCTTTGTGGCAATCCAGTTCTGTCCAGTGTGCATTATAATGTCACACTCCATAACCAAATAACAAGACAAAAACATATTGGCTGTGCAGAATCCTTCTGAATGTCCACCACTGGGGGATTATCCAGGAACAAGGTCTCCCCCGCTCATGAACTATCAGTCCGGCATGAAGGCTGGATTCCCAGTTCGGACCTTCAGGAACATTTGGATCAACGCAGTCTCATGTGCCGTTACCAGCAGCCGCTGCCCAGTGCTGACGTCAAATCACTGGCTGCACTGGAGACATTAACCAAGGAGACATTGACCAAAACCGGTGCTGAGATGTTCGGATCCTCACGGTGCACAGGATGGCTCGTCATTTGGTGCCGGCTTAACCCAACGTGCCGGCAGCCAGCAGGGCCCACTTGGGGTCCCGACACAGACGTGTTTCCTGCCCATGACGAGGAGTGGCATAGGGTCTGGGAGCCATGGCCCTCCGTCGGGTCTGATCAGGACCTGACCTATTGGTGTCCATTCGGTCAGCTGATGGTCTCCCATCCGATTCTCTCACGCAGGAGGAGAGCGTGTGGGCACAGCTCAGGCCCCTCCAGCCCTCCCCCCTCTTTAAGCGCACAAAGACGCCCCTTCAAGGTCTGATGTGCACACTCCATAATAGCCTGGCAGGTGCTGCTGCCGGGAATGCTGAAGATATGCTTAATGCCCCAAGCTGTGCACCAGCGTCCAAAACATGCATTTCTATATGCTGGGTCATTGTCAGTCTTTAACTCATGAGGTACACCCATGACAGTGATGGCCATGCACAACGCTTTTATGTAATGCATGGCGGTCTGTCCAGATTGTGCCACAGCCCAGAGAAAACCACTGCATGTGTCAGTTGTGACATGCAAGTGACGGAAACACCCAAACTCTGGGAAGTCTGTGACATCCAGCTGCCAAACCTCATTTGGTCTCAAACCTCTGGGGTTCACCCCTGCAGGAAACAGGTTAGCCATAACTCCCGCTCCTCCTTGGCCGATTCAGTTAACTTTCTAAGAGCACCAAGGGTGGGTAGCAGCTTCTGCGCCTCTTCGTCCCCTGCAAAAGCTCACAGAACTCCATGCTGGCTTTCTCTAATGCTGACCAACTCACACAGTGAGAAGCTCCGTCAGCCAGACCTCTCCACGTTATCCACATAATAAGCAATTGAGGTCCTCATCACACACTCTGTGTCATTTCTTGTCAGCATGTCCTGTCCCATCCCTGGCTCTCCAGCAGGACTGTAATGCTGGGGTGAGCAACACTGGGCACTGTCAGTGTGTTTTTCTTGCAAGCATCTTCCAGGGAAATACGTGCAGGCGTTCCCCACTCTTGGCTGTATCTCTGCAGTGCTGGGTCCTGTGTGAGCAGAGTTCTCTGCCCCAGAAGCCAAGTCACTGCTGTGCAGAGCTCAGCCTCGGGCTGAATGTGCTCCTGAGTTTGTCCCAGTGCAAGGACAACCTTCTCATTGCCCTTTAGGAGCACTTCTGGTGCTGATGGGTGCTCTGCTCTCAGCAACCACTGGATACACGGCTCCAGGCGCATGTGTGCTTTGTCACCTTGAGCTGTTTTCTCTGATCGCATCTCACCCTGGGGAGCCGGGATTTCCCTTTGGTCTCGGTGTCACTTCGAGACCAGTAGCAACACTAGGGGTCAGAGGAGAGCTGCTGAATGTGTGAGCAAAGCTGCTAATTGAGAAGGAGATCGCACGCGTGTGACTTCGAAACCCGAATTAATGAGCTTACCTTCACCCTCCTGACTAATGCAGACCTCATGCAGCCCTGGGCCTGCCCTTCTCCAGCCTCCTGCCTTGTTTTGCCTACTCATAGGAAAAGATTTAGCATAGCTCAGAGCCCCAGGCAGCACTTGGAATGCCAGCAGGAAAGAGCTGCTGGTGTCCACATAGCTCAGGACTGCAACAGTGGGGCTGCTGGACCTCAGTGTTCTGAACACTCTGATGTGGAAGTGATTGGCAGATGCTGTGGCCGGAGGGATGAGGTGCCTGCAGGGCATCCCTTGGAAGAAGGTTTGGTGAGGATGGATCCTCTGAGCCAGCATCGGGGACAGGGTGCTGGGTGCAAATGCCAGTGCTGCCCCCTGTCATCCTTTTGTTTTTAAAAGGAGTACAGCTCCGTTTCCAAATGTTGCCAACCACAGGCTGGCTGGCAGCTTGAAGGAACTGCCATGAAATTGGTCTAATGAAACGTTCCTGGCAGAGCTTCAGGATGGAGAAAGTGCAGTTTGTCCTCAACTGAGCTGAGGTCCAATGAGCTGAGTTTCCTGGCTCAGAGCAGAGGCC
Source organism: Coturnix japonica (assembly GCF_054131305.1). Classification (NCBI taxonomy): domain Eukaryota; kingdom Metazoa; phylum Chordata; class Aves; order Galliformes; family Phasianidae; genus Coturnix; species Coturnix japonica. The sequence continues at coordinate 2,299,546 of NC_140688.1, read as the reverse complement.
GTGAGCATCATGTCTCACAGTCTGTGTCACCTGGGCAGAGCCGTTAGGCAGGGGCTGCTAGTGGGGAGATGCCAAGGTTTAACATGAAGATGATTGCTCAGATATGCCTGAGTTCAGATGGAGGGGCCCATTGCCCTACCAGGAAGTGGAAGATGCTTGGGGGTGAGGCAGCTCGTGCTTTCCCATGCCTGTAGGACCTTACAGTGCTGTGCCTTTCCACATACCTACCCCACCTTCTTTCTTTCCCATGCAGGGGGCATCATTAATCCAGTGGGTGGCACCAAGAATGCCCGGACAGCCCCACTGCAGTGCGTCTCTGTGGCAGAAGGACACACCAAGCCTGTGCTCTGCCTGGATGCCACTGATGAACTGCTTTTCACTGCCTAAAAAGGTATTTGTTGGACAGAACAGGTGTGGGGGCTGCTGGCTTTTTATGCGCTATTCTCATAGATCTCCCCAGGCTGGCGTGGGGAATTGGGGTGCATGGCAGGGATGGCTCCTTCTGGGCTGCTCCCCTGTCCCTGCCTTCTGATGTCCAGGTGCTGGAGCAGGCTGGCTCCATTGCCCTGGAGAGGAGCTGTGGGTGGTGGGAGGCAGCGCTTGGGAAGGAGTCGGTGCCTCCACGCCACGGAGGAACTCCCCAGCCCAACTCTCTCAGGCACGTTCTTCTTCCTACAGACCGGAGCTGTAAGATGTGGAACTTGGTGACAGGTCAGGAAATTGCTTCCCTCAAGGGTCAGCCAAATAATGTTGTTTCCATCAAGTACTGCAGCCACACGGGGTTGGTGTTCACCGTGTCAACGTCGTACATCAAAGTACGGGGACATCTGGGACTCAGCGCACTGCATCCGCACCCTGACGTATGTAGTGGGAAGAGTGGCTGTGGGGGACTGTGGGCAGCTCTGGCTTTGCAGAAGATGGTGTGAGGAACTCCTGTGGTCCCACAGGCTGGAAACAGAGCCCAGCTGTTTTAGGATCAGTGCCTACAGCTGTAGGAAACAGGGAGGCTTAGGGAGATCTTGGAATGGAATCTGTGGGGACCCTCTGCAGCAAAGGCTGAAAGGAAAGGACCTGGAAGAGCTTTTCAGCCCTTCCTGGGGGTGGCAAAGAGCACCAGCAAGAAGGGATGGGGATTTTCTTTTTTGCTTCAACTAATATGCCACAGGAAGACGACCACATTAACCCAGCTGTATTTGTTGTTGTTGTTTATCTACAGCATGAAGCATTTCACTTGGAAAGTCTCTGCTGCCACTCATCGTACAACAGACTTAAAGCACAGCACTTGGCACCTAGCAGTGCTGTGAAGGGTTGGAAAGGCAGCGCATCATTGTGCTGAGGGCCAAGAGACGGTTCAGACAACAGAAGCATTTGTCCACATTTCTGACATGAAGGCTGTCGCCTCCCGATCCGGCGACAAATCAAGGCTGCTGTGTGAAAGTACCGTGCCTCCGCACATGGGAACAGACGGGACTCACACACAGCGTGTAGCACCGAATGTACCAGCTTAATGCCACGCCACAAACCTACCCAATACCCAACAGGGGGGACCAGTCAATGCTGCTCATCAGCCATCAACCCCAGATGCTGGAGAAGGCAGACCATGTTGTGGTGCTGGAGCATGACACGATGGCTGAGATGGGGACACCCACCGAACTGAGGACCCGCAATGGACCCTTGTAAGAGGCCATGCTTTTTACATTACTGTCTCAAAGTTTGCTGAAATGGACAAGTTCATGCAAGTCCTGACCAAGGTTCCAGGACTGAGACACACAGGAACCAAGGTTCGAGAAATCCCTTTGTTTAGGAGATGGACAAGTCGGGGAGCTACCAAAGGGAGATAAGATACTGATTAATGGCCCTTAAGTGGTCTTTTGTGTTGGCCTATCTCAAGGAAGATGGCCATCTCTGAGGACTAATGTCCCTCAAGTGGTCTTCCATGTTGGCCCATCTCAAGGAAGATTGACAACTCTGAGGAAATCACAGGACTCTGACCTGAGCGGTCCCGAAATGTCTCGAAGGCTGGAAAGAAGGATAAAAAGGGCACGGACAAACCCCAAATTTGAGGTTTTTTGACACCAGATGCCTCACTATGGAAACAAGGATGTTTTCTGTCATCAGATGCCTCTCTACGCGAGCGCCTGCATGCTGAAGAAGATGCCTGCATGCTGAAGAACCTTTGTGGGCATCTAGGTATCTGACCTCAGATTCCTCCACCGTTGTCCTACTGCTGCCTATTATCTCTTCTGGGATTGCTGCTCGAGACTCTGCTCTGAGGGACCTCGCTGCCCAAGACTCCACTTCCTGAGACCTCGCTATTCTGACCATCTTCTCTGCTTTTCATCGATCTGTGGCCTGCTACTTCGCTGCTGCTCTCCCCTACGCTTATTTTGCCCCGGACCAACGTTAACAACGTGCTATGGGACGCAGCTGCATTCAGGAGGTGACTATTCCCCGCTTTAACGTAATTCTTGCTCTTTTCTACCTTTTTCTATCGCCTACTTTCCCTTCCCCATCACCCTAATTTTGGCATTTGTCCCTCTCCCTTCCCCATCTCCTCAACTGTCTATTATTTCCAATAAACTGGAATCAACTGTCTATTATTTCCAATAAACTGGAATGTATTTCCAATAAACGGATCAACATTTGAATGTTCTTCTTCTTAATCTCACCCGGGCATAACATATCAAAAGAACCTTTGCCTCACTCCTAAATTGAAGCGAGACAACCCTACAGCCGGCTGCTGCAGCACTGAGGACCACAGGGCAGCTGGAGTGGGATGCGATGGGACATGGGGAGCTGTGGCTGTCTCCGCTCCCCGCTGCAGGATGGGAAGAGTGGGATGCTCTGGGATTGGTATGGAATAAAGTGGAGATGTTTTGTAGAGGAGCAGGTTGGGATGGGGGGTGTGGGCAGCTCAGCCTCAGTGCATGGTTGGTTATGGAAGCTGGGTGTCTGCCCTCAGAATGTGGCTGTGGCAGCACTGTGGGTTATGGGGGGGAAGCACAGCTCAGCCCAATACTAGATGAACTTTCCAGTCATGTCTTCATGCCAAAGCGTTGCAGATGGCACAGGGAGTGCAAAGGGGAGGAGGAGAGCAGCAGTGTGAAATGGAGCAATGGGCAAAGAGTGTGGGGTGGGGGGAGGAGGGATGAGGGGAGGTCCCCTCATCCACCCCAAAACCAAGCACGGCACAGAGCAGAATGCGCCGCAGGCTGAGCACAGAACAGCCCAACACTTTATTTCACAAGAAGCAGCACAGGAAAAGCATAACAGCATAGGTAGCAGAGGGAGATGTGAGAGGTAGAGGGGATGGGGCTGTGTTCATCACCGACCCCAAATGCTCGTGTGGCCAGTTGGCCCCTTGCAGGCTGAAGCACAGCACTCAGACGGTTTGGTTACTTCCTGTGTGAAGAAGAAGAGATGGTGTCCCATAGGGCCACGTTCACATCCCAGCCCTCAGCTCCCTGCAGAGTCCCAGCCCAGCCCTGGTGCAGCACCACAAGGAGCACAAGGAGCACAGGGACCCCTTCCAACCCCCAGCCCCACACCGCAGCTGTGCTCGAGTTGCTGGTTCCACCTTCCTGGCCTGTAAGGTAAGAAGAGCCATTGTCTCAGCCCAGTTTGTAGGAGGGAGGCAAGGTTCTTTGATATACATATACCTGGTGCGGGAGTAAGAAACAACGGTTCAAACATTGGTCCGACCAGTTTATTACAAGACTTTATCAGGGAGATGGGGAAGGGGAGGACGGACGCTATTATGGTGTAGGGTGATGGGGAAGGGAATGCAGTAAAAATATGAAATAGAAGCAAGGAGTCTCTGTAGGAAGCAAGAGGGAGATATTCACCACCATGGATCCATCGAGGTTTGTAGTTCAGTCATTGGTCTTCAGTCGTGGTGGGTCGTCAGGCGTTGTTCTGTTAATGGTGACCACGATGACAATTTCCAATGGTAGCACCAACTTATTTATATGTCCAAAGTGGTCAAGTCAGCTCTCTTTGGAGTGACAGCTCGAATCCAAAGTAGTTGAGTCAGCACTCCTTGGAATGGAAGCTTCTGGCTCTGGGATCTTAGCAGAAATTCCTTTGTTCCCATCTTCTGAGCCTTGCCAGCAGATAAGAGGGAGCAGGGATACCCATCCGCATCCTGTTTTTCACAGGGCACGATGGCTTCATTACCCAGATTTCCCACACCAAGCTGGAGCTATTTAGTCCCGGGCCAGATCTTCCGCTCATAAACAGTCCTGAGCACTCTTCTGGAGGCAAACAGCTCTGAAGGAAGGTGCTTTCAAATATTCAGATACCCAAAAAGTGATATTGATTGTCACACGGTAGCACCCATTACTTGCCACTTCAATAAATCATTGAGAGTCTTCTCACAAGAAACACCTCAGGAAGCAAGCTTGGAGCCAGAAAACAAGGAAGGACTCTCACAGCCATGACCCCCAGCCCTGTTCTTGCTGTGGGGCATGGAGCAGCTTTGAGCACCAGGAAGGGGAACCCTGGGAGAAAGCGGGGACCCCAATGCTGCCCTGGCACTGGGCAGAGGTGGGGGACAGCGCTGCCCTCATCACTCACTGGGCGCCGTGTTGTAGCCTTTCTCCTTCTTCCCTGCAGACAGAGAGATGCATCAGCACAGGTTCACATCACAGCCAGGCTGAGGGCTCCTGTGGGAGCCTCAAATCCCCCCACAGCCCCCACTGTCCTCCTACACCCCTCCACTTTTACCTGCATGGCGTCTGTAGATGATGAATCCAACGCCAGCCATGATGGCAATGGCCACAACGGCGACAACCACCCCCACCACGTTGGGCACCAGGCTGGACTGTGACTGCTCTGGGGGAAGGCAGGGCTGTCAGCAGGGGAAGGGGCAGCCCAGAGCCCCCCAGCCCCACATCCCCTCACTCACCTCATGAGTAGAGGCTGGGCTGGGGCAGGCTGGCGTGCTCCACGCAGCACTGGTACTTGTCCCCGTGCGGGGCACGTACCTCCGACCGGAGCTGTTGTAGTGCACGAAGATTTCGCCATCCACGTACCCCACTTCAAAGAACCAGGGCTGCTCGGGGCCGGATTCCGTCATCCCTATTTCAAAGTACCGCATGGAGTGGAGCTCTGCGGGGTCGGAGCGCGGCGACCCCCCCTTTTTTATTAATTAGCAAGCTACTGCCTATAGAATAACAACACTACTTATATTAATAACATAACCATTATAACTCAATCAAGACCTCGATTGACAATCCTCTAGAAGTGAAAAAAGAGACAAGTCAAACACAGCATAACAACATTACTGTTAAACCTACTAAAAAGAACAAACTCGTTTGCTCTGCAACCTAAGTTTCTGCAACCTGGAAATAAATCCATGAGGGTCCCATTGTGTTCACATGTCACTAGTTAGGAAAAGTCTTCAACTTTCATATACTCTGATATATTGATTTTTAATGGCCACTAACTATTGTGCAACAAATGCTTTTAGGATGCTCATAACCATGCCTTTGAGCTAATAATTGATAATTGAACTTTATGAAGTTGCATGTCAGATAGAACCAGTTTTAGAGGACAAATGTGCTGGAGTATCACTAGGGGCATTATTACTTATTGACCCTTGAGAAACAGCAAACCGTGTTGGTGGTGGCTGCGACAGGCGGTGCCAGCAGGGCCTTCCCTGCTTCAAAGTGCACCTTTCCTCTCTCACCCATCACAGATTCTCTCCTGCATTCAGGGTCTGAAGGATTTCTTCCAGTTGTACACCATATCCGCATGGCCAGTGCGTGATACAGAGCCCAAGTGGAACAGCTGCCTGGAAAACAGAATAAACTATCAAATTTAGTTCTATTAGTATGCACTTTTGTCTCAAGTGATGCATGGTCATATTTTTAAAATCCCAATTAGTTGGGTGTAAGAGACGTATCCATTCTACAATACAGGGTCATCCCTTTGCCTGGGATTCCTTTCCAGGTTTTGTCTTTGCAAATTAAGAAAAGCTAATTAATAGGCTAATAACATCATGAGTGAGCAGTACTAACATACTAAAAGAGCTATTCCCATAGATTACAGCACTGATTACATCAAATCCTTTCTTTAACACACATTTGATCTATGGATAATGCCTAAAATTCTAATTCTTGAGACTGCATTGGTAACACTGAAAATCACACACTATGTCAAACCATTACTAATATTATTTATAACACCGCAAGTTACAAAGCAATTCCACTAGGAAAGAAACACACAACACAGTTACTATAAAGGCTGGATGCTATTTTCTGCCTTGAGATGAGACCAACAACGTATTCTGGTGGTGTTAGTAACAACCGCACAAGATTAGAAGTGTCTAGTGTCATATGAGTATCCTCAGTGAAAATCCATTGAATGATTTGCTTAGAAGCTTCAGATCGTTTCCCATAGTCAGTCACAGTCTTACCAGCCTGCAGTAACAATTTCCAATGATGCACTTCCCACCGAGCAGCTCCCTGCTGATCGTCTATCAGCGGGCAAGCGAGCTGAAACACAGCTTGACACGGTCCCTCCAATATCATGCCTCTAATGACTCCAGACCAACGCAAAGGTGGAGGATCGCTACATGTGGGGGGGAATCGCATAGACAGGGGCTGTAAAGACATTGGTGAAACGCTCGAAGAGACTGATGCCTCCTTCGTACGCAGTTCTAAGTCCTGCAGCTCCTCAGTTAATGTTTTATTATGTTCCTCCAACGCTTTCTCATTCCCACCATTATCCGAGTCGCTTTCACTCTCAGGAGCTTCTTGCTGCTCTGCACACCCCTCAGCCCCCCCCCACCGCACCTTCCTCACCAGCCAAAACCGGATCTGCCAGAGACGTTGAAGAGGTCGAGGATGGGGGATTATTCGGGGCTTCTGCGGCAGCCCTGACTTGTGAGGCTGATGAGCAGAGTACGAACCTCCTGGTAACAGGGAGTCAAGCTCTGACCTTGACTGAGCACTAGGTCCGGATAGAGCTTGTACCACAGCAGCAGTAATCTGCCGCTCGGCTTGCATATACTTCAGTGTATTTATTTTGTATTCCTTATTTTTGGAGATAACAAAGTCCTACATATGGTCGACTATTTCTCGACATTCGGCTACAGTGAACATCAGTGCCACCTCCTGAAGGTGTCCATTCATATGAGCCCATTTTACCAGCTCGGATATGCATTTAGGAGATACCTGCTCCCCTCTCTTAGAGAGAATACATTTGAGCAGTTCCTCCACAGCTTCCCACAACATCGTGGCTTGCAGAGAATGGGATGGTACCCCGATGAGAGGTGAGTGCCAACCCCCCCCCCAGTTCTTTATTGCCCCCGCACCGCGCTGTTAGAGACGGGAGGTTCTTTGTTCCTTCTCTCCCTGGGTTTGTTCCCGCTGTCACCGAGTGAGCTCTAGAGAGAACTCCGTGACACAAACTCATTGCAAAGTCTAAGCTAGAAGAAGCGTCACCTCAGTGTATCCCAGAAAAAGAACAGCGTTGAGATTTTAATTGGTTTTGGTTTTTTGTTTTATTGAGGGTGGGTTGTTTTTTGTTGTTTTTTTAGGGTTTTTTTGGGGTTTTTTTGTCTTTTTTTGGGGGGGAGGGTAGGGGGGTGCGAGGGGAAGGGAGAGGGAGGGGACAGTTGTTTGGTTGTTTTTCATATACAATAAAGCTATGCAGTTCCGCTGTCAGTCGCCTCAGAGAGTTCCCGAAGGAGCTCAACCACATTCTGCTCAACATCGAGTTGTTCCATTGAGTGGAACAATGGTAGTCTTGCAGATGGAGCAATGCAGGAATTCTGACAGGATCTCCAGGTGTATCCAGTTCATCATCTGAAAGCTCCGCAACCAAATTGGAAGGGACCAGTCCTCTTGTGCCATCTGTCAGCTCTCCCTGAAACCAGCCATTCTCACCCACATCTCCAAAGACATTACGCATTGTCCGGCAGTCAGAGGAAGCTCGTTTTCTGGGTCCTCATTAGGACCCTCAACAGGAATGTAGCTGTGTCGAGCTAAGAATCTTCAAACTGCTGGTGATACCTGTCCTGGAGAATGCAGGATGAAGGACAAAAGCTCTGCTCTCACATTCAGGGCCATCCTCTGACAGAAGGCAGCACTCAGGACTGTTCCCAAGGATCTCTTTCATGGCTTTGAGTTCAAGCTCCAGGTCTTCCAGATGACCTTGAAGACTTCTGGCCTCTTCAATGGCAGAATGGAACGGACTGGAGCTATTATGGAGACTCTTGTTTGACTGGGTCAGAGTCTGTCTCGTTGCCTTCCCCAGCTCCATCTGCTGCTTCTGCTGCTCTCTTTTCCCTCTTGCGCGCTCTGTGAGAATGAGTTTCAGAAAGCACTACTCACTGACAGGAAATAAGGGGAAACTTGAAAGACTTTGCAACCTAAGTCCTGGCAGTGTATTGCCAGCGGCTGATTTGGCCGTCCAGGATCCTGGCACCACAAATGCTTCAATGCCAAATGCAGCAATAAGGTGTTCTGGGGAAAGGCCAACTCACAGGTAGTTTTTGAGCACCCATATCACAGTACCAACGGCCAGCACCAGCGCAGGCAGCAGCATCGCTGAGACCGTCACCGGAATGCGGTGCTTCCGCACAGATGTGTGAGCAGCAGCCTCTGTGCTTTTGCCTGTGTTCATCCCTGGAAGAAATGAGACAATGTCCCACGTTACCTTCAGCTGCGCTACAGATAATCTCTCAGTGTGCTTCATGGACCCAAGAGGTCATTTTGTCAGTGGGTGCCTCCGTCTCTGGTGCCGAAGCACCGGAGGACAAGAAGGATTGCTTCCACCTCTCGTTGGGTACGAAGAGGCTGCACAGGCACTACCCGTGTCCTCCTCTGGGCCGAGAGCTGGGGCTGTACTCTGGGGTCTGGGCTTGGTCTGTGGGGAGAGCTACAGAGCAGAATCCCTCATGCTTTTCCCGGCATGCGTGTCCTGAGCTCTCCTGTGGGACGCCCCCCAGGCTGAAGGTCAGGCTTCAGCCAGCACAGAGCACAGCCAGAGCCAGCCCAGGGGAGAAACACTCCTGCTTCTTTTACATGTGCTCTATGCTCACACGCTCAGGTCTGGCTGCTGACCTGGTGTGCAAGAGCTGGCAGCAAGAGCCTGCAGGCACGCAGTGACTCTGGTTTGTGACACCGTATGATCATGGGACAGAAATTACCTGGCATGCTGGTTGGTGCTGCCTGCATTCCTCTGTCCGGGATGGGCAGTGTGGGATATCCACCTTCCTGGAGTGCATCCGGGACCGGCAGTGTGGGATATCCACCTTCCTGGAGTGCATCCCGCTCACTTTGTTGGTCCGTTCCTTTAGAAAGAAAGCAGGGCAGTAGGAGTGGGATGTCACGTGCCCTCATCAAAAACTGAGCTTCTCCAATCCCGAGCTCAGGTAAAGTCCAGGCCCCCCACCCCCAAGTACACTGTGAGCCCCTCTGTTACCCAAAGGCATTTGGGCCCTCCCAGCTATTGGACAATGCTGACTCCCTCACACCTCTTGAGGAATCAGCTCCTGTGCAAGGCCCTCACATTCTGTGCTGTCACCAGCCCATCACAGCCAGGTAGCTGCAGGCTGAAATCCAAGCTCTAACACACAGTCCAAGCCTTCAGAATTAGCATCTCCACCTCATTTCCAGCATTAGCAAAGGCAGCCAACCCTGCTCGGGATGCTTCTCCTGCCTTGAACTTGCTCAGCTGCACGGAGGGCTTTGGATGAACAGAAGCACAGCGCTTGCCACTTGCTGCCATCTGGGTGCCAACGACTGCACAAAGCAGCTCTGACAAGTAATGGTTGTGCTGGGGGAGCAGCTGCCTCTGGGTCTTGGCTGGATGCAGACCATCTGGCAGCAGACCAGCTCTGGTGCTTGACAGCACCTGCAAGGTGATACATGGAACATGGCTGCAGCACGGCTCTGACCCATTCCTTCCTGCTGTGCAGGCTACAGCCTGCCCACACCTGCATATCACACCTCAGCTTCCCAGGTCCCACAGTGAACAGACTGAAGTATACCCACCACGCTCTGCCTTCTCCATTTCCTTCAGCAGTCGCTTCAGGAGACGGGATGAGCCCTGAGAGTATTTTCCTCGTTTGGATTCATCCTCTTCCCTTTCCGGACCTTAACAGAATGTATGAAGTTAAATATCACGTGCATGAAGTTTTGAAGATCAGCGGCGAGTCAGCCAAGTCAGTGAAGACAGAGTACTCACTGCTGGGATTCCAGCTGGGCTCCAGCACAGGAGGAAACCGATGACCGGGCAGGGCCCACACTGGGGGCACTTCTGCAACCAAAGACCCATGAAAAGTTTCAGTCACACACTACAGCATCAACTGAGTAGCAGAGCGTACAGGGGACTGTGCCATGAAATGGCACTGAAACGGGCAGCAAAAGCTCTCTAAAGAATTTCAAAGCTATGACGTACCTGCGCGATCCGACAGAGTTTCAGTTCCAGATCTCAGAGAGGAAGCTGGATCAACTCCTCTAGTCAAATCTGCAAATGAACACAGGACAAAGCAACTGCTACTGAGCATCCCTTCAGCCACAAGGTCGCAGGATGCAATTAAAGCCAGGGATTCCTTCACAACACTATTCTCTCCCTTCCGCACAGGAAAACAAGGGGCCTGGGAGAGCAGGAAGGATGCAGATAAGGAGTGAGACCTCACGGAAGTCATCAGGCAAGGAGGAGAATAGATGTTGTAAATACCAGAAGAGGAGTTGCATCCCCCTGATAAGAACAAGAGGGGGTCTGCATGCTAAACAACTATTGAATATGTATCAGAATTCCGAGAAATCATTGACTATGTATGAGATGTACCTATATCTGTGTCACGATTTTACAAGTCCATGTGCAAGTTTGGTGGAGCTATCCCCCTTGCACCCAGCACTGGAATAAACATACCTGCTTTATAACCCATCTACGTGTTATAGAGTTTGATTCCGCAAGTCACTTACACCCCATATTTTCCCTAACAGCCACACTGGGTTATCTGGATTCGTTACATTTATCCATTGTTGCTGGCAGATGTTTCTCTCTCTCTCTCTGTCTTTAATCCCCACACAGCCCATCTTCCCAACTGTGGGTTTCGGTTAGGAGGTATGCACCCATAGGGTCCATGCCCTGCTTGTAGATATTTATCCTGCCCAGCCCCAGGTGCCCAATTTGAGGCAATAGTTGCACATCCCTAATAGGCACAGTAATATGAGCCTGGGTGGTTACAGTATCCCCTCCCTAGGTTTGAGCTTAGGCAAAAATAGTAACCCTTTTGGTTTAGACTGGGCTGTATAGGTACCAGGTCACACAGGGATGTAAGGAAGCTTGGTGTGGGTGGCGTTGTGCTGCTATACAAAATGTGATCACTGTGAGAATCCCCAAGTACCAATGGATACCCCTAAGGCCCATCTTTCCCCACAATTCACTCCTCTGCCTCACTCGTCAACTGGGTTGCAACCAGCTACGAGGGGTTTTTTTAGTTCTTCTCAGCAGCAGTAGTGTTCTTCAGGGGAAGCCTTTACCTGGAATACCCATTGGGCTTGTCGCATTGTGAGTTTCAGGTCGTCACTCCTGGGAGCTACCTCCCACTTCTCGTCACCGATGGGTCCTTTAACACGGCTGGCATGAGTCCATCCTCTCTCTGTGGTTCGAATAGCTGTTTCTGCAGTAAATAAAACAACATAGGGACCTTCCCCTTGTGGTGTTAGTGTAGCTTCTTTCCAAGTTTTTATTAGGACCCCATCCCCCGGCTGTATCCTATGGATTGCTATCTCCAATGGGGACTGCTGTGCAATCAGATCCTTCTTGTAGTTCCTTGCACCCACTCATTAATTGTATAAGATTTTAATTGATCATCTTGTAAATGGGGGTGACCAAGAGGTATTTCAAGATTATAGGGCATACCATACAGCATTTCAAAAGGTGAAATTCCCAGATCAGTTCTGGGCTTCACACATATATTTAACAGAGCTAACAGCAAGCATTTTATCCAAGATGTCTTAGTTCCTATCATTAATTTTCTAAGTTGTTTTTTAATTTCCCCATTCATTCGTTCTACTTTACCAGAGCTCTGAGGGTGCCAAGGAGTATGATATTCCCATTTAATCCTTAGAATTTTCATTGTGTCACGTGTAACCTTTGACACAAAATGAGCTCCCCTGTCAGAATCTATTGCTTCTCTAATTCCATATCGAGGAATTATATTTTCTAATAGTACCTTCACTACTGTTTGTGCTGTAGCCCTTGCCATAGGGAATGCCTCAACATAGTTTGTAAGATGGTCTACAATCACTAATAAATATTTATATCTCCCAGTTTTAGGGAGTTCAGTAAAGTCCAACTGGATCCTTGCGAAGGGTCGATAAGCCAATTCTCGCCCTCCTGGGATTCTTTTTCTCATATTCTTTGCATTCACCCTCCAGCAAGTCATATGTCCATTAACAATCCCCTTTGCTATGTTATATACCCCTGTACACATAGAATTATTGGCAAACTGATCCACTAAGGCCTGAGTACCTTAATGTAACGTGGAACCTCCGTAACACCCTCATAGCTACTGATTTTGGGGTTTCCCTTCGTAACACGGCGCCTGGTGGCCGCTGTGCTCGGGAGAATAAAAGCAGCTCGGACCGCCCCGCCCGCACGGGACCCAAGCCGCCCGGCGACCCATCAGGACGGCCTGGACCCGGAAGCGGACCGGACCGGCGGCGGACCGGCGCCGCGGGGAGAGTGCGGGTAAAGGAGAGAGGGGAAGGTCGGGTCTGTGCTCCCGGCCCCCTGGCAGACGGGGCCGTGGGTTCAGGTGGGGTTATGTAGGGCGGTGGTGACACTGGGACTTCTAAATCCCTTCTCCTCCCGCCCTCCTTTTTCTTTTAGGTGATATAAATGCCTCCTCGGCTCTGAGGCTATCCAGAGGTGGGCAGACTCACTTTCCTCTGAACTAAAAGACTCCTTAGCATTTACACAGAGGATAAGGGCCTGACATACCCAGTCCTTAGAGGAGCCAAAAAGGGGCCAACATACACTCTCCCCTTTTATGGCCTTATTGCCCCATACTTCTACACAATAATGAATCATTTTAACTTTACTTTTTCCCCGCCTAGAAGGGGAATCATTCCAATTCTTAATCATGAGTCCCAATGGACTGTCTGGGGAATACAGGGTATACCTATAACCTCACCACTAGTTCCCCCACCCATGGGACCAGAAGGCTTACTCTTCTTCTGTCCCATCTTCCTGCAGCACCTTCACACACACACACACACACACACACACTCACGCACACACACATGCACATACATACGCACGCACACACACACACATGCACACGCACACACACACGCACATGCACACACATGCACACGCACGCACACGCACGCACGCACGCACACGCACGCACACACACGCACACACGCACACACACGCACACACACACACGCACATATGCACACACGCACACACGCACACACACGCGCACATGAACACACACACACGCACACACATACACGCACGCACGCACACGCGCACACACACATGCACACGCACGCACACACACACGCGCACATGAACACACACACGAACACGCACACACGCACACACACGCACGCACACACACACGCACACACACACACTCACGCACGCACACACGCACGCACACTCACGCACACACATACACGCACGCACACACACACATGCACACACACGCACATACACACGCACACACACACATGCACGCACACACACGCACGCACGCACTCACGCACGCACACGCACACACACGCACATGCACACACGCTCACACACACGCACATGCACACACACGCTCACACACACGCACACACACACACACACACACGCACACACGCACACACACACACACACACACGCACACACACACACGCACGCACGCACACACACACACACGCACACACACACACGCACACACGCACGCACACACACACACACGCACACACGCACACACACGCACACACACACGCTCACACACACACACACACACTCACACACACACACTCACACACACACACGCTCACACACACACACACACACTCACACACACACACTCACACACACACACGCTTCCCCCTTTTCGTGGCCCGGTCCCTCGCGGGATGTGGGAACCGCACTACCGACGGGTCCGCACTCGCTTCGCCCGCAATTGGACGTCTCAGTCGTTGTGCCCCGGGGAACCCAACCCAAGCGAACGGCTTCACCGGCCTATACTTACCCACCCCGTGGGTCTTCGTTCGGCCTTCGTGCACAAAGATTACTAGGGGTTAACCGGTTTGCTTGTGCCCTTATTTTAGGTTCGTCGGTGAAGGGTTTGAGGAGCAGTTTCCCCGTCGCCAGGTGCCTTCGTTCCCCGTCCCGAGCTCGTCCAATCCGGAGCCGGGGGGGGCGGAGCGGCGTAACCAGGAGCGGGGAGGGCAGGAGCCGCGGAAAAAAAAGCGAGAAAGCGGGAGCCGAGGGGCGGTTACAAAACCCGGCAGCCCGCTCGACCCCGGTCCCGCACAGCCCCCACCCCCAGCAACATCCCCCCAAACATTGACAAACTGTGACACCCCACACAATGAACAAACGTTTACAAACTGTGACACCCCACACAATGAACAAACGTTTACAAACTTCTTACAATGGGACCCCAAAGGGGCCCATCAGCCCCCGCCGGGCCCCCCCGTGCCCCCATGAGGTGCCCCCCACCCAACGCTCCCCCGGTGCCAGCCCCACCCCACAGCAGCACCACCGACCCCACACGGCAGCAGCCCCAGACGCCGCCGCCCCACAGGGCAGACGAGGAGGGTCCAATGGGGGGCGATAAGGGGGGGGTCGGGGGATAAAGGAGGTGGGGGACAGGGCTGGGGGGGGAATGGAGCACGGACGGCAACGGGAGCACGGCCCTATAGGGGAGCATGGACGGCTATGGAAGCATGGCCCTATAAGGGATCACAGCCCTATATGGGATCAGGGCCCTATATGGGATCAGGGCCCTATAGAGGAGCACGGCCCCATAAGGGAGCATGGCCCTATAGGGGAGCACGGCCCTATAAGGGAGCACAGCCCTATATGGGATCAGGGCCCTATAAGGGATCACGGCCCTATATGGGAGCCGTGGTGCGACTCCATGGGGCTGCCGGCCCTGCTGAGGGCTCTGCTGCGGGAACGGAACCATAGGACCGGACCGAACGGAACGGACCGAGCCGGGACGGGACAGAACCGAGCGGACCAAACCGGGACGGCAGGTATGGGAATGGGGGGGGGGGCAACGGCAGGGGGGGGCAATGTGACCGGGGGGTCACCTGGGGTCAGTGTCACTGGGGTCTCCATCATGGGGGTGTCACCGTATTGGGGGGGGTCACCTGGGGTCACCATTACTGGGGTCACTGTCATGGGGGGGGGGGGGGTCGCCATAATGGGGGGGTCAACATAATGGGGGTCAACTGGGGTCATTGCCACTGGGGTCACCATATTGGGGGGGGTGTCCCCATCCCTGGTCGCCATTTGCCATGTTCCACCATGTCTGTGTGTGTCCCCAGGTGTTATCGGTGTCACCACGGCTCAGCACAGCATCAGCAGGACCTCCCTTATCAGCAGGACCCCCCCCATTCCCCCATCCCCCCTTATCACCATGTCCCCCCCATCACCACCAAGCCCCTCCTTCTCACTATCACGACCCACTATCGCACCACCACAGCGCCCCCTGTCGGCCCGCCCCCCCTTATCAGCCCGCCCCCGTTTCCCGTCCCCGTTCTGCCCGTTCTGCCGCCGTAACGGGGAGTCCCGCGCGGTGTGGAGCAGCCACGCTCTGAAGGACGCGCGTGGCCGCGTGCTGTGCCCCATCCTGCGGCGCTACGTGTGTCCGCAGTGCGGCGCCACGCGGGACAACGCGCACACCAGGAGGTTCTGCCCGCTCACCCCGGCGTCATATCGCTCTGTGTATGCACCGAGAGCACGGGGACACGGGGACGGCGGTGACTGATAGCAGGTAATGGGGTATTAGGTTATAGGGGCTATTAGGTGATGGGGATGTGGGTTATGGAGTTATGGGGTTATTTATGGGGTTATGGGGTTATTTATGGGATTATAGGGGTATGGGGTTATTGGGGTTTGGGGTTGTGGGGTTATGGGGGTTATAAGGGGTTATGGGCTATAGGGGTTATGGAGTTGGCCCCCACATATTGTACTGTGTGTGTCGGGGCAGTTGTGGTGGTGATGATGTTAATTAAGGCCGTAATTACTAATTACTATTACTAATAACGCACTCTGTGTCATCCCCAGGCTGTGCTGAGCGCAATGTGGGACAGAAGGCAGCAGCTGGGCACCAACTGTGCACCATCATTAGTGCACTATCACTTGTGCACCATCATTTGTACACCATCAGCTTTGCACCACCGCTCGTGCACCATCATCTTTACACCATCACTTTACACCTTCAGTTGTGCACCATCACTTGTGCACCATCAGCTTTACACCCCCACTTTACACCCCCACTCTGCACCAGGAGCAGAGCTCAGCAGCCGTTCCCTGTTGTGTTGTTGTGTTATTGTGTAGTTGTGTTGTTCCAGCCCTGCTCACACTCGTGTGTTTATTGCACCATTATGGGCTTTTTTCCCCTAATAAAGCCCCACTCACAGCTGCAGCTTCATCCTGGCTCGTCCCCCTCCATCTTCCTCCTCCTCCTCCTCCTGCTGTTGTTCACCCCCCGGCTCCGCTCACGACGCAGCCGCAGCAGCGACTCCAGGGCACGATGGGCGCTCATCACACGGCGGCTGTAGGATAATGGGACCCCATAGGGGATAATGAGACCCCATAGAGACCAATGAGACCCCATAGGGAACAATGAGACCCCACAGAGACCAATGAGACCCCATAGGGGGCAATGAGAGTCCCCATAAGGGACAGTGAGACCCCATAGGGGATAGTGAAACCCCTATAGGGCACGATGGGCGCTCATCACACGGCGGCTGCAGGGACAATGAGACCCCATAGGGGACAGTGAGACCCCATAGAGACCAATGAGACCCCATAGGGGATAATGAGAGCCCATAGGGGATAGTGAGATCCCACAGGGGACAGTGAGACCACACAGGGGACAGTGAGACCCCATAAGTGCCAATGGGACCCTAACCCTAACCCCCCCCCCAGCACTCACTTGAGGTTGGACAGCTCGAGGATCAGCCCCCCCAGCACCGCAGACGCATCCTCACGTGGTGCCACCTCATTCCTGGGGGTCAAAGGGGGTGAAAATAGCACCAATCCGGGGCTTTTTAAGCCCAAAATGAGCTCTGGGTTCTGGTGGGGGGAGGGGGGTCCAACCTGGGGGTGCAGCTGGGTGAGGCCGGGTCCCCATCGGCGTCCACAGGGCACAGAGGGGCTGCAGGCTGGGAGGGGGTGGGGGGCTGGGGGGGAAATGGGGTGAAATGGGGGCAACTGGGGCAACAGGGGATGAACTGGGGGGAACTGGGATGAACTGGGGTGAATGAGGGTGAATGGGGGGGATTGGGGGATATGAGAGTGACTTGGGGGGGGACTGGGGTGATGTGGGGTGAATTGGGGTGAATGGGGGAGAATTGGGGGGATTGGGGGGGTTTGAGAGTGACGGGGGGAACTGGGATGAACTGGGGTGAATGGGGACAAATTGGGGGGGATTGGGGGAACTGAGGGTGACTTGGGGGGGGACTGGGGTGAACTGGGGTGAATTGGGGGGGATTGGGGGGATCTAAGAGTGACTTGGGGGGGAATTGGTGTGACTTGGGATGATTTGGGGGTGAATGGGGGGGAACTGGGGTGAACTGGGGCACCAAGGGCTGAACTGGGGGGAACTGGGATGAAATGGGGTGAACTGGGGGGATCTGAGGGTGACTTGGGGGGGAACTGAGATGATTTGGGGTGAATGGGGGCAAATTGAGGGGGACTGGGGGATATGAGAGTGACCTGAGGGGGGACTGGGATGAATTTGGGTGATTTGGGGGTGAATGGCGGAGAACTGGGGTTAACTGGGGTAAGTTGGAGTGATTTGGGGTGAACTGGGGTAAATTGGGGCAATCTAGAGTAGAATGGGGGGTAAACTGGGGTGAACTGGAGCTCTATGGGGTGAAGTGGGACAATGTGGGGTGCAGTGGGGTGCTATGGGGCTGTTCCCTATGGGTTCTCATAGTACTCTGGCATTACCTGCAGCAGCTCGGTGTCCCCCCCTGGCACCCCACTGTGCTCCGGTGCTGAGATGTGGGGCAGCCCCACAGTGCCAGCCCCATAGCGCTCCTCATGCTCTGCCCCACAAGTGGGCTCCACTTTGGCTGCCCACTCCCCCTCCAATGGCTCTTTGGTGGCCTCAATGCATTCTGTGCCCCCATCGGTGTCACTATGGGGCTGTGGGGTGCTATGGGGCTGTAGGTCCCCCATATCAGGGCTGTTCTGGTCCTCCTGCTGCTCGCAGCCATCCATCCCATCCTGGAACAAACCCCCCCATAACCTGTGTGCTCCCTGCCCCATAGCCATGGGGAGCTGTGGGGTGACGCTGGGGGGGCAGAGGCCCTGTCCTACCTGTGCCAATGGGGCCGCTGTGGGGCTGAGCTCCTCCATCACGCTGAGCTGTGGGGTGGCTGCTGGGCCTCCGTTATCAGAGCGGCTGGGAACCAAACAGACCCCAAACCCCATCAGCTGGGGGGCACCAGGACCCATTGCTGGCCCCAGGCCCCATTCCTACCCCCAAGCCCCATTTCTGCCCCCATTTCCACCTCCAGCCCCCCCTCTGCCCCCCACCCTCCCATTTCCCCCCATTACCTCTCTGTTCCATCTCCATGCACTGAGTCCATCCCTCCGCCATTGTCCAGAGCGTCGCCTCCAATCATGGCCCCCATACTGATATCCTCCATATTGGTGTCCCCCCCATTTATGTCTCCCCCATTGCTGTCCCCCATATTGCTGTCTCCCCCCTTGGTGTCCCCCATATTAGTGTCCCCTCCACTTACATACCCCTCATTGCTGCCCCCTCTATTGGTGTCCCCCCCATTTCTGTCCCTCTCCTTGATGTCCCCTCCATTGATGTCCCCCTCATTGGTGTCCCCCATATTGCTGCCCCCTCCATTGGTTTCCTCTTCCTCGGTGCCCCCCATATTAGTATCCCCCCCCTTGGTGTCCCCTCTATTGATGTCCTCCCCCTTGGTATCCACTCCATTAGTGTCTGCCATATTGGTGTCCACCATACTGGTGTCCCCTCCCTTGCTGTCCCTCCCCTTGGTGTCCCTGTCCCCTCCATTTTTGTCCCCTCCATTGGTGTCCACCATATTGGTGTCCGCCATATTGGCGTTTGCCATATTGGTGTCCCCCCCCTTGGTGTCCCCTCTATTGTTGTCCTCCCCATTGGTGCCCCATCCAATCATGTCCCCCCCCTTGCTGTCCGCCATATTGGTGTCCCCTCCATTGTTTCCCCCCTCATTGGTGTCCCCTCTATTAGTATACCCTCCATTGATGTCCCCCCCCTTGCTGTCCCCCATATTAGTGTCCCCCCTATTAGTGTCCTCCATATTGCTGTCCACCATATTGCTGCCCACCATATTGCTGTCCCCCATATTGGTGTCCCCTCTATTAGTGTCCCCTCCATTTGTGCCCCCTCCATTGATGTCCCCCCCCTTGCTGTCCACCATATTGTTGTCCCCACTATAGTCGTCCCCCCCCTTGTTGTCTCCCCTCAGTCCTGCCCTGACTTTGACATTGGGGCCATCATGGTGGTCAACACCTGCAAGAGGAACAGCAGCTGCTTGGACGCCATTTTGTGGCCATTTTGAGGCCCTTTGGAAACCATTTTGTGACCATTTGGTGGCCATTTTGAGGCCATTTTGCGGCTGCTTGGAGGCCATTTGGTGGCCATTTTGAGACCGCTTGGAGGCCCATTGGAGGACATTTTGAGACCATTTTAAGCCCATTTTTTGGCCATTTTGAGGCCATTTTAAGTCATTACCTGTCACCTGGCTGCTCCTCCTTTTGCCCATGGCGCCGCTCACCTGAGGGAAACACACGCCCATTGAGCATTATTTCCTCACTATTTCCCCTCAAATCCCCCCTGGCCGCCCGGTCTCTCTCACTCCACGTCCCAGAATAACACCATTATCCCGCTATAACGAGGCCCAATGGCGCCCATCCCGCCCCAAGGCCCTTCCCGGCCCCGCCGCCATTTTGCTTCACCTCAGCTCCCGCCCAACGCCTTCCCGCCTTTTTCACACCGCGCGCTCTGCGCCTGCGCCGCGCGGGGGACGCTGGGAGTTGCAGTCCCCGGAGAGACGTAACGCGGCGCAGCGCGGGGGACACTGGGAGTTGCAGTTCGCGGCGCGCCGTAAAGCGCAGCGGGGTGCGGCGCTTTTGCGACAGCGTCGCCGTAAAGTGCGGAGGTGTTGGCAGCCCCGTAGGAGGAAGCGGTGAGTGGGGACAGACCGGGACCGGGGGGGTCCGATGGGGGGGGATCGAACGGCGGGGTCCAATAGGGGGGGTGATAGACCGGGGGGGGTCCAATGGGGGGGATATAATGGGGTGAGGGTCCGATGGGGGGGGTTCAGTGGGGGAGGGGGGGGTACAACGGGGGGATCCAATGGAGGGCGGGGGGATTCAATGGGGGGGGGGATACAATGGGGGGGGATCTAATGTGGGGGGGGGTCCGATGGGGGGTGTACAACCGGGGGGGTCTGTGCTCTGTCACAGGCATACAAGCCTGTTGGAAGGAGTGCATTGAGGCTGCAGCGCCCAGATGATAAACCTGAGTTTGCTGTCACCAGCAACCAAGCTTACGGTTAATTTCTGAAACAAGATTAGTGATAGTATTTCCACGCAGCTGGCACAGAAGCTTCTTGGATTACAGTGCTGACAACACACATTCACCAGAGCCAGCAATGACAAAAAAATTCCCCACTCCCACCAGACCTTGAAGGACAGAGACCAATTTAGGTTTCTTCACTCTCACGAAGGGGAGTAAGTAAGAAGTTTCACTCAGTAATTCAACCTTGCAGAGGCTACTTAGTAATTCTGTGAATTTAAGGAATTATAAAATGATGGATAAAAATCAGAAGTATTTTGTATTTAAATATATGTATACATTATACAGTTATTCTAATGCGACATCAAATGATTACCATTTTGCCCACAGATG
Source organism: Coturnix japonica (assembly GCF_054131305.1). Classification (NCBI taxonomy): domain Eukaryota; kingdom Metazoa; phylum Chordata; class Aves; order Galliformes; family Phasianidae; genus Coturnix; species Coturnix japonica. Next base: position 2,278,413 of record NC_140688.1, on the reverse strand, counting down.
TGAGAACTGTTAAGAGAAAATATACTTGCTTTTAACCACTGTAGATCACCCATGGCACATACCTAAGGACAACATAACAGCTGAAAGCTGTAACTGGGAAAAATACTATACAAAGTATACAGATTGGGCTGCACGTGCGTCAAGTGATTTATTAACACAACGAGGTTGGGGGGGAAGAAGAATTAAGTTTGATACCTGTTGTCTTCGTTTCTCCTCTTCAATAACAGCTTTGGCTTCTGCCTCTTTTATCTGTCCAGACATACAAAGTGATAAGTAACTGTTGTAAAAGCAGGTAAAACTATTATCTTACAGAGCCATAATTTATAGAACAGTTCTCAGAAAAGCGAGCAAAACCTTCACCAAGTGAGCTGTGAGCTTACTCAGATTCTAAAACATTCTGTGAAAAACCTCTATCAATTCATGTTTGAAAAACACGGAACATTAGAGACGCTACCATGTTATAAAACTAAACTTCTGACTAACTGGAAAATTCAACTGACAAATATAAAACCTGGGGAAAATATAAATATATATATTCATTAATACCAGGGAAAAATTCCTTAATAAAGTCACTCTAAGCTTTCAGTAACTCAGTCCTCAATTCAGCACACTGTACACTGATGGGTAAATCCTTATATATGTATGTAATTTACACTCACACACTTCATTCCAAGTAGTTGCCCTGACTGCTAGAGCAAAAGGAAATCTCCACTTTTGTACCAAATGACATATTGGATAATGCATACTCATATTGTTCTACTGCTCTTGTTGTAATGGAAACTGTCAATGCAATTACATTTGCTTCACCATCAGAAAGTTTTATGAAAAATAAAACCTGGAACTGCAACTGATCACTCTACAGAACTGTTACATAGCATTCAAGACAGCAAATTAAATGCCAGAAACTTAAAGGAAAAAGAATGGCACAGAAAATATTAAAACATAAACATACAATGCATCTGAATCACAGTTCCTGCATTATTTTCATCCTACAATAACTAAAGAATGCAACGCCTAACATACATAAAGAACAATGGGATGGACTGGGTCCTGAATCACAGAATGGCCTGGGTTGAAAAGGACCACAATAACCATGGAGTTTCAACCCCACTGCTGTATGCAGGGTCACCAACCACCAGACCAGGCTGCCCAGAGCCACATCCAGCCTGGCCTTGAATGCCTCCAGGAATGGAACAACCACAACCTCTCTGGGCAACCTGTTCCAGCACATCAGCACCCTCTGTGTAAAAAACTTCCTTCTAATATCTATCCTAACCCCCCCCTTCTTGTGCTGGTGGCTCCAGGCCTGGATGCAGTACTCCAGATGGGGCCTCACAAGAGCCAAGTAGAGGGCATCTCGCTCTCCTTGCTGGCCACCCCTTTTTAAATGCAGCCCAGAACACAGTTGGCCTTCTGTGCTGCAAGCACACACTGCTGGCTCATGTCCAGCTTCTCGTTCACCAGGACCCCCAAGTCCCTCTCCACAGGTCATCTCTCAAAGAGATCTTCCCCCAGTTTGTACAAATATCTGGGATCGCCCCAACCCGAGTGCAGCACCCTGTACTTGGCCTTATTGAACCTCATTAGGTTTCCATGGGCCCACTTCTCCAGCCTGTCCAGGTCCCTCTGGATGGCTTCCCTTCCTTCCAATGTATCGACAGCACCACTCAGTTTGGTGACATCTGCAAACTTGCTGAGGGTGCACTCGATGCCACTGTCTGTCATTGATGAAGATGTTGAAGAGCACCTGTCTCAAGACCAACCCCTAAGGGACACCACTTGCGACCAGCCTCCACCCAGACACAGAACCGTTGATCATAACCTTTTGGCTGCATCCAGCCAACCAATTCCTAATCCACCGAACAGCCTATGTACCTGCAGAAGCCCTTCTTGTTATCTTTCACTCCCCTTGCCAAGTTCAGCTCCATCTGTGCCTTGACTTTCCTAATCCTGTCTCTTCACACATGGACAACAGCTCTGTATTCCTCCCAGGCTATACAACACTGCTTCCACTTTCTGAACATTTCCCTCTTTTCCCTCAAGTTTAAGCTGCAGGTCCTTGCACATCCATGATAGCTGCCTGCCTTCCCTGCTTGACTTCTTCTGCAGGGGGATGGAGAGCCGCTGTGCTTTCAGAAGGGTGTCCTTAAAGAGCTGCCAGCTCTGTTCTATACCCCTGCCCTTAAAGTTGGTTTCCCAGGGGAAGCTGCTAAGAGATGTTTAACTTGGATTCATCAGGTAAAAAGCAGGTGATTGACAGGACACAAAATCCTGAAGACAGTGAAAGTGCCAAATAGTATTTTTCATTACACAAAAAGGCATATAGATGCAGCAAAGCCATCAAACATTAAGACACCAGCTCTATCTCTGAAATTCCCTCAGTCAGGCATCACTACAGTGACGGCAGTACCAGTGTGCTGGGTCAGTGTATGCGTATCTGCTGCTTGTACATGTTTCTTGGACCTCCAACTCTGCAGCCACTTAACACTACCTTAGTAAAATTAGATCTCAGAGTAATAGAATGCCCTAAGATGTAACGATATGATTGACAACTTGAAGTTAAAAACCATCTTGATCTCAATAACCAGTCTATATATGTATATATATATATTTATGTATCACATTTTGCACAGTAAAAATGGTAATTAACTAAGTAAGGTATGCACAGATGGAATTTGTTCCTACAAACTTAAGAGCTGTTGAAGACTAAGCAGAAGGCACACCAGCTCGTGCTTAAGAACACCGCAGCTCAAAGAGCGTGCTCTGTGCAAGCAGTTACATTTGTGGATTTTCAGATTATTTTTTTTTTAAATTGTTAAACCATATATGAAATATCACTAACAATTTCATTTCACCTAGATAATGTCAGAGTGTCTCATCAGAAAAACACACAAAGGTCTTTTTAGTCATGAATACCTGAAATAGGAAAGTTTGGTTTGCAAAAACTGCAGCCCTATCCCTCCTGGTATTTCACTGCCATCTAATGGCAGAACATCAGTTCCAAAAGAGAAATCGGCCAGTGAACACAGAATGTAGCTTCTTTTGTACGCTGCTGTTGTCGTATTTGTGTAAGATTCCTGCACACGTTTGTGCGGAACTTCCTATGCTCACAGGAACCTGTAGTCATTTGCTTGATGCATTAGATTATTTTCCCAGTTGAATTCAATGGTACAGATAAAAACTAGGAAATATCTGCTGAAGTGAAACTGCAGCTGATGCTGCACCCCACTGAAATGTGCTCCTTTGTTGATGCAGACTTCTATGAATTCACCCCCCTTCAATGCACTCCATGCCCAATAAACTCACTTCCACACTTCACTAGGATGATATGTTACTGCTGGTTTTTCTAGAAGTATATTCCAAGAGTCTTGGTGTTCAAGCTGATTGCAAAGGTGTAGAATTTGATTTACAGAGTACGTCTTAGAACTTGCCTGACAATCCTGAAATTCTGAGCAGAAACAGACAGATGTAGCTTTTACAGAATGAGGTTTTGGGTTGAATATTTAAATTATATATATCAGTATATTACATATACTACTAAGTTGATAAAAGTTAACCAGTTCATGCACCACTTCCTCATGTTTCCATAAAAGGCCTAGAAAAACAATGTGGATATTCTGTCTCTTTAGGTGAGATTATGCAGCAGTTTCTTTACTTCAAACAAAATTATTGGAGAGCATCCATGTTTACAATGGGCTGAAAAGCACATGCAGTTGCTGAAAGCTCTCTGTAATTGTGGCAGTCACCTAATACTGTGTGACAGGAACACACAAGATAACACTTTGCTAACCTTCAAAGTAAAAGTAAGGCCTAAATGAAGTGCTTCTATAGCTCTCACTAGCAGTAATGATTTTATTATCATTGATTAGCACTTCTTGGCTGAAGAGGAAATCTCCAGTTCCAATGTACATTAAAAATAAAGAGGTAATAGAGCATTACCTTAACATAGTGTTTCATCAAGTGAGTTGACACTATCTACAAGTAGTGCAATTCTCAGCAATAAGCCAGATTCAATAGTCCAAAAATTAAATGTGCAATTAAACTGTACGCTGAGTTACACTGCATTTCTTGCTATTACTGTCTTGAAAAAATAACGATCTGCCTGTTTTTTCCAACTTTTCTCAAGGCAATGAAGACAACATTACTAAAATGGATACACCACCTCAGACGCCTTCCGTTTCATTTCCTTGCATAACACATCACACTCCAGTGAAACTTGGCCTTCTTGTATCTTGCTGCACTGTACTTCCTGTTAAGTATAAATTGAATTGTTTGTAATTCACTTCCCTATATAAAAATTTAATTATAACGTTCATTTTGTTGGGAAAATTGTAAAACAATTTTATTCGGTATATTTACAGAATGAAGCTAATAAATAAATATTATTTGAAACTGTAACTGTATTCAAGCATCCTTTTCTATTTTCCTTCTCTCTGATAAGCTAAACTGAAACAAGGATAAATCAAATGGTTCAGTTTAATTTTTCTTGTCTTTTTTTTTCACTTATTTATTTAAGACAAAGCAATATAACCTTGTGAACTGTTACAAAAGATACCATGCAAAGTAACTAATAAGTAACTCTTCTGAAACTTCGTATCAATTCTCTAAACTGGCTGAAACTACAGGGCAAGGTCTGGTCATGGGAAGATCTCCCCTACTTCCTTCTCCTTCCTCCCCCTTACATTGAAGGCCAAAACAAACCAAAAAACAACCCCCTCCCCCCCCAAAAAAAACAACCAAAGAACAAACAAACAAACAACAAAAAACAAAAACAAAAAAACCAAAAAAAAACCACCAACAAAACCAAAACAGAATACCAGCACAGAGAGAAAGTTATAATCTTATAATCTATACTACTAGCCTATGAAGAATTTTGTCAGGAAAGCACAGTAACATAGCCAGAAGCTATTCTGGTTTTCATGCTTTCTGACAATATGCAGAACAATTTTCATAGCATACAGCAAAATCCAAAAACTAACTTCTTCAGAGCAATTCCAGCACGCTAAGATAAACCACCTGCCTAGATGGTTAAGAATATGGTCCACTACAAGTTGTGGGTTACAAATTCAAGTGGTTTATACGACCTTGCATGTTTACATGCATAGCCTCATGATGCAACAGTTAACTTCAACACCAGAAAAGGAAGAAAAAATCCTCCTGTTTTGCACTCATATTATGAGCTCCTACATTTGATATTAATTGTGATGGTTCAGATGAGGCATATTTACAGAGCAGCTTGGAATACGTGTCCTGTCAACTCCCAACTTCACCAGTAGTATACACAGACTGAAGACTGGTAGAGGAGAATTCAGCTGCAAATATTAGGTACTCAATTCTGTTTCTCCTTATCTTCAAGATCGCAGGCTGCAGGCACAAAAGACTAAATATACAGGTACACTATCCTATCCAAGCTAAGAAAGAAGTACACTATCTGCTGTAAGTATGCAGCTCCAAGCAAATATGCATAAGGACCTTCTGGAATCAAAGATACCCTAATTACGATCTCAGACAAGGGCAGATGCATAAAGCAAACGTTAAAAGACATCATCTTTCACACTACAGAAACGAGTCATATTTCTGCAGTCAGATTAGCTGCAACTAATACACAGTCCAATTATCAGTGGCTTATTGGTTCTACCATCATTTACCCTCTACACTGTAGCTCTCTGTACAAAAGAGAGCATGGATTTGGGGCTTGACCTGGAAACAGTGAGATGATATTTAAGGTGGGGATAGTGTTTTCTTCTCTTTCTGAAGGGAGACACCATTTCATTAGGAATCAGAAGGACCACTTCGTGGCTATTTAAATAAGTGGGCTGTCATCATATAAGAATTAATTTTTATTAATTATATAATTAACTCATAACAACCTTTCCACCTTATTAAAATCAAATTTACAAGATTGAGGGGGGGAAAAAAAGTAACCGTCATCATATTTAATGACCATAAAACTTTCAGAATAGCAGATCTGGAATGTTCCATTTCAGGCCACTGTAAAAGTGAAAAGTGAGCATCCTAAACATTAATTTCATTGCTTCTTGCTACCACATTTCAGTTGGACATCCACATAATCACTGAAGACATCCCGGCACTCTGGGACAATAAAATCTGAACTGGTCTGAAATAGCTATACAGCGTCAGAACTCAGCAGAAGATGATGACACATTTCAGTTTTCCAAAAACAGTACGAAAATTAGGGACAGCAACAACTAGATGTAACAGAGCTATCATGGAAATACCCATCTTCCTTATTCAATTAAGTCTGGCATAAGAAACAAGACCTCAAAGATCATCAAGTCCAACTGTAAACCTATATCTTAAGGAACAAGAAGCAGAAGTATACACGCAACCAATGATATTATTGATTTTACTGAACACAGTAGAGTAAGAAAAACTGAAATTAGTAAGAGCACTTAGTCACAACAAAATAATTTATCCTCAGCAGAAGTCAACATTTCAACTTACAAATAAAGAAAAGCTAGTTATTTATAAGCAGAGACTGCTCAATTTGAAGCACGTACTCTGGGCATTACCATCCTTTCTCTTGGACATGCGCCCTGCAAGATCTGAGATTTCTGAAGACATTTCTTGGAGAAGCTAAGAACTCTGGGGAAACTGCATCTGTGTGAAAAGCTCAGAAGTTAACCGGGTCTTGAAAATAATTTAAGCATGCTTTGTTCAAGCCAGATAGTGAATTTTTCATTAAGTTAACACTTGTCAAGAGGTCACAGCAGCCTCTGTTTTTCCCCTCATCATACTTGATAGCTATAAGCTTTGTCCTTTATCTCTGCTGAAAGCTAAGGATGCTGATGCCTCTGTTTGCTTTAAGGGCCTCAGACAACCATCAATTAGGAATTCAAAACATCTGTGACTGTTCCAATTTATGTAATTATAAACTTCTCAGTTCCTAATGAGGAAAATGGGCTTTGACTTCTTAAATCACTCCAGATCATCTGATTATTTTCCTAATGGAACTACAAAAATTGAAGTGTGCTTGAAGAGAAAGGTATTGCAAATCTGGGAGCTAACATTTTCTACAATGAATTTTATTTTCCTTAGTGAATATTTTGATTGTTCCACCCAGACTTTCAGCTGCTGTTGCTGCTCTGCTCAAGTAACTGATTCTATTCCAGTCTTGACCAGAGACAATCCATGTACACAAGCCTAGGAACATACAAAGAAAATGTGTCACTCTCAGAACTGCAACTCCAAAACTTACCTTTTTCAGTCGCTTACAAGGACACTTGAGTTTAACCTTCTGGCTGCAGTTCAGAGGACAATCACCTGAATGGCAAATCTCTTTACACCGGTGACCACAGGGCAACTACAAGCAAAACAAGAAATACCCCACCAATGAATAACTGAAATTGCATGCAGTCTATGAACTAGTTTTATTTCAGACACAGCAGCTAAACAGAAAACTCATTCAGCTCATCAGGTTTGTCTTCCTACCTGCAAAACTGGAAAGAAAAAGGTCAACTTATTTCACTAGTTACTCAGAGTTTTTTGGTTCACATAGAATTATTTATCTTTTACTGGGAACGCTTGATCAAAAAACAATTTTTTCTTTCAAATGTTACAGGAACAGTCATCTCCACAATGATTCATATATCGACTGCCCTAACTACCTGTATGATGGAGGAATAAAAGTAGATGAAGTAAGAAGGAACTGAAAACTGAAATGAAGTGTGATGTGACCCAGCCTGACCCACAAATTGCTAACAAGAGGGTAGAATTAGAAGCAAAAATACCACAAAACTAGGTTTTATGTGCAAGAACCTTGCAAACTATGCAGGAGTCAAATACAGGCCACCAATATTCTTACACCTGAATTAATTTCACTAAATCCTAAATTTCTGCATTTGGTAAATTATCCTGTTTTTGACATCTGATAAATAGCATTTCCTTTTTTTAAACTATCAGTGAAAATTTTAACACTTATAATGAAACTATTATTATTCCTTACTGTATATTATTATTCATTACTGGGATAATTTAAATATGCTGCTGCCTTTTAGGGATGTAACAGTGTTCCCAGAACGACATTAGAGATTAAAAAAATAATTCACAAGAATAAAAACAAGTTTTCTTCCACAGCGTGTTGGGAGCTCAACTGACCTTGCTCAGGTCCCAAACAAAATCTTCATAATGATGATTTTTCATTTTCAATTACATAAATCAATACTGTCCAATACTGTTTATAAACAAAGGCAATAACTCATGTAAGATACCCAACTGATTCATTTATAAAGGTAGGTTTAAACAATATCACTCCCTGTACAGAAAGAGTTGGGGGAAAACACACTGGACAAATGACCACAGAGGCTCTTCCAGGATCCCACCTTAAGAGGCAAGAGCTTTTCCATTCATTTACATTTATTTTATCCAGCCATTAGATCTTATCCACAGACTGAAAAATTTCTCTACTGTCCTTTCATAACAGGCTCTTTATTCCCATAATATTCCCTTCATTGAATTCCAAGCAGCTTCAATCAATGTTTCTTGAATATAGTAGCCAGAACTGCAAGTAATATTCCAGCTGGAAGAACATTGTACAATGCCTTAATTGCAGCTTATTCTCCACAGAATATCTTTCCCTATACATCTTCCACTCTCACGTTCACTTCTCTCCAGTTATTCATGCTGCAACAGTAAGGATTTCTACTGTCTCCCAGGAGGGTTGTTATTGGCCTTGACATGCCCAGTCTCACTGGTTTTTCTGTATCTGTACCATGTCCCAAACGCATGTGTTCTGCTGCACATGCGTTTCCTCAGTTGTCACCTACTGACAACACACCACAAATTCTCATAAGAAAATCCCAATGAGTTTTTGGTGCCAAGGTCATTACTGCAAACAGTGCAAGACTAGCCCTCAATTTGAGCCCTTGGAAAATCCCCTTATTGCCAACATTTCTCGTTCCAATCACTCCTGCAGGAATTTTTGTTGTTGCTTATGGCTTTTGAGGTGGTTGCCCTAAATAAAAAAAAGAACCACAAGCAGTTGTTTCCTTCAGTAAACACCAACTCTCGCAACGATCATCTCTTTTACATGAATTAGCTGTTTACTGTCTGGCACAGCCTCAAGAGCACAAGTGAAGTATGACATATGGGACTACATCTCTTCTCTTTGTCTGGAGGAAAAAAGGAATTGGTTGTTCTATCAAAGAAGGAATTCAGTTTTGTCTTGCACAACTGATCACCTGCAAATCTACTTGAACTCTGCCTCATTGTTAAAAGATGGGTTAGATTAAGCCATGATTAAGCCTTGCACATGCTGAAGTCAGGCATGCTTCCATTAATAATGTCAAAGCCTGAACAGTTACATACCACCAGAGCACAGCACAGGAATATACTTAATGCAATACCAAAAATCGTATTTGCTTATTGAGTTCATACACAGCTCACATTCAGTGGGATGCAGGACAAGAATGAAGCTGACAGTTTCAGCTGCTTCTCAACCCCTCCAGTGCAAACACAACATAAACTCATGGGAAGCAGTTCTGTGAGTGGCAAAACAACAGCCCCAAGAGCTAAGAGAACAGAAGCAATCCAACCAGTTCTGCCAGATAAGTGCTGTAGTGGGAAGGGAGGTGGTTTTGTCCATTTATTTTTTGCAAATGTTGAGGTGCTAAAATATAATGTGTTTATCCCCTTAGATCTTTTTCACTGTAAATATTCTGTTGTTAATAGCTAGTAAACTAAAGGCTGAAAAGAACAGGCTTTATATTTGTCATAGCAAGCCCATTAAAAGAAAGCAGTATAACCCACAACTCTGAAAACAATCAAACAGAAATCTTCATGAGCATTTTCCACTTTGGGAATGCATTTAAATCCTAACATTATGCCTGGTGATGACAAAAACCGTCAACATTTATGGATGCTTAACTAATCTTCACCAGCAGGTAATAAGCTATCTGTTAATGCACACATGAGAATAACCCCACTCTTGAGCAGCTGTCTCAAAGTTACAAACAAAAGCCAAGCTTATCACTTCCAACCCATGGGGCAGACTCACCGGTTTTAAAGTGTAGCTCTGCTCTCAGAGCTCTGTGAAAACCTCTACTGCTGAAGCTAGACACTGAGAAGGATACATGCTTATGATAGAAGCAAAGCTTTCATTGCACAGTAATAAAATGTAATGGAATACTGGCGGGGAGGTTCAACCTCTACTGCCATCCCACTAACATCTGCCTCTGATGTCATGGGCTGACATAATAAAATAGGAGGCATTACTTTCAGAGCAGCCCTCATAGATATATTACAATGGGGTCCCATGTTTTACAATAAGATAATAGCAGAATGCACAGTAAAAGCACAAAGTACTGTTATTTTGTTGAAAAAATAATAATTACACGGAGCAAAGAAAAACATGTTAAACAGACCCACAACTACTGGTAATGGACATGTAAGCAATGGAAACAGATATGACTGTTAAAACTTTCGTTTAAGATCTGTCCCAAAACATCTGCTAACGTGATCATAAGAATTTAATCACCCCTGATTAAAAAAAGTTACATTTCCTTCAACAGGATATTTAGCTATTGCTACCAAACAAAGCAAAGAACTTTTTAATTAAAGCTTCACATCCAACAGCTGTAGCAGTATCAAAGACTTTGCTTCTCCCTTTAAGCAGATAGGAAATACGAGCTGTACCGCACAACATTTGAAGTCTTTCTTAATAGCTCAATACTACCACATGCAAAACAAAAGCAGGAAACCTGGCAGGACTTTTCAATTCCTGCTGTATTTTTCCCAAGGCACCAGACAATACAGCTGATTTTCATAATCATTGGAAGAAGCACAACACCTGCAATTCAAGTACAATGCTTTCCACCATTTCCATTAATCAAAAAGACAAACATCTCAAAGCTTCAGGAGAATACTGTATTCCATTGAACCTAAACTGCACTATGCCGAACGTGGTGGAGTTACAGAATACACTGATTTTTAATAAACATTAGTTTTCCTGAGCTCTTCTGGTAAACCAAGCTCAGATTCTGACGCTGAAAAGGAAATTCTCATAAAAACTAACCTGGTATTTACTTTTGGGCTGCTAAGATAACACAAAAACATTTCAGATTTGGTGTTGAGGAGACAATTCTATTTAGGCATGAAGAAATTAAGAAGAACAGAGAGTACTTCTGAGGTTATCAGAACAGGACTAGGGAAAGCAGGAGGAACAGAAAAACAAGGACAGGAACTACATGAAGCAGGACTGTGCTAACACATTTCAAGAAAATTACTAAGACAGAACTAGAAACACAGGAAGAGAAGAGAATGTATTTTTATGTAACTGATTACACTACAAAGTTTTGCATGTAGATGAAACAAGATAAATCCATATCTACAGGAATGAGAAGAGTTAACCAAAAGCCTTATCCAACTAAAACAGACCCTGCTGCCCTGAGTCTTCTGTTCACATCCCACTGAATTCAATTCTAAAAAGGCCCTGCTCTACGAACGATGCAATTCTGAATTGCAGACTTGAATTCAGTAGTACTACTGGATGGATTTTAAACCTCAGATTGAGTCTTGGGAATACATCCAGAAAAATCTCAACAGTTAACATTAATCAAAATCAAAGAAGAGATATGGAAAAAATCTTTGAAGAGAACCTGAAGTACAGGAACACACAGTTCATGTTAAGAGATTAGAAGTACTCCTGAAAATAAAGAGGAGGAAGCGTTGCAGCAAATAAAACCAAAGGAACAGAGAAGGAAATGGAAGGACAAAAGTTAAGAGGTAAACAGTGAAATAAATCCCCTGCTGGGAAGAGAACTTTCAGACATCCAGGTGAGAAGATTGTGACAGATGGATTCATTTACTCAAGTAAGACAAATAAAGAGGATGTGCAAAACGAAGACATCACAAAGACAAGGGCAGAAAGCAGAAGATGCAAGTAGACACACAGCAAAGAGTCCAGAATTTCTATTGGGGTTTCATGGATTTGTTAACATAACCTTGTCTGAAAAACAGAGACTCTCGGGAAGCAGGCAGGAATACTATCAGTTTTGCAAGTTACTCAAAACCAGGAAAGTCTATCTAGTAAAAGACTGGACACTTCTGAAACCAGAAAATAATGCAACACAGGTTTTGAATCTATGTCTATTCAGTTGAGGCAGAATTCAGGCAAGGTGAGACAACAGATCTCAGACTAGAGGACTCCACAGGCAAAGCAGCACAACGGAACAGAAAGCAAACAGTGCAGAAGGACAAGCTGAATCAAATTACTTCTGAGTGCCAACTACATACTACTGGAGACAAAGTACAAGGCCAAAACAGAGTAAAAAACCAATAAACAATTTCAGGATTAAGTATTCTCAACCCTTTGAAATTATGCACAAGCCTTTTCTTTACAGCTGGGAAGCAGAATTTCTGAGAAATTCTGAAGTGTTTAACAGTGGAAACACTTTCCAAAATATTCCTGACTATTCACGTTTTTCCTCTTTGTAAATTTCCTAATTCTACAGTAGGGAAACAGAGTGAAGAAAGGGCTGTCACCCTTGCCACAACTAATGACAACTAAAGAACAAAGGCACAATAGTAAGTAATACATAGATTTCTGAAAACACACAAGCAGCACAGAATAACAGCACTGGGAGGGACTAGGAACAAGTCATTTTGCCCGTCCCTCATGTCTTACAGCAATAAAATCCATAACTAGATTAACCCCAATATATGTCTAAGCTGTTACTGATGAAAATTCTGTAGCTTTTCCAACCTATTCTTCCCAAGCTCTACAAGCTTTACTACTCAAAGGCAGTAACTAACACGAATCTTCCTAACTGATACAACCACTAGTTCATAGCCTGTTTGCCATATAACAAGTTTACAATTCTTCTTTACAGCAACCCTTCATATAGTCACATACAACAAAGCAATTAACTCCTTTGTCTTAAGCTTCAAGCTACTCAATATGTTTCACTAGCACAGTCAGTCATTAAGAATTCATTTTACTTAGGTCCCGTGCAGTTGTTTTCTTTTTTCTCTTTTCTTGTTTCCTAAAACTGTTGTGCAGACAGTGATCACTGACCCTGTGCAAGAAAAATCACAAATACACTCCTCTGTATTTGTCCCAACCAAAGAGTATCCTGTTGAGAAAGTCTGTTCAAGATCAGTTTTCAACCACATCAAAGGACATACTCTTCCTCATTCAACCTCAGCAGCTTCAAGCTTCAGCTTTCAAGCCATGAATGAAGTATTCACTGATACTGTCCTGGAGTCCTTAACCCTCATAGAATAAAAAAATCATTACGGTTGGAAATACCTCTAAGAACAAGTCCAACCATCAACCTATCACCACCACGTTTGCAGCGTTTGAGGCACGGACTCAGATGTGAACGATCCAAATCGTTTATTACAAGTTCTCACATCCCTTATAGACCTTCACAAGTTGTTATTTTCTAACTTTCCCGTCCGCCCTTACAACTTTCCCAACCACCTTTACATGTCAACAGAGCATTCTACAGAACCCTTTTCAACTGTCCATGCAGGCACGTATCCAATCAGAGCTGTGAGACCCTTCTTCTCCTTGCAGAGGTGTCCTTGGTTCTCATGCTGTTTATCTTGCTCCACAGCTGCTGCTCTGAACAGCTTTTCTTGTATTCCCACAAGTACCAGTGCAGCCACCGCCCTCAGGCACCCTGGCCATCCCTTACTCACTTCCTTGGCAATTTGCAGCTCAGGGGTTTGGCAGATGACTTTTTTCCTGGCAGTCCGTAAGGTTCAAAGTCCAGCTGTAATCTCATATCCCAAATATGTCACTTGCTGTTGAGTTATTTGTGCTTTCTGTAAACCAAGAAACTCAGCAAACTCTCAGTCTATTGTACACAGTCCTTTTGTTGCTGTGGCAGCCACGTGCTGCAGTAAAGTTCCACCCTAGGATGGAGGATCCCAGATCTCAGGCTCATGAGTTGACCATCATTCAGCTGTTCTCACAACCCTGGGTAACACTGTCCAGGTTAACTGAGACTCTTCTCCCCATATCAGGGCTTTCCTATTCAAAGGCAAATAACCTTAGGCTTCCTTTGGCCAAACCAGGCTGAAGAGACATCCCTCAAATCCAGAAGGTAAACTTAAACTTTTTGTTCCTTAACTTGGTTAATAAAGTGCACGGATTTGCCACCACTGAGTGTATCCATTCAACTATTCTAGTACTTGCCCTCAAGTCTTGTACCAAACTACAGCACTTGCTATCAAAATTGGAATCCAAACTCCAAAAAGTTACCTATTATTTCTTTTATCCTCCTACAGTCCCATACCCTCAAAGGGCACCGCTTTACCCTGACTAGGCAAGCTCTTGCTTTTAACTTCTATTTAGGGCTTCATTTTTGGCCCTGATGCCCACACCACTAAGTGTAGCATATTTGAGACTGCTGTAACTCCTGGGGGTACAACATTGTTTTGCCCAGTTTGTGTTAAAGCCAGAGTTACAGTTTTTAATCAGTCAATATTGTTGCACTCTTAGCTCCAGTTTTATTCAATTTCTTGCCAGAGTAACCTGGCAGGTACAAGAATTTCTGTATTGCTGCTTGTTTTCTTAGCTTATGTTTAATTAATCCAAAAAAGGAAACCTTTTCCCGTTGGGCAGTAGCATCTACTACTGTTACAAAACCATCTATGGGTAGTAAGAAGCACCCATATCCACCAGAAAACGAACCTCAATATCCTGCTTTCCTAAATGCAATTTCCCATTGCAGTTTGCACACTGCTTTTCTTCCAGTGAGGTCACTCCCAAGTACACTGCCCGGTGCAACTCAAGGGTAGGTATGGCCAGCCATACGGACCACAAACCCACACAGAACCGCAAGGTATCGCTGCACAGAAGACTTATTAGGACCCTTAGACAAGGATCTGGGGAAAGTCGTATTCTTACAGCAGCTTCTGGGTAAAGCTCCTAGCCACAGCTCGGTTCCATTGCAAGAGTTCTGTTCAACACAGAATGTCCTCTGGTGCTGTACCGGAGATTGCCTCTTGCTGGGACATACTCGTGGGGGAGAGCAGTAACAGGAACGCCAGGACAGCAAGGGAGGGATGTCTGACCACAAGGGTGTGCGAATGTCCCCACCGAAGGAAGCAAAGAGAGCCGGCAGAAAGCGATGCTTCATTAGCGTAACAAAACACAGCCCCCATTCCTCCCACCCTCCTCCCCCGCACCCCTTCCCATCGCCATCCCCCGGGGGCAGATGTGCCATGAAAACGAGCTCTGGGCGTGATCGTTGTGGGAATTCCTGCCTTCCTGAGCCTGTGCGGAAGAGGCGAGAGCCTGGCTGGAAGCCATCCGGGCAGCACCGCGGTGGCAGGAGGTGCACCAAGGCCGTCCTGCGGCCAGCTCCGGGCTGAGGGCACTCGGCGTCCTCTGCTCTACGCGACTCCGAGGAGCCCGGCTACCTGCACCAGAGCTGGGAGCAGCCTGCTCCGCACCCAAGGTAGGTGCCCTTCGTGGCTCGTGCAGAGGAGCGCACGCTTCCTGCCCCCTGCCAGCAGCACCGGGAGAGGAGCGGGGAGCGGCCCCGGACGGGGCGGAACCCGCACTGCCGTACCCCAGGCGGGACCCTGGTCCCGGCTCCAGCTCCCACTCAGCGCAGCAGGTTTGCTGGCCCAGACGGGCTGCAACCAGGGCGGCAGTTCATGCAGCCCGGGCTGGGCTCCGAGGGGCACGGGAACGGGCTGGGAGCTGGGACAGTGAGGAAGGGAGCAGAGGAGGTCAGCGTGCTCTGCTGCCCGGTTGGATCTCTGTAACACAGCGCAGCTGGGACTGCAGTTCTTCCTCTGGGCCACGGGAGACACGAGACGGCCTCGCTCTGCAGCTGTGCACGAGTGGATTGACGGAAGCTTTAAACCCCCCGATGCCTCCTTTGGAGTGTCTTAATGTGAAGCCTCCAAGTGGAAATTTGCACTCGCCCTGCTCCTCCTCCCCGGCAGCCCCCAGCTTCTCTTTGGGGACCCTGCGGGCAACACGTGCCTCTGGCGACCCTTGAAATGGCGTTACCTTTTGTTTGCTGAGCGCTTGCCTGATGGCTCAGCTGGGGTTGTGCAAAGCCCTGGCAAGGCTTTTGTTCAGGCTGTCCCGGCAGCTGCAGATGCCTTGAGCACACAGCTGCGGGCCCTGAGCACGTTCAGCATCTGCAGCAGCTCCGGCACTGGGCTCTGGAACAGACGATGAGAAGCTGGCAGCCTGTGGGCTGACTGGAGCACGCGTTGAGAACACGGCCGAGCAGCAGCAGGTCAGTAAAGCACAGCCCAGGTGCCTTCTGCAAAGGGCACGCGCTGCTGAGAGCGCCCCCTGGCAGTGAGCGCAGTCTGCGTGCTCGGCTGAAGAGGGAGGGAGGAATGTATTTATTGATGTAATGCAGGTATCATGGAGTGCTCTAACAAGGGTTCAACAAGGCTGTTGTAACCACGTGGTTGTTTATTGCCTTAATTGTTCTGTTTTGAGCTGCTACTATTTGATAAGTTGCCTTCCTGGTTGAGTTAAAATTCCCAGCACAGCATTGTCTGGTTGTGGTAGTGACCGTCACAGGCTGGTTTGGCTGCAGTGCTGTCAGATACTCTCTCTTTTCAGGAGTTTTTTGGATGTTTTGTTGATTTGTTTCTGTGTTTAAGTAAGCCATCCTGTTTATTTGAGAAGTGTGTAAAATCCAGTTGACTCCTCGCCATTTTGCACTTCCTTACACAAGGAATGTGAGCCCTCATCACTTTTAGGTAACATCAGCAGTAGGTGGTTTTGAGAACTACATCATTTTCCTTCACAAAGTACTTTTCCCAACCCTTTTATGAGGGCTTGGTTGATTTCAGCAAGCCCAAGGCTACTTCCACTCCTGAGAGGATGTACAGACATCTGCCAGAGGATTTAATCCATTTGCCACCAGGTGTTCCCCTCACGGATCTGTAGAGGCGGTGCTCTAGCAGGCTGCTCTGCTGGCAGCTGCCATCTGCGCTGAGGCTTGCTGTGTTTGTGTGTTGGGGGCTGCATTCACAGTGTTCTTCCATGAACCAGGTGCTTTTCTGCACCTCCTGCTGGATGGTTGGATGGCCATACCATTTTCTAACAGTATTTTTGCAGCTCTTTCCTGGGTAGCCGTCCCATTTAGACGTGCTTGCAGTCAGTCAAAAGATCCCCCAGTCAGCACAGCCTGTCCTTGTTGTATGTCCTCAACTTTCTTCTCCACTCAGACCTCCAATAAAACTCCCCTTCTGAGGTGACTGGATACACTTGGTTATTTACTGCATAGAGGGTAGGGTTACACGCACAGCTACAGGAGGCCATCCCATTGAGTCACGAGGCTCAGAGTACTTCCCCTTTCTTTCTCATGTCTTCAGACCACAGAGGTAAGGAGCTAGGATGTGGCTGGATCCTCTCCTAGTCCCAAACTTGCTCAAGGCTTTGTGTGGAAGGAATCAAATGGTCCCACTAAGGCAGAGCCTTATAGAGCACATTAAAGCTCCAAAGTAACCACAGGTGCCTTAGAGAAGATCTGTACTGAGGAGGAGTCTTGACGTCAAGCTGCAAGGGATCTCTGTGCAGGTGTGAGCTGCAGAGAGCCCTGTTTGAAGGCAGGTCCTGTAGTGCAGCCTGCTGCTGTGCAGCAGAGCTGGAGGGGCACTTGTGCTGCTCCCTGTTTTGGGATAAGATGGCTGCCTCCTTGCCTTGCTTTTATCGTTAAGTCCCCAGCTCAGTCTCAGCTGTTGAACTAAGTGTCTGCTACCAGTTGCATCAGCCTCCCAGTATGAAACAGCTTTGTGGCAGTTTATCTCTTTGAGCTAGGCTGTTTCCTGTACTGCAGCTCATTGTCTTCCTCTGTAAGCCCAGGCAGCGCCCTGCAGAAGGGCTGAGCTGGGACTGGGACTGCTGCATTCCCTCACAGCTCCCCTGCCATTTCTCTTCTCCCTGCAGGCTCCAGTTCAACTTCTGCCTTCCAGCCGTGATCATCCCAGCCTGCAGGAGAGCAGCAAATGTCTGCAACACATCTAGCTGAGGTAGGGGCTGGGGAAGCAGGCAGGAGAGGCCAAAGGGCCAGGGATGTGAATGCAGGGGAAGAGGGAGGTGCTCTCAGCCAGCGTGTGTGTGCAGGGGACAGGGAAGCAGCTGAGATGGGAGGTTCTGTCCTGTGTGCACTGTTTGCCTGGGCCTTGGCTGTTCCCAGCAGGGAGCCTCTTTGCTTGCAGGAGCCCGTGAGCTTTGAGGAGGTGGCCGTGTATTTCAGCAGGGAGGAGTGGGCGCTGCTGGACCCTGCGCAGCGAGCGCTCTACCGGGACGTGATGCTGGAGACGTACCAGTGCGTGGCCTCGCTGGGTGAGAGCTTGTCTGCCTTTCCTCCTTGTTAGGGCACCTTTAACTGTGCAGAATGAGCCTCTGCAAGCTGGGCCTTGAATAATTGTCATGCAGCTACATATTGACTAACACCACAGTGCCAGCAAGAAAGGAGATACTGAGAAGCATGAGTTTCAGAAGGGATTAGTATGCACGGCACTGTGATCAAAGCTGCAGAGTCAGTGCTGGCAAGGAGGCATCAGCCAGGAGGTAGAAAACCAGCCCTTGTGTTGAGTGTTGCATGGTGCCACCAGCTCCAGCTCACAGATGACTCCCTGAATACTGCTATGAAATTGAGGATTTTACATGCAATTGCCATCAACATTTTGATGCCTTGACCACTGGTAGATTGTAAGAAAATAATCTGTTTTAAAGTTAATTTGAAAGAAAAAATATCCCTTCACAATGTTCAGAGATGTCAAAGCATTCTTTGCTCCAAGGGAAGCTGTAGGCGTGGTGTCATTCAGGCCCAAATGGTGGTTTCTCCTTGGGGAGGGACACAGTGGTGCTGATGACCTGTTGAACATATAAGAAAAATATCCCTTCATAATGTTCAGATGTCAAATCATTCTTTGCTCCAACATTCAGGCCCAAGGGGTGGTTTGTCCATGCGGAGGGAGACAGAGTGGAGCTGTTGAACAGGCAGTGTGCCAGCATGATGGAAATGCTCTCTTGTTCCCTGTTTCTCTCCCTGAAGCTCCATTTCCAGGCCCCAAGCCCGTGGTGATCTCCCTGCTTGAAAGTGGGGAAGACCCCTGGATCCCAGATGTGCGTAGCCCTGAGGCCATGCCAGGAGACCTCATCCCAGGTGAGATGGTGGAGGGAAGGGGAATGTTGGGGCTGTAAGAGCCTTCTCTGCCTGTGTTTTATGTTGGGCACCGTGTGCTATTGCTGCATTTTGTCTGTCATCCAGCAGCTGATGGGATCAAAAATGCAAAGGAGGTTCTGCAGAGAAGTTGTGTAGCAGATAGACAGTGGGGTCACATCTCTATGGAAGAAATCAGAAGGGATGCCCATGAAGGCCTGCAGCATGGGCCGGGTGAGCACATCAAGAAGCCCCTGGGAAAGCGTCTGGGAATGACATTGAGGAACCCAGTGGACTTCACCATAGGTCCAAAGCAGCCTGAGGAAACCAGGAGCAAGGATGCGTGCCAGATGAAAAAGCAGAATCCGTGCACTGAGTGTGAGAAAAGCTTTAAAACAGATTCCAGCATCACTAACCACCAGTGCATGCACTCAGCAAAGAGGCATTACGAGTTCTGTGATTCTGCAGAGCATGAAAAGGAGAGTCCACCCCACTGGCCAGCAGTGCATGTACACAGGAGAGAGAGCCTCCGAGTGCTCTGATTGTGGAAAGAATTTCACGGACACTGGGAGCCTCACTTCCCAGCAGTGTATCCACAGAAGAGAGAGAATGTACAAGTGCCCTGAGTGTGGGAAGAGCTTTAAATGTAGTTCTAAACTCAAAAGACACCAACGTGTCCACACAGGAGAGCGACCATATAAATGCCTTGAGTGTGGGAAGAGCTTCAAAAACAGTTCCAGCCTCATCTACCACTATCGCGTCCACACAGGAGAGAGACCATTTAAGTGTACTGAGTGTGGGAAGAGCTTTAGAAGCAGCTATGAATTGAAGATGCACCTGCGCATCCACACAGGAGAGAAACCATATAAGTGTTCTATGTGCGGGAAGAGCTTCAAAAGCAGTTCCAAGTTCTCCCAACACCATCGCATCCACACAGGAGAGAGACCATTTAAGTGCACTGAGTGTGGTAACAGCTTCAGGAGCAGCTCTGAATTGACGCTCCACCTGCGCACCCACACAGGAGTGAGACTATATAAGTGCTTTGAGTGTGGGAAGAGCTTCAAAATCAGTTCTGTTTTGAAGTGCCATCAACGCATCCACACAGGACTGAAACCCTTTCAGTGTCCTGAGTGTAGGAAGAGCTTCAAAAGCAGTTCTGTATTGAAATTGCACCAGAATGTCCACTCAGGAGACAAACCATTTAAGTGCCCTGAGTGTGGGAAAGGCTTCAAATGGAGTTCCAGCTTCTCTTCCCATCAGCGCGTCCACATGGGAGAGAGACCCTTTATATGTCCTAAGTGTGGGAAGAGTTTCAAAGGGAGTTATGATTTGAAGCGCCACCAGCGCATCCACACAGGAGTGAAACTGTCTAAGTGCACTGAGTGTGGGAAGAGCTTCGCCAGCAGTTCTTTTTTGAAGTGCCACCAGCGCATCCATACGGGAGAGAAACCCTATACGTGCCCTGAGTGTGGGAAGAGCTTCAAAAGCAATTCTGAACTGAAGTGCCACCAGCGCATCCATACAGGAGTAAAACCCTTTCAGTGCACTGAGTGTGGGAAGGCCTTCATAAGCAGTTCTAAATTGAAACTGCACCAGAATGTCCACTCGGGAGACAAACCCTTTAAATGTATTGAGTGTGGGAAAAGCTTCAAATGGAGTTCCAGCTTCTCTTCCCATCAGTTTATCCACATGGGAGAGAGACCATTTAAATGTACTGAGTGTGGGAATAGCTTCAAAAGGAGTTCTGATTTGAAGCGCCACCAGCACATCCACACAAAAGAAATACCCTGAAAGTGTCCTGAGTGTGGTAAGAGCTTCAAAGGGAGTTCTGAACTGATGCTGCATCAGAGCATCCACACAGGAGTGTGTCATTATGTTATCTAGATCAATCTATGTCCGTGACTGGGGTTAGCAGGCCTATGGGCTCCCCGCCCCCCATTAATGGGAAGGAAAAAGGGGTAGGGAGACGGGAGCTGGGCTCAGGGAAACAAACAGAGCAGCAGCAACAATGTAAGGTGGAGACTTACCTTACTAACTATGATGTTGGGATGTAAGATTACACAATATAATACAGTCTTATTGAAACTGAGGTCCTCTGGGATGTGTAGTTCTTCTCTGTGCTCCACATGATGTTCTGATGTGGAATACTGTCACGGGTTACTTAGATTTACCTATGCCCGTGACAGGGGAAGCCACCCCACACCCCCCCCCGGGGCCCGGAAAGGAGGGGGAAAAGGGGAGTGGGATAAAACAGCGACAATCTAAGGAGGAAAAACTTATTTTACTAAATATGATATCGAAATACAAGATAACACAATATAATATAATTAAGGCTAACAAAATCGAACGAAACAGAGAGAGAGAGAGTCTCCGAAAACCGAGAGGCCTACTGTGAACTCTAGGCGACACGGCTGGAACGCTTCCCACTCTCCGAGAAGTTCGAGAGAAGAAGGAGGGCACTCCAGCCTGGGAACGAGATTATATAGAGTCCTGGTCCCGTGACTTATTGTTACTCCTGTTGTTCTCTGGGATATGTAGTCTTCTTCTGTGGACTGCACATTCAACAGAAGTATCCATACTTGACATGATGTTATGATGTGGAATACTGATAGCAAAATTACAAAATTACAAAACCATGACATTCCACCCCTTATTCTACATTATTACATCATGGTTAATATATACATATATATACATATATATACACGTATGTAAAATTATGATAGCTAAATAGTAGAATTGCATGTAACATAACTAAATGTACAACTATAATAACTAAAATACACTACACATGCAAACATATATATATATATATAGATACATAAAATTATTGACTGCACTCCCCCAGCATCAAATTCCCTTGTGGCACACATTGAACATCCCCATCCTTCTGCATTACCCACCAAGTGCACCCAGGTCCCTGGGCAAAGACAGTTCCACGGATAGGTTTGCCCTTTCCAGAAGCTGGAAGGACCCAAACAGCTTTTCCCAACATGTTCTTTACATGTATAACAGGGACCTTATCTCCTTCTACAGTGTGTAGGGGGCTAGATTGACTAGGACCATCACGATTGACAGATCCTCTAGTATTGACCAACCAAGTGGCTTCTGCCAGATTCTTCTCCCAGTGCTTAAATGTTCCACCACCCATTGCTTTCAACATAGTTTTCAACAACCCATTATATCGTTCAGTTTTACCAGAAGCTGGTGCATGGTAGGGAATATGATAAATCCACTCAATGCCATGATCTTTGGCCCAAGTATTTATAAGAGAATTTTTGAAATGTGTCCCATTATCAGATTCAATTCTTTCAGGGGTGCCATGTCGCCACAGGACTTGTTTTTCAAGACCTAATATGGTGTTTCGAGCAGTTGCATGGGGTACTGCGTATGTTTCAAGCCACCCAGTGGTTGCCTCTACCATAGTGAGTACATAACACTTACCACTGCGAGATCGTGGCAAGGTGATATAATCAACCTGCCACGCCTCCCCATATTTATACTTTTGCCATCGCCCTTCCTCCCAGAGAGGTTTCATCCTTCTGGCTTGTTTAATTATGGCACATGTTTCACAATCATGAATAATCTGCGCAATAGCGTCCATGGTTAAGTCCACCCCTCGGTCTCTGGCCCACTTATATGTTGCGTCTCTTCCTTGATGGCCTGAGGTCTCATGAGCCCATCGAGCTAGAAATAATTCGCCCTTATTCTGCCAATCCAAGTCGATTTGAGCCACCTCAATTCTAGCAGCTTTATCTACCTGATGGTTGTTTTGTTGTTCTTCAGTAGCCCGACTTTTGGGCACATGTGCATCCACATGACGCACCTTTACAACCATATTCTTTGTTCGGGAAGCAATGTCCTTCCATAGTTCAGCGGCCCAAACAGATTTTCCCCTCCGTTGCCAGTTATTTTGTTCCCACTGCTGTAACCACCCCCATAAGGCATTTGCCACCATCCATGAGTCAGCATAAAGATACAGCATTGGCCACCTCTCCCGTTCAGCAACATCTAAGGCCAGCTTGGACAGCTTTTACCTCTGCAAACTGACTTGATTCTCCCTTACCTTCAGTGGCCTCTGCAACCTGTCGTGTGGGGCTCCACACAGCAGCTTTCCATTTGCGATGCTTCCCTACAATGCGACATGATCCGTCAGTGAATAGGGCATATTTCTTTTCATTTTCTGGTAATTCGTTGTATGGTGGGGCCTCTTTAGCACGTGATACCTCTTCTGCTGGTGATGTTCCAAACTTTTTATCTTCAGGCCAGTCCATGATTACCTCTAGGATTCCTGGACGATTGAGGTTTCGCATTCGCGCTCGCTGTGTAATCAGCGTAATCCACTTGCTCCAGGTGACATCGGTAGCATGATGGGTGGAGGGAACCTGTCCTTTGAACATCCAGTTCAACACTGGCAGTCGAGGTGCCAAAAGGAGCTGTGTTTCAGTCCCAACTACTTCGGAAGCAGCCCGAACCCCCTCATACGCGGCTAAGATCTCCTTCTCAGTTGGAGTGTAGCACTCTTCAGACCCCTTATATGATCGACTCCAGAATCCCAGGGGTCGGCCTCGGGTCTCTCCTGAGGCTCTTTGCCACAAACTCCAAGTGGGGCCTTTCTCTCCAGCAGCAGTGTAGAGGATGTTCTTTACATCCTGTCCAGTCCGTACTGGCCCCAGGGCTACAGCACGGGCTATCTCTTGTTTAATCTGTTCAAAAGCCTGCTGCTGCTCTGGGCCCCATGCAAAATCATTCTTCTTCCGCGTCACCTGATAAAGGGGGCTTACAATGAGGCTGAAGTTTGGAATGTGCATCCTCCAAAAGCCCACTGCACCCAGGAAAGATTGTGTCTCTTTCTTGCTAGTTGGTGGAGACATGGCAGTGATTTTGTCGATCACATCTGCTGGGATGTGACGACGTCCATCCTGCCACTTTATACCTAAGAACTGAATTTCCTGGGCAGGTCCTTTTACTTTGCTTCGCTTAATAGCAAAGCCAGCTTGTAGAAGAATCCGGATTATCTGCTCTCCTTTTGTGAAAACTTCTTCTGCTGTATCGCCCCACACAACAATGTCATCAATGTACTGCAGGTGTTCAGGAGCACCACCCTGTTCCAGTACAGTTTGGACCAACCCATGGCAAATGGTTGGGCTGTGTTTCCACCCCTGGGGCAAACAGTTCCAAGTATACTGAATGCCCCTCCAGGTGAAGGCAAACTGTGGCTTGCATTCTGCGGCCAAAGGAATAGAGAAGAAGGCATTGGCAATGTCAATGGTGGCATACCATTTGGCTGCTTTTGACTCCAGCTCGTACTGGAGTTCCAACATGTCCGGCACAGCAGCGCTCAATGGGGGTGTGACCTCATTCAGGCCACGGTAGTCTACTGTCAGCCTCCATTCTCCACTGGCTTTACGCACTGGCCATATGGGACTGTTAAAAGGTGAGTGAGTTTTACTGATCACTCCCTGATTCTCCAGCTGGCGAATCAAATCATGAATGGGGATCAAGGAATCCCTGTTGGTGCGATACTGCCGTCTGTGCACTGTCTTCGTAGCAATTGGTACCTGCTGCTCTTTTACTCGTAGCAGCCCCACAACAGACGGGTCCTCTGACAGGCCAGGCAAAACAGACAGCTGCTTAATGTTGTCCATGTCTACAGCAGCTATCCCAAAGGCCCATCGATACCCCTTAGGATCCTTGAAATGCCCCCTTCTGAGGTAATCAATACCCAGTATACATGGAGTCCCTGGGTCAGTCACAATAGGATGTTTTTGCCAGTCTTTGCCAGTGAGGCTTATTTCAGCCTCCAGCACAGTCAATTCTTGAGAGCCCCCAGTCACTCCAGAAATATGGATTGATTCTGTCCCTTCATGACTGGAGGGCATTAGGGTGCACTGTGCACCGGTATCCACCAGCGCCTTATATTCCTGTGGTTCTGATGTGCCAGGCCATCGAATCCACACAGTCCAATAAACTCCCTTTCCCTCCCCTGACTGAGGGCAGGGCCCCTCTATTGGTTACCTGTGATGACTGGAGCAACTCCACTGGTGGTTGGTATGTCTAGTAGTTCTTTCACCCGTGCTCGTAGTGCAGAAGTAGGCTGATCATGCCACTTCCTCATGTCCTCTCCACGGTCACGTAGGTAGCGCCACATGGAAACACGCGGTGCAATCGTACTGTTGTTCTTTGCTCGAGCTGGGAAGCGTGTGCGTTTAACAGCTGAGACTTTTGATGATGCAGGTGGGGAGTAGGACTGGACTAGTTTGATCAGATCCTTCATTAGACCTGGTGGCCCGTACGAGGATTGACCTTCATCAGTTGTTTCTGATACTATTACGGGATCATTACAATTAGTTGATGGAAACAATTTCTTGCACATTTCATCTACTCGGTTTTCTAGCCGTGAGATGGCAGAAACTGCGGCATGCAGTTGGGGGAGCTGCTGATCGGTGGTTTGAAGCATTATAATCAGCTCAACAACTCGGGGCCATCTGTCCACGAATCCTTTAGATCCTGATACCAATGACTGTGCAATTCTCTCTGGTGCTGTACTTGTGATTTTCTGCCACATGTCAGGATCGGCCCTCACTCTCTCAGGGTCAAGTTTGCTTGGATCAGGGCTGTACAACATTTTCGCCATGGCCAATTCCCTCAGGCGCTGAATACCTTTTTGGACGGTATTCCAACTATCAAATTTAGGCTTCAAAGCATCCTTATAGGGGTACCTTTCTCTCACGGCTTCTAACAGCCGCAACCAGAGAGTGGCAGCTCCATCCGAACATCTGCTAATCCCTCTGTCGATACCTGCATCTTAGGCAATGCTTCCTAGTTGGCGAGCTTCATTACCATCTAGAGACAAGCTGTTGGCCCCGTTGTCCCAGCAGCGAAGCAACCAAGCAAGGATACCTTCATCTTGACGCCGTGTGAACTCCTTTCTTGAGCCTTGGATTTCAGTCAGCTTCAGAGGTCGACAATAGGTGATTTCCTCCTCATCATCAGTCTCTTCTTCATGCCTCTTGGTTTTTGCCTTTGCTTTTTTCGGTACTGCTCCATGCCCGGCACCTGGGTCTTCTGCTGCCCCCCCCTGTGCTTCTTCTTTTCGTTCTAGACGCATGGACACCCGTTTCCATTTCTTGCCTTCCACAGGGGCAACTGATATTGCTACTGATGCCTCCTGTGACTGATCAGAATTAACTTGGGCTTGAATCTCAGATCGGAAACTCTCTCTCTCCAGAATAGTATGATACAAAGCACGGTATGCATAAGCCAAACCCCACATAAGGTTTACCTCCTTAGATCTCTGACCCAAATACTCACTTAATTTCTTAGGGTCACTTAGGTGTTCAAGAGTGAAATCCCATGACACTGCGGGTCCCCATGCTTCTAAGACTTTTCCTAAACCTTTCCATATTCCCTGCCAGTCATCATTCTCTGGCTCTGGAGGAGACTTCCGCATAGAACGAATGCATAGGAACATATATGCATGCATTGATAGTGATAACATGAATGCAAGTATGAACCCTATCTCAGTTATTGAGAAGCGTGTGGAAATCTGAGAGTACAACCTAAATAAAAAGGGTTTTTTTAGCCTGTACAATGAATTAAACATGGTGGTGTTTGTAAAATTGCCTGTTCCATCTGGGATGCAAGTATTTGTAAAATTGCCTGTTCCATCTGGGATGCAAGTGTTTGTAAGATTCACAATTCCATCTGGGGTGTAGGTGCCAAAATTCTGACCATACCACATCTCGTAAAAGTACCAGGCAGGTGTCTCCATCAGTATCCACCTTATTAGGCTATATACCTGCACAATTCCACAACACCAAATTATGGTGTTAATAGTTGACCAATACTTTAAGAAGATCATAATTGCTTTCAATCCCTTAAACAGAGCAACTGGGATGAAGAGTGGATTCATAGCTGGCAGGCTCTGTAAAAGTCAGAGCTAGCTAGCTTTGCTCTAAGGGAGAAAGAAATCCCTTTGTTTTCTACACAAAAGTTAGATAGCAATGCTGAGAATGTACAGCAGCCCTTAATGTTGACAATTTGTCTGGTATTTCAAGGTCACGTTCTCCGTGAGCAGCTATGAAAAGATAACACTCCCCTAACGAAGCTCTTTAAGAGTAAAGAGAGAGTCGTTCTAAAAGCTAAAAAGCTCTATGCCCGCATTCTCCACCAAAAAATCTGTCACGGGTTACTTAGATTTACCTATGCTCGTGACAGGGGAAGCCACCCCGTGGGCCCCCCCCCCGGGGCCCGGAAAGGAGGGGGAAAAAAGGGAGTGGGATAAAACAGCGACAATCTAAGGAGGAAAAACTTATTTTACTAAATATGATACCGAAATACAAGATAACACAATATAATATAATTGAGGCTAACAAATCGAACGAAACAAAGAGAGAGAGTCCCCGAAAACCGAGAGGCCTACTGTGAACTCTAGGCGACACGGCTGGAACGCTTCCCACTCTCCGAGAAGTTTGAGAGAAGAAGGAGGGCACTCCAGCCTGAGAACGAGATTATACAGCGTCCTGGTCCCGTGACTTATTGTTACCCCTGTTGTTCTCTGGGATACGTAGTCTTCTTCTGTGGACTGCACATTCAACAGAAGTATCTTCTGTTAGTATTCTACTTGACATGATGTTATGATGTGGAATACTGATAGCAAAATTACAAAATTACAAAACCATGACAGATGATTAATTAATTATTAATTGATTATTAATTATTAGGCTAATTAACCCTAATTAGCTCTATCTTTTCTCTTTCCAGGTCCATATCGACGACGGAGCGACTTCCGCCCCCCCCTAATTAGTTAATTAATGATTAATTAATTAATGACCTGCCATTATATAATTAATCCATTAATCGAGGCCTCATTAGCACTTAATAACAGGGACCGGGAAAGGGGGCGGGGCTATGCAAATCAGACCAGTGGCTCATGAATATATAATCACATGCTAATGAGGTCTCAATGTTAGTTGGTTGGGCGTGGTGGGGTTTGACAAAGCCACGCCCCCTTCACTTGCATAATTAATTAATGCGCACACGTTAACAAAGCTGGTGCCCGATTGGTCGGCGTCTTGTTCTTCCTTCATTCCGATGGGGTTAATATGGGGGGGGGGGGTTAATTAAGGCATTAATTAAGAGGTTAATTAAGGGGTTAATTATGGGGTTAACGAGGGTCGATGTGTTGCCGGGGGTGGGGGGGAGGGGGGAGATGATGGATGCGGTTGGATGAGAATAAAGATGGCGGAAGAGCGACAGGGTCTGGTGTTATTGCGGGGGATATGGGGTATATGGGGGGGATGGAGCCTATAAGACCCTATAGACCCCATAGGACCCCATAAAAATCAATAGGACCCCATAAGAATCACATAGGACTCCACAGAACTCATAAGTCCCTATAAGACCCCATAGGACCCCATAGACTCCATAGGACCCCACAGACCACATAAGACCCTATAAGACCCCATAGGAACCAATAGGACCCCACAAGACCCCATAGGAATCAATAGGACCCCATAAAACCCCATAGAAACCAATAGGACCCCATAAGACCCCATAGAACCCCATAGGAACCAATACGACCCCATAGAATCCCATAGGAACCAATAAGACCCTATAAGACCCCATGATACCCCATAGAACCCATAAGTCCCTATAAGACCTCATAAGACCCCATAGAACCCCACAGAGACCCCATAGGACCCCATAGAACCTCATAAGTCCCCATAGAACCCCATAGGACCCTAAAAGACCCCATAGGAATGAATAGGATCCCATAAACCCCATAGAAACCATAAGTCCCTACAAGACCCCATAGGACCCCATAGGAAACAATAGGACCCCATAAGACCCCATAGGAATCAATAGGACCCCATAGAACCCAATAAGATCCCGTAGAACCCCATAAGACCCCATAAGTCCCTATAATACCCAAAGGACCCCATAGGATCCATAGGACCCCACAGACCCCATAAGACCCTATAAGACCCCATAGGAACAAATAGGACCCCATAAGACCCCATAGGAATCAATAGGACCCCATTAGAAGC
Organism: Coturnix japonica; assembly: GCF_054131305.1. Lineage (NCBI taxonomy): Eukaryota > Metazoa > Chordata > Aves > Galliformes > Phasianidae > Coturnix > Coturnix japonica. The sequence continues at coordinate 2,249,243 of NC_140688.1, read as the reverse complement.
CATAAGACCCCATAAGAACCAGTAAGACCTCATAAGACCCCATAGAAACCAATAGGACTCCATAGGAATCAAAAAGACCCTATAAGACTCCATTGACCCCATAAGACCCCATAAGATCCCATAGGACCCCAAAGGAATCAATAGGACCCCATAAGACACCAGAGACCCCATAGGAACCAATAGGACCCCATAGAACCCAATAGAACTCCATAAGACCCCATAGGACTCCATAAACCCCATAGAAATCAATAGGATAATTAGAAACCATAAGACCCCATAAGAACCAATAGGACCTCATAAGACCCCATAAGACCCCATAGAAACCCATAGGATCCCATAAGACCCCATAGGAATCAATAGGACCCCATAGAACCCCATAAGAGACCCCATAAGAGACCCCATAGGACCCCATAAGACCCCATAGGAACCAATAGGAATCCGTAGAACCCCATAGAACCCTATAAGACCCAATAGGAACCAATAAGACCCCATAAGACCCCATAGGACCCCACAGGATTCAAGAGGACCCCATAGGACCCCATAGAACCCCATAGGAACCAATAGGACCCCATAAGACCCCAACAGAACCCTATGGGATCCCATTAAACCCAATAGGATGCCATAAGACCCCATAGGACTCCATAGACCCCATAGGACCCCATAGGAATCAATAGGACCCCAAAAGACCCCATAAACCCCATAGGACCCCATAGAACCCATAAGTCCCTATAAGACCCCATAGAACCCCATAAGATCCCATAGAACCTCATAAGTCCCCATACAACCCCATAGGACCCAATAAGACCCCATAGGAATGAATAGGACCCTATAAGACCCCATAGAACCCTATTAGACCCCATAGGATCCCATATAAACCCCATAGGACCCCATAGGACCCCATAAGACCCCATAGGACCCCATTAGACCCCATAAGCCCCATATGACCCCATAGGACCCCATAGACCCCATAGAGACCCCATAGGACCCCATAAGACCCCATAGGAACCAATAGGATCCTATAAGACCCCATAAGACCCCATAGACCCCATAAACCCCATAAGACCCCATAGAACCCCATAAGGGGAAGGAAGGAGCCCCAAATTCCCCCTATTAACCAATCAAACGAAGCTTTTCCTGGTCTTTCAACCAATCAGAGCTCTCCTCCAGCCCTCATTTGCATACGGCTGAGGCAATAGTTACACAGCACTAACGGCTTCATCCTATAGGAGGATATAGGGTGAGACTATGGGGTCTATGGGGTCTTATAGGGTTTTATGGGGTGTATGGGGTCTTATGGGGTCTTATGGGGTCTCTATGGGGTCTCTATGGGGTCTATGGGGTCTTATTGGGTCTTATGGGGTCCTATGGGGTCCTATGGGGTCTTATGGGGTCCTATGGGGTCTTATAGGGTCCTATGGGGTCCTATGGGGTCTATGGGGTCTTATGGGGTCTTATGGAGTTCTATGGGGTCCTATTGCTTCCTATTGATTCCTATGGGGTTTATGGGGTCCTATGGGGTCTTATGGGGTCCTATGGGGCTTATGGGGTCCTATAGGGTCCTATGGGGTATCTTCTTCCTTTCCTATGGGAAGGGGAAGGGGAGGGGGAAGAGGAAAAGGAATAAGCCCATTTCCTTTCCAGCCACAACGCTACCCTGGAGGTGAAATCCAATGGGCGATGTACTGGCTGGATCCCAAGCGTTATCCGGATCGAGAAGCTCGCGTCTTCGCTCAAAGCCTCCACGAGCATCAAGCCATAATGAGCCTGGCTTTAATCAGGATCAAACCCGGAGCGCTCCGGGTTCCCCACTGGCATTTTAATGCCAACGTCCATGGCTACGTGGTGCAGGTAGGCCGCAGCCTTTGGTTTTGCTTCCACTTCCTCTTTCTCTCTTCCACCTTTAAGAATATCCTTCCTTTTCCTCTATGGCTTCATTTAACCCTTATTCCCCTACCTTGTAATCCATTTACCTCGCGGGTTTACCCTAAAACCCTATAGGATTTCCCCTATATTCTATAGGGCATGGCATGGACCTTCCATGGCATTACCCTTCCAGGACCTTAATAGACCCCATAAGACCCCATAGACCCCATAAGACCCCATTAGACCCCATTCTTCCCCTTCCAGGACCTTAATACCCCCATATAATCCCATATTCCCCTTCCAGGACCCTTCCTTTAACCTTCCAGGACCTTTCTATCCCCCTTAGGTTCCCCTCCGGCACCATTTAATGGCGGAGTTTTCCACTGGGCTCCGTATCGACCTGCCAGGACCTGGATGGAACCAATGAATCTCATTTACATCCAGTCACTCCTTCAGGTAACGCCTTTAAGCTGCCAGGACCTTGGAGGGGTCGGTTGCCAAATAGTGAGCCAATGGAATGCATAGGTGCCAAATAAGGAGTCATTGGTTTTCATAGGGGCCCATTGTTGCCAAATAGTGAGCCAATAAAAGACATAGGAAACCAGCGTTGCCAAATAGTGATCCATTAGGTTACACTGGAAAGCGTAGTTGCCAAATAGTGATCCGTTGGATTACATAGAGCCCCATAGCTGCCAAATAGTGATCCATAGAGTCCCATAGGACCCCATAGCTGCCAAATAGTCATCCATATTCCCCCGTAGAGCCCCATAGAACCCCATAGAGCCCCATAGAACCCCATAGAGCCCCATAACCCCCCATAGGACCCCATAGAGTCCCATAGCCACCGCATAGGACCCTATAGACCCCCATAGAGCCCCATAGAGCCCCATAGGGATCCATTAGACCCCATAGCCCCCCCATAGGACCCCCATAGAGCCCCATAGCTGACAAATAGTGACCCATAGAGCCCCATAGGACCCCATAGACTCCCATAGCCACCCCATAGGACCCTATAGAGCCCCATAGGACCCCATAACCCTCCACTGGACCCCATAGAGCCCCATAGCTGCCAAATACAGACCCATTAGACCCCATAGAGGCCAATGGGCCCCATAGAGCCCCATAGACCCCATAACCCCCCATAGAACCCCATAGAGCCCCATAGCTGTCAAATAGCGATCCATTAGCCCCCATAGCTGCCAAATAGTGATCCATTGGACCCCATAGGACCCCTACGACCCTCATAGACCCCCCATAGGACCCCCATAGAGCCCCATAGAGCCCCATAGACCCCCATAGGACCCCATAGACCCCCATATAAACCTATATAACCCTATATGATCCTATATATAACTCATTGCAGCACCCCGATCCTCTCACCATAGCCACCCTAAGGATCTTCCCTAATGAACTTGGCCAACCCCATTATCATCTTAACGCTAACGAGCTGGCTTACATCCTCCAAGGCTGTGGCAAGGTAAGGCCCTATATTATATATAGGGGATATAGGGGGGTGGGATGCAAATGAGGCTTAATGAGCTCATGAATATGCGAATGCAGGCCGGCCTGGTGTTGGAGAATGGGGAGAGCCTGAGCTTCGAGGTGGAAGTGGGGGACGTCCTATTCTTCCCTATGGGGAGCCAGCATTACTTGAAGAGCGGGTGCCCCGACGGGATCCTATTGGTGCTGGGTTATAGCACTGGGAATATGGTGGGTCTATGGGGTATATATGGGGTTCTATGGGGGTCTATGGGGTCTATAGGGGTCTATGGGGCTCTATGGGTGGCTATGGGGTCTATATGGGGTCCTATTGGATCCAATTGGGTCCTATGGGGTTCTATGGGGTCCTATTGGGTTCTATGGGGCTCTATGGAGCCTTATGGGGTCTATGGGGGTCTATGGGGCTCTATGGGGTCCTATGGGGGTCTATGGGGCTCTATGGGGGGTCTATAGGGGTCTATGGGTCACTATTTGGCAGCTATGGGGTCTATGGGGGTCTATGGGGCTCTATGGGGGGTCTATAGGGGTCTATGGGTCACTATTTGGCAGCTATGGGGTCTATATGGGGCTCTATGGGGTCCTATGGGGGTCTGTGGGGGTTTATGGGGTGTCTATGGGGCTCTATGGCGTTCTATGGTGGTCTGTGGGGCTCTATGGGGTTCTATGGAGCTCTATGGAGCCTTATGGGGTCTATGGGGCTCTATGGGGTCCTATGGGGGTCTATGGGGGGCTATAGGGCTCTATGGGGTGCTATGGGGTTTCTATGGGGTTTATGGGGTCTCTATGGGGCTCTATGGGTTAACAATTTGGCATCCCTGGCCCTCCATTCATTCGAATGGATCCCTATTTGGCAACTATGGGCCTCCGTTCATTCCTATGGGGCTCCATTCATTCATATGGCTCACTATTTGGCAGCTATCTGGCCCACCATTCACCTTAATAGCTCCCTATTTGGCACCTATGGGCCTCCATTCATTCCCATGGCTCACTGTTTGGCAGCTCAGAGCCTCCATTCATTTTAATGGCTCACTATTTGGCACCTATAGGAACTCCAAACCCAGCGCCTCAATCGCTACTTCCGGTCTCTCCCGGCCGCCATCTTGGCTCGCCTCTTCAGTACGGATCTAGAAAAGACCCGGATGTTGCTCCGGGATTAATTAAAGCTCATTAATTAACGCTTGTAACTCATTAAACAGATGGCAACGCATTGATTGTATTGAGACGGTCCTCCAGGGCCATAGAGTTGGACGGGCTAGAAGAGACTTCCGGGTTTAGAGAGGCATAAAGGGACTTCCGGGTTCCGAACGCTTCCGAACGCATCCGAAGGTTTCCGAAGCCCGAAGAAACCCGGAAGTCGAGCGGAGCGGCTCCGAACTTGACCCGAGCGGCTCCGAGCGCTTCCGAGTGCACCCGAGTGGTTCTGAAGTCGATCCGAGCGCTTCCGAAAGGTTCCGAACGGTTCCGAAGCGTGAAGGAACAAGGAAGTCGCTCGTAGCGATCCCGACTGTCTCCGAACTGGACCCGAGTGTTTCCGAGCGTCTCCAAAGTCGACCGGAGCGCTTCCGAACGGTTCCGAATGGTTCCGAAAGGGTCCGAAGCCCGAAGAGACACGGAAATTGCTCGTAGCGATCCCGAATGGCTCCGAAGTGGACCCGAAGGGCTCCGAGCGTTTCCGAGCTCCTCCGAAGTGAACCCGAGAGCTTCCGAAAGGATCCGAATGGTTCCAAAGCCTGAAGAAACCCGGAAGTCGCTCGTAGCGACCCCAAACGGCTCCGAACGGCTCCGAACTGGACCCGAAAGTTTCTGAATGTTTCCGAAGTTGACCCGAGCGCTTCCGAACGGAACCGAAGCGCGAAAAACCCGGAAATCGCTCGTAGCGATCCCGAAATAGACCCGAGCGTTTCCGAAAGGTTCCGAACAGCTCCGAACCCGACCGGAAGCCACCTGTAGCAACCCGGAAGTCAACCGGAAGTCGCTGGGAGCGGTTCCGAACCCGACCCCAGCGGTTCCGAAGAATTCCGAAGGTGAAATCGAAGGAACCCGGAAGTAAACCGGAACTCGCTCCGAAAAGACCCGAGCGCTTCCGAATGGAGACGAAGTGGATCTCGGAGCAACCCGGAAGTTAACCGGAAGTCGCTTCAGAACGACCCGAGCGCTTCCGAATACTTCCGAAGAGAGCCGAACCGGAACGGAAGTGGCCAGACCAACCCGGAAGTAAACCGGAAGGCCCTTCAGAAGGCTCCTCCGGCAGCCGAACCGGCTCCGAACACCAGCCGAACTTCGGCTTTTTTCGGCTTTTTTCGGCTCTTTTCGGTTCCGGTACCGGGGATGGAGAAACAAGGGCGGGTGGATTGTCCGGCGTTACCGCCCGGGTGGAAGAAGGAAGAAGTGATACGGAAATCGGGGCTGAGCGCCGGGAAAAGCGACGTCTATTACTTCAGGTAACGGGGACCGGCCCACCGTTCCCTGGTGGCAAAGTCTCATCTTTTGTTGGCTCTGTGCTCCTCCCCTGGCTTTCTGCAAGGCTGCCATTTGCTGGAAGGCTGCTTCCATCAGCTTCTGACAGAAAGGAGACAAGAAATGCATGAAGAGCATCTCTTTGGAGGAGGATCTGAGCACAGCCAACCACAAGCTTCTGGTCAAGAGCAGTTTCTTCAGTTTACCGTTCCACTGCTACAGTGTTGTGCCACTTCTGCAGTGTCCTTTCCTCTCTCCTGCATCACACACCCTGCCCTTCCCTTCACGCGGCCCTATTTAGAGGCAGGTACCCACACCACAGCTCACAAGAGCTTCCTACCCACAGAGGCTTTCTCTTGCTTGGCCTCCACGCCTCACCTTGGCCTCAAGACTACTAAGCTGCAAGGCCTCTTGGCCAGGCTCTGGGCCTCCCTCCAGGCTGTTTTACCTTAAGGCCTCTAAGCCTCCTGGGCAACCTCTAAGCCTTTAGGCCTCCCCCTATGCCCCTAGGACAGCTTACAGGCATCTGTGCCTCCAGGTGTGTTCTCCATTACAGCTCTAAACCTTCCTTTGTGCCATGAATGCTCATGGACTCGTGGTCTCTTTTTTGGCCTCCCTCTGTGCATCAGGCCCTCAAAACCTCAGTGCTTCCAGTCCAGCCCTTTAGTACCTCGGCTCCAGGCCTACCCTGAAGCTTCAAGGACTTTAGGCTCTACAGGGCTGTTAAGGCCTCTAAGCCCCCTTTTTTTGGCTGTGTCCGATAGAACCACCACTGCCCTTGATGCTCTGTCCCATAACCCCCACAGCTTAGCCCCATAAGCTATGCACCATAAGCTTCTGTTTGCCTACAAGCTATGGCCTCTAAGGTTCCCCATGGGGCTCTACACAACACGGCCAGGGACAGAAATGGGGCTGTTTCTGCCCTTCTTATCACCCGGTCCCTCCCACCGTCTGTCAGGGACAGGAACCCACAGGACCCATAGAGAACCAAAAGAACATCATAGAGAGTCATAGAGCCACATAAGAACAACAGGGAGCAATAGAGACCCATGGGGAGCCAAAGGGAACAAATACAGACTCATATGGGAGCTATACTGACACACTCACACATGTACCTGCAGGGACCCATAGAAGTGCATAGGGGAACATACTGTCCTGTAGCAACCAACTGTGCCCCACAGCCAGTTACGATGATGTTCAGTCACCATGGATCAAGGTTCACGGCACTGTGGGATGGCCTGAGTGGCCAACTCACACTCTTGGCCACCCTCCATCTCCCGTGGCTCCCACACCAACCCCACAGCACCACCCACACTAAGCCCTGTCCCACAAATGCAGCTGCTGCCGCTCAACAATTCTTATTGGCTGAAAGCAGAAGAGTTGAGAGATCCAAAGGGGTTGTGAGATCAGAGGTTGGGGCTGGAAGGCAGAGCATCTGCAGCTTTCGTTCCTCACTGAGTCCTTTCTATTGGGAAAGGAGATGGAGGGCAGGGATGTGGGGTAGGAACCCACCTTGATGATGATGTCACGGCTCCGTGCCTGCAGCTTGTTACCCTGGGACTCAGCCATGTCAGCACGTTCCTCTGCCTCATCCAGCATGTGCTGTGCCCTGGGGAACTAGGCCAAGTTGGCCTGCTTGTCCTGTGGCTTAGCCCCGGTCCCCACCCCAGTCTCCCCCCCAAACACCCACCCAACTCATCCCCGCAGCTCCTCCCTCCCCCCTACCAGCCTCGAGTCGGGCAGAAAGTCATCGACATCTCTTCATTGAATGATCAATCCCTAAATAAAAACCCTCTGGTAGACATCAGAGTTTAGGGGTTTTTAGGGTTTATTAGGGTTTTTAATGGTTTTTAGGTTTTTTAGGGGGTTTTAGGGTTTATTAGGGTTTTTTAGGGGTTTTTAGGTGTTTTTAGGGGTTGCCGTGGATTTCCAATTGGTATACGCAGGTGTATTCCGCGTTCCCCCAGTTGCTGCGTACATCCATTTTAATCCTTTTGTAGGACTGAAGGGGCTTCTCCTGCCAATGCAAAGAGGAAAGGCTTCGTTATGGGCCGGAGGGGGACCAGTGCCCCATAGTGCCCCATAGTTCCCACTGTTCTCCCCATACATACCAAAGCATCCCATAGATCTCATAGTGCCCCACAGCTCCCACTGTTCGCCCCACAGTCAATGATTTCCTGGAATTCTGATCCATATTCAATAGTTGTTTAGCATGCAGACCCCTCTCTTGTTATCACCCATCTTATCAGTGTGGGAATCAAATGTTGTTTGTGCCTTTAGAACAAGAGAAGAATCTTTTCTTTCAAGGTTTCAGTATATAAGTGAAGTAGTTTTTTGTTATTTCAAGGTCTCAGTATACAAGTGAAGCAGTTTGTAGTTATTTCAAGGCCTTAGTATACAAGTGAAGCAGTAGCAGAGGAGAGGCTTTGTTATGGGCATGGGAAGCGCCATGGCACAAGTGCTTCCAAAGGCTTGCAAAAGGGACCCCACGGGAGTCGGCCATGTTGGAGAGCAGAGGGTGGGCAGGAAAGCTCTTTCTTCCCATGCCGTGCAGGCAGCCCAGCCTCCCCACTTGCACTTGCCATACCTGAACATGGAAGGTCTGGGCGATCTCTCCGTCCACATCGTAAACAAATGATCCCAGGAGAGTTTCCATTTCGTCCTCATCCACTCCCTCAAAGACAAGAGATGATGGCGGTCACACTTAGGCAGGCCGTGCCATAAAGAACACACTGAGGCCAAAGGTGGGAGCCCTTCCAACCCTCCCTGTGCTCTGGTAGGATTGGAGCACAACGGAGGGCGAACCTGAGTCAGGGCACGTGGAGCAATTGCTCCCAGCTGCTCGGCCACAAAGAGCAGCAGAGGCCTTTGGAGACATGGAACCAGCCGAGGGATTCGGTGCCCTCAGGCAGGATGCCGTGCTCTGCAGCAGCCCACCACTGAAATTTGGGAGCTCCCAACTGTATGGGGTCGTATGGGGCTCTGTTGAGTGTCTACCGTGTGGCTCTATGGTGCTCTATGAGCTCTTGTGTGGCTCTATGGGGTCTTACAGGGCTCTATGCGGCAGTTATGGGGCTCTGTTGGGTGTCTGTAGGGCCCTTATGGGGCCCTGTTGGGTGTCTGTCGGGCACCATGAGGCTCTTTGGTTCTCTATGAGCTTCTTGTGCAGCTCTATGGGGTTTTACGGAGCATTATGGGGCTCTATGGGGTGTCTGTGGGGCTCTATAGGGCTCTTCGGGGTGTCTGTGGGGGTGTGTGTGTGGGTTTATGGGGTCTTATGTTGCGGTTATTGTGTTCTGTTGGTTATCTCTGGGGCTCTATAGGGGTTCAATGGGCTCTTATGGGGCTCTATGGCAAAGCTTTTTCCTCGGGGGCCTCCAGAAGCAGCAGCAGGCAGAGACTTACCAAGATGGCAAAGTCTCTGGGGGCACTGCTGACATCCCCAGAGGGAGACACCGCCTTGGAGACATGCCACATGGTGAAAGCCGTGGGCCAGATGTTCTCCAGCAGCTAGATGACGGCGTGGCCCTGCGAACCTTGGAAAGCCCAGCAGTTGCCAACAGAAATATCAGGCTGAAATGAGAGAGATGCATCCATCAGCGGAGAGGCAAAGAGTCGCCAGAGCTGGATGCTGGGCAAGGAGCACAGAATTTGTCTTCTGTGTGGGCTGCCGTGCTCCCCGTAATGGAACGCTACTCAAGGGACAGGAGGGGAATATGCAAAGGTTCGGACAACAGCTCTGGAGTCAACCGCCTTTCTCTGCTTGCCCAGAGCCGGCGGGGCAGCCCTCCCCAGCATCTGTCAGCCCAGCACCCTCCCAACACTGGTGTCAGTGATGTGGGGAAGAGTGTGGGCTGAGCAGAGCAGCTGGGCCAAAGGAAATGGATGTGCAGCCAGAATGGGGTGAGGATGTGGGGGAGGGAGAATGGGAGGGAAGGGTTGGGGGTAGGAAAGACTGGGAGAAGGATGGGGGGTAGGATGGAGGGAGGAATGGGGAGGATGGGGGGGAAGGATGGTGGAAGAAAGGGGGGAGTAGGATGGGGGGGAGAAGGATGGAAGGAAGGTTGGGGAGGGGGAAAGGATGGGGAGGAGGAAAGGATGGAGGGGGACAGATCGGGGGAAGGAAGGGCTGCGGGATGGAGGGGGAGCCCTTATGGGGCCCTGTGGGGTGTCTGCGGGGGGAGGGGGGCGAAAGCAAGGGGGGGAAGCCCACTGTCAGCACTTCTCCTGCCATACCTGCAAGAGGGTCTCAGGGGACTTTGCGGAGGAAAAGAGGGGAGAAAGCCGGCCTTTCCCACCGTAACTCTTGGTTGTCCTCTCCGCATCAACAGTGGCACCTGAAATAAAGATGGACAGACGTGCACTGGGACAGCCCAGAGACAAGCTGAAGGAGTGAATGCTCATTCCCCAAAGCTCTTGGTGGGGCTCTGGGGTGCAGAATCCCTCCTGCTGTGTATGGGAACCGCTGAGTCCCGGCCTGATGCGCTGATTGAGCACCTGGGGAAATGAGCCGGTCAGCCCTGGGAGCAGAGTTGAAGGGTTTTTAAATTCTCAGAGATGGGGGCTTTAGACGGGATGTGAGGAGGAAATTCTTGAGCCCAGTGGGCGGTGAGGCCCTGCAATGTGCTGCCCAGAGGAGCCATGGATGCCCCATTCCCGGAGGTGTTGGAGACCAGGTTGGATGGGGCCCTGAGCACCTTGATGCAAAGGGTGGCAGTCCTGTCAGTGGCAGGGAGTTGGACTGGGATGGTCTTAAGGTCCCTTCAGACCTCAGCCATCCTAAAGCTCTATGAGATAAGTGTGAGAGGAAGCAGAGCTGGGCAGGTTTTGGGGAGTGCCAGGCGCAAAGCTGATGGTAGTGAAGCTGTCTACATACCCAGGGATTTCAGAGCCCAGTTGGGCATCCAGTAGCTGTTTTCCACGACTCTCTCAATTGCATGCTGTGTCAGCTGCAGAATTTCCTGGCAACAAACAGGGAATGGAGAGACAGCAGTGAGCACAAAGACAGGAGATGGGTGTGGCCCAGCCAGGGCTGGGTGGACGGGGGGAGAGCGGTAGATGTAGTCTACCTTGATTTCGCCCCATCAGGTCCCATGGATTTATGGAGGGCTGGTGGGTGGGGGGTGGGAAATCCAGGGGATCTTTGTATGGATGGAGGATCTCACCCCCATCTCTTTTCTTTCTCATCAGATCCTGTTGAATCCTGCCGTGCTGCTGGACCAGATCCTGGTGCATCTCCTATGTCTGCAGGTGGCTCCTTCCACAACCTGCTGCCAGATCCCGGCCCAGCCTCACACTATGATCCACTGGGTCCCAACAGCCTTGGGCAGCCTCGTGTCACCGTGGGGCTGAGCTCCTCTGGATCCCAGTGCACCCCTTCCCCTTCTAATGCACCTCCCTTCCATGCAGCCCTTAGAGACCCCGGGGGTCCCAGTGTTGTCGCATCACTGGATGCTGGGGATCCGCTCCACATCGCACTGCTGGATCCCAAGGGTCCCCCTGGCAAAACACTGTGGGATCCAGATCACAAGGATCCCCCCCATGGCACCACCTCCAGGGCTCCCAATGATGGAGCACCTCAGGATCCCAGGGGGGACCCCCATAGCAGCCCCTCGCTGGATCCCATCCCTCCCTTTCCACACCACCTCCTTGCCCACTCCTTCCTCCTGACCCCTGCAGCCCAGGCCCAGCTGTTGTGGGTGCTAGGGGGCTCTGAGAAGCCCAACTGCTGTCCACTGCCCAGTCGGCGTTGCTCCACGCCGCCCTCTGGGGGTCCCGGGGGGGGTCTTTGTCCCATCCCTGCCTCCTTCTGACACTGCTTGGCTTCCTTAGCCCAGCACCCAGCTCTGACCCCTCCCTGCGCCTCTTCTTCCTCCTCTGCCTCGGGACCCCCCCCATCGCCCCACTTAACCCCCCATTTGGCCGCCAGCCTCTTCCCCACGTTCTCCAACCCCCCCAAGCTTCTCCTGCCCCACTTAGAGCTGGCGGCCGGAGGAGGGGATGAAGGGCAGCGGGGCAGCTGTTGGCTCCGGGCTTTTGTGGTGGGGTTGGCAGCTTGGGGGGGTCCTCCCGGTGTTTTCTGCCGGGCTCTGGTGGCCTTATCTAAACACTTGGGGGGCAGCGGGACCACCCCCGTCGAGTTGGTCGCAGCCGCCACCTCTTTGCTGCTGTGCTGCCCCCATTTCGTCCCCCAGATCTTAGAGGCCACAGGGGGGGCAGGGGGCTATGGGCGCCTCTTTGAGGCAGGGGGTGCTGGGGGCGCCCCCCCCCCCCCCAAAACGAGGCTGCCAGATGAGTCACTTGACCCCTCTCCATGGGTTCATGGAGTATGGGTCCCTTGACCACACTCCGTATCCACCCTCCAACCCTTTGTCCCCCCATCCCCAAACCCCCAACCCATTGCCCCCCCCACCCCCAACCCCCCATCCCACTCCCAACCCCCCACCACCTGACCCCCAATTCCCCCCCTCCAACTCACCCCTTTCCAGAGATGCTGCTAATAGTCCTGTAGGAAAATCGTCTGGGGGGTGGGGAGGGGTGGGTACAGTTTAGAGGTGGGGGAGTCACAGGGAGCCCCCCACAGTGCCATGGCCCACTCCCACCCCCGCCTCCCCACCATGAACCCAACCCCCCACTTCAGACCCCACAACATTTCTCCATCCCCAACAGTAATACCCCCCCATAGCAATCCCCCACCCCATAACCCCCCCACCTGGCAATGGGGGCAGCAGCTCCCCTGCTTACAACACCCCACTATCCCCTCCAGACCCCCCCTCAGCCCCCCCATCTCTACCACAACCCCCACACTGCCCCCCCCCCCCCCCCCCCCGGGCCCCTTCCCGACCCACCATGTCCCCCCCCCTCACCTGACACTGGGGGCAGCATTTCCCCAACATCCGGTACCTCCCCAGCAGGTATTGCCCCATGGCCCGGCTGATCCGTTCCTGCCGTTCCCTTCTCTCTTCCAATTCTGACTGAAATTTCAGGACTAGCGTTTCACCCACTCTGCTATGGAAGGGGAAAAGGGAGGGGGAAATGAAAGGGGAAGCGAGGGAGAGCCTTCTAGCCCCACGTGCCCCTATAACCCCTGGAGCCCCCCACAGCCCAGCATCAGCCCTCTCGCCCCTCCACAGTCATCTATATTCTCCCCAGAGCCCCCGCTGTCCCATATAGCCCTAGACCACATCAAAAGTCCCAGACAACTCTCTAGAACCCCAGACCCCTCCTATGGCCACTAGGAAGCTCCCCATAGCCCCACATACACCTACATCTACCCCTACACTCCCCCTAGCACCTTACAGCCCCATATCCTCCTACAAACCCCGCACAGCCCTATAGCCCTCTACAGCCCAAACAGTGCTCCCTAGAGACCCACAGCTCTCCCGATAACCCCCTCACACCTTTCTACATTCCCACTTCACCTACCTACATCCCCATATCCCCCTACAGCCACCGGCAGACCCCACATTCCCCTCACAGCCACCCATTTCCTCCTATCCCTCGGGATCCCCACACAGCCCACTACAACCCCATCTCCCCCACTGTTCACCCCTACATCCATCCCACTGCCCCCCACAGCCCCACATTACCCTAGGCCCTCCCTACAGCCCCATAGGACCTACAGCCCCCCCACGGCCACACATTACCCCACAGCCCCCTCAACTCCCCCATCCCCCCCACTCCTCCCCCACTGCCCCCTACACCCACAGCCCACCTCAGCTTCCTCTCCCCGGCCCCGGCCCGGCCCCGTTCTCCCGCACACCTCCGGCGCCACCGTCCTCAGCACCGCTCCCGTCGTGCCGCGGTTCCGTCTCGGTGCTGCCCGGACAGCTCCAGCACTCAGCGGCTGCACCGGCGCTGCCGTGCAGGGCGGCCCGGGCTGCGGCAGCGGCTTCAGCCGAACGAAGGGAGAGCCGGGAGGCCCCGAGACACAAGATGGCGGCCGCTCCCGCGCGCGGAGCCTCAGCCAATCGGAGCCGGCGGCGCTGCCGCTGGCCAATGAGACGGCGACACGCGTCGGCGGCGCACCCGCTGACCAATGACAGGCCGGCATGGGCGGGCCGGAGCTGCCGCTGGCCAATGAGTGGCCGGCCCGGCCGGGATGAGCAGCTGACCAACGATCCGTTGGCCCCTGCTGCTGCCATCTCCTCAGTGGGAGACCCCGTTCCTTCGTTGCTGGGTGGCAGCGACGTGGATGTGAGGACAGGCGGCTCCTCGGGCAGGCTGGGCTCCACACGAGATGCTGCTGCCGCCATCTTGTCAGTGGGAGACCCCGCTTTTTCCCTTCTGGGTGGCAGCGATCCAGATGTGTTGTGGGAGGACTCCTCGGGCAGGATGCTCTCGCCATGAGATGTTTCTGCTGCCATTTCCTTGGCTTGCTTCCCGCGCTCTCCCTGCTGCGGCAGTTGATGTTGCTGCAGCCCCTTCGCTGTGTCTGCTGCGCTCTGTGAGGAAAAGTTGGGGATGGGAGTTATAAGGGGAGGGGCACTGCTCACATTCCCTGTGAGCGCCCCCTCCCCCGACTCCATCCCATAACCCGTGGTAAACCACCCCAAATGGCGGCCCCACTGCTGTGCCTGGGGGCAGGAGCACAGGAGAGGCCCCTTCCGTGGGGACAGAGCCCTGTCCCCTATCCCAGCACGCAGCCCCGAGCTGGGAGGGGTTACTGAGCTGGGTGGTCAGATGGGCAGCAGCCCATCACAGACCACACGCAGGGTCCTGCTTGCAAAGTACGCCACGGAAGCGTACATTGGCTGGGGCAGCACCCGCAGCAGGAGCCGATAGAGCAGCTCCTGGTCATAGTGCTGGGCGTAAAATAGGGCAGAGCCCAGCACAGCAATGAGCAGCAGCTGGAGGCAGACGAAGATGAGGCAGATGGTCCTGTGGGGTGAAAGAGGGTTGGGAATGAGGCGTCCCTGCCCCATGGCAGCACAGCCCCATATGGTGCCAAAGGGGCTGAAGAGGGGTCCAGGCCATCAGCACATTGATGGGAACCCGGCTGCTGTTGGCAAAGAGCAATGAGGGGATACTCACTGCATCCAGAAGGAGAACCCACGTCTCCTCGCCCGCTCCTTCTTCTCCTGTAGGTGAAGATGGGGCAGAGATGGAGGTCAGGGTCTGCTGCACAGCAGGGGGTTCATGCAGGACTCGGGAGCCCAGCAGCACAACAGTGCTGGAAGGAGCCCTGTCCTCAAGGAGACCCCATTGCATGGGGAGACCACTGTTGGATGGGGAGACCCCTGTTGGATGGGGTGAGGGTGCTGTGTGTTCTGCCCCTTACCAGCTGTGCCTCCACCAGCTCCGGCAGCACAGCCCCAGGCTCACACTCCACCTCCAGCTCCATCTGATGCTGTTGCCTGTGTTGAACAAGGCTTGGTTGGAGTCTATCACCACGGGGGGCTCCCCAGCACTGTGTGCCCACCCCCCAGGGCTGGGATGGGGCTGCTCTGCCACACCGTGCAGTAACCAGAGCCCTATCTCCAGCAGCACTGCAGTCCCATTGCTGCCCCAGGTGTGTCAGAGACCCCCGTGTGCAGGCGTGGGGTGCAGGGTCCCATGGGTGGGTCCCACTCACCACACCCACTCACCAGGCACCCTCCAGCTCCAGCTCCTCCCGCTCCTCTCGCAGGCGCTGTTTCTCCCTGTGCAGCACCTGGAAGACAAAAACATGAGCTCCAGGTCCACAACATGGGGGTGAGCAGCCCCCCACCCCTTCCCTCAACCCACCACACTACCTCGATCTCCTCTGTCTCAGCCTTCAGCTGCTCTTCCAGCTGGGCAATGAGCTGCTTCTCCTGCAAGACAAAGCGTGTACCACCAGGGGTGGCTGCGTTGGGTCCCATGGACCCGAGGGATTGGGACCGAGGTCCTCCTGCACAGCCAGAGGCGTGAGGATGCCGAGCTGTGAGGACGAGCCCTCACTGCCCCCTACCTGCTCCAGCTCCTCTTTACGGGCAGCCATTCTTTCAGCCCTTATTTGCTGGGCATTCTGTGGGAAAGCAGAAGAGCATCGACCGTCAGGGCACTGGTGCTCCCATGGGGCTCCGTCCCTTCCTGCCTCCTCCATCGGGGCAAGCAGGGCCTGCAGGGCTGGAGCTGCAGACCCACACGAGGGCACTTCTCCCACCCCACACCACACAGCAGCATCTCCTCACCTTCAATAAAGACTCCCTGGCCGTGGCCGTGCGGTTCTCCATGAGCTGCTCATGAGCCTGTGGGAGGGGAAGGGAGCAGCGTTGTCCCCCGGCCCTCTGCTGCCATGCCATGGGCAGGGTGCCCTTCAGCCGGCAGCTCGGCCCTTGTGTGCCCGTCCATTAGGTGCTCACCTGCTCCAGCTCCTGCAGCAGCTCCACTTGCTGCATGCTGTTAATGTTCCGCTGGCAAACTGGGCCCGCATTGCTGTACCACTCACACAGCTGCTTGCAGGACCCGCACCGCTTGCGGAATGGGGCCGGCTGGTGCCCATTGGCAACGGTGCCGTGTGCTGGCTGTGGATCCCCACACCTTTGCTGGTGCCATCTGGACTCCTGGGAGCCACAGCCTGTTGCGGGGCCGTCCTCCCACCAGCTCATCTTGGTGCGCATCACACACGCAGGTTGCTCCTTGTTGGCAACAGCCACATGGGAACTCATCCCTTCCAAATGCTTCCAGTCGTTCGCCAGAAGCTCCTCCTGGATGTGGCACCCACCGCCCTGCAGCCGCTCTGATGCGGCTCCTGGGTTCCATGTCACACAGCAGCCTATTCGACGCAATGGAATGCAGGCGGTGATGGCTGCTGCCCATTCTGAGCCCGCCTGCTGCCTGCCCTGCCTGCAGGAGCCCAGCTCTGCTCTTTTCAGGCTGATGCTCACCCCTTGTGTGCCATGGCCCCCACCAGTGGGGATGGAGGTGGCCTCCTCAGGCAGGCTGGCCTCAGGATGAGATGCTGAGCCCGCTGCCCTTCTCAGCATCTTCCTGCATGGGCCTGAACCTCTTGACCGCTGCCATCTCTAATGATGAGCATCTCGATTGCTGCAGCTCTCACTGGTGCTCATTGGGCACCCAGGGCAGGTCGGCCTCAGAGCTCAATGAGGATCAAGGGGCAGGCTTGGCTTTCTTTGACACGGGACTTGTTTTCAGCCAAAATAAGCTTAGAAAACTGCAGGCTCCCACCCCTGAGACCCCACAGTGCAGAGGAGAAACAACCTGCAGTGCCCTGGGCAAGTGCTGTGAGCTGTCAAAGCTCTTTAGTGGGGGCATAGGGCCCATTGGAACCAACCCATTCGTTGTGAGCATTGAACACATTGAGTATTGAAGTTCAGCTTGGATCTGCTCAGGCTCCCATTCCTGTCCTTCCAGTGAAGTGAAACCCTCCAGGCAGCATCTGGTTGGTCCATCCAGTGGCAGAGAGAAAATCCTCCTGTGGCACCTGTTAGGAACTGTTTGTGCTTTGAGTTTTCCTTTCTAGGTGAGGCCGGACACGTCGAACCACCAGGAGAAGCCATGAAGCGTCATAAACAGCACAGCTGGTTATTGGGATCCTGGAAAGAAAGAATGCACCTTTCTGCATTCTGGGATAAATAGTGATATTCGGGTGAAAACTGTCTAAATCTTGACATAAATAGATATTGAATGCTGAAATCATTGCATTTTTGAGACAAAAATCTTATACTGGGGAGAAAGAATCATATTGTGCTAAGAAGAGTGATTTTTTGTAGAAAATTTCTTCTTTTGGAGATGAAAAGCAGTGTTTTTGGAAGAAAATGTCTTTTTGTCGGGATCAAGTATGACACTATAGTGAGATCATCGGCCTTTGTCCTGGAAGGGCTTCCCTGGCCTGCAGGCATTTGAGCTGGCAGTGCCCCCCAGAGCAGACAGCTGGCTTTTAGCCTGGCAGTGCCCATCTAACCACATTACCAGCTTCAGGCCTGGCAAGGTCCCCCCCGACTGCGTGGCCGGCTTTTGGCCTCACAGGCCCAGCAGGTCAGTCAGCCATTTTGTTGCCTGGCAGTGAGCCCCGGGCAGGCTGGATGTTGGCCTGGTAGGACTCCCCAGGCTGGCCAGTCAGCTTTTGGCGTTCCAGTGTTTGCCAGCCGGCGGCAGGCTCTTGGCCTGGCAGGGCTTCCCAGGCCTGCAGGCTTCTGGCCTGGCAGGGATCCCCAAGCCGGCCTTTGGCCTGGCAGGCGCCCCGCAACCATCCGACCAGACGGCTTTCTCCTTCGGGCCTTCCTTGCCATCTGGCTTTTGGCCTGGCCTGGACCCCATGTGCCGGCAGGGGTTCTAGAGGTTATGGGATGGGTTTGGGGTTGGGATGGGTTATGGGATGGTGTTGGGGTGGTTTACACGGGTTATGGGATGGAGTCGGGGGGGGGGGGGACACAAAGGGAATGTGCGCAGTCCCCCTCCCATTTTAACCCAAGGACCATTGTCTTCTGGCTCCCGTGCCGTGCCCTGTCCTACAGCCCCCTCCTCGTGCCATGTGGAACGCCAGTGCCAGCAGTGCCAGCAGTGTGGCCACCATGTTAGAACCCTGGCCATGTCACAGCAGTCACCTTGGTCACCGCTGCCCCACGCAACGCACTCACCTCTGAGAGCTCTGGCCATTAACAGCCATGTGGGGAGCTAAGAGAGCGAGGCTGGAGGATTCCCAGGATTTAGGTGGGAAGATGTAGCTGGGGACAGCAGGGTCGAAGAGGAGGAGGAGGGGGCCCGCCAGGACCATCAGGCGGCAGACAGGCAAGAGAGCCCGTTCCCGTCACGGCTGGACCAGCCGTGTGACCCCCTCCATGGAGCCCATGGAGGTGGATCCACCTCCTGATGAACCCTTAATAAGCCCTCCAGCCCCTAACAGAGCCCATAACAAAGCCTCTCCTCTTTGCATTGGCAGGAGAAGCCCCTTCAATCCTACCAAAGGATCAAACTGGATGTGTGGAGCAACTGGGGGTACGCGGAATACACCTGCGTGTACCGAGTGGAAATCCACGGCAACGCCTAAAAACCTCTAAAAACACCTAAAAACCCCTAAAAAGCCCTAATAAACCCTAAAAACCCCTAAAAAAATCTAAAAACCATTAAAAACCCTAATAAACCCTAAAACCCCCTAAACTCTGATGTCTACCAGAGGGTTTTAATTAGGGATTGATCATTCAATGAAGAGATGTTGATAACTTTCTGCCCGCCTCGAGGCTGGTTGGGGGGAGGGAGGAGCTGCGGGGATGAGTTGGGTGGGTGTTTGGGGGGAGACCGGGGTGGGGGCCGGGGCTAGGCCACAGGACAAGCAGGCCAACTTGGCCAAGTTCCCCAGGGCACAGCACATGCTGGATGAGGCAGAGGAACGTGCTGACACGGCTGAGTCCCAGGGTAACAAGCTGCAGGCATGGAGCCGTGACATCAGCATCAAGGTGGGTTCCTACCCCACATCCCTGCCCTCCATCTTCTCACCTCCCTCCATCTCCTTTCCCAATAGAAAGGACTCAGTGAGGAACGAAAGCTGCAGATGCTCTGCCTTCCAGCCCCAACCTCTGATCTCACAACCCCTTTGGATCTCTCAACTCTCCTGCTTTCAGCCAATAAGAATTGTTGAGCGGCAGCAGCTGCATTTGTGGGACAGGGCTTAGTGTGGGTAGTGCTGTGGGGTTGGTGTGGGAGCCACGGGAGATGGAGGGTGGCCAAGAGTGTGAGTTGGCCACTCAGGCCATCCCACAGTGCCGTGAACCTTGATCCATGGTGACTGAACATCATTGTAACTGGCTGTGGGGCACAGTTGGTTGCTACAGGACAGTATGTTCCCCTATGCACTAATATGGGTCCCTGCAGGTACATGTGTGAGTGTGTCAGTATAGCTTCTTGGAGTCGGGTTGCTTGGGAATGCAGCCCAAAGCGGGTGGTAAACTCCATCTAAGGCTAAATACCGGCATGAGACCGATAGCCAACAAGTACCGTAAGGGAAATTTGAAAAGAACTTTGAAGAGAGAGTTCAAGGGGGCATGAAACCGTTAATAGGGCGACCTCAGGTCCCATATGGGTCTGTATTTGTTCCCCTTGGCTCCCCGTGGGTCTCTATTGCTCCCTGTCGTTCTTATGTGGCTCTATGACTCTCTATGATGTTCTTTTGGTTCTCTATGGTTCCTGTGGGTTACTGCCCCTGACAGACGGTGGGAGGGGCCGGGTGATAAGAAGGGCAGAAACAGCCCCATTTCTGTCCCTGGCCATGTTGTGTAGAGCCCCATGGGGAACATTGGAGGCCATAGCTTGTAGGCAAAGCAGAAGCTTATGGTGCATAGCTTACGGGGCTAAGCTGTGGGGGTTATGGTACAGAGCATCAAGGGCAGTGGTGGTTCTATTGGACATAGCCAAAAAAAGGAGGCTGAGAGGCCTTAACAGCCCTGTAGAGCCTAAAGTCCTTGAAGCTTAAGGGTAGGCCTGGAGCCGAGGTACTAAAGGGCTGGACTGGAAGCACTGAAGTTTTGAGAGCCTGATGCACAGAGGGAGGCCAAAAAAGAGGCCACATGTCCATGAGCATTTATGGCACAAAGGAAGGCTTAGAGCTGTAATGGAGAACACACCTGGAGGCACAGATGCCTGCAAGCTGTCCTAGAGGCATAGGGGGAAGCCTAAAGGCTTAGAGGTTGCCCAGGAGGCTTAGAGGCCTTAAGGTAAAACAGCCTGGAGGGAGGCCGAGAGCCTGGCCAAGAGGCCTTGCAGCTTAGTAGTCTTGAGGCCAAAGGGAGGCATGGAGGCCAAGCAAGAGAAAGCCTAGAAGAGCAGAGGCCAAGATGAGCTGGGGGTTGTACTTGTACCTCGAGGTCTGGACACCTACAGCTCAAGAAGCCTGAAGACCTTGAAGCTGGACTAGAGGTCTTGAGACAGAGAGGCCAAGAGAGCCACAGGGTGGCCCAGGGGCACTCAGGCACCAAAGAAGGTGCAGAGGTGTACAGACTTAGACACCTATGGGAGGGCTTAGAGACATGGAGGTCCAGAGGAAGGCTGAGATGGCTAGAGGACTAGAGGCCTCTCTCCTGGCCTGCAGGCCAGGTCTAGTGCTCTCTCTCATTGGCATCCGTGGTCTCTCATCCTCTTGAAAAGCTTCTTGTTCCATAGGTCTCCTTTAACCCCTTGGTTACTAGGTGTAGGCCCTCAGGGCCACCACACAGGTCTGTAGGAATTAGGCCTCAAGGCCACTGATGGTACACTCCTTTTTGATGGCTGACCAGAGGTGATGGCTGGTGAGAGGACGCTAAGTGCTGGCTTCAGTTTAACTCTTTAATTCCTTTAGTTCCTTTTGAGCAACCTCTATTACCGTTCTGCTGAGAATGTTTTAAGTTGCACCCGTGGCTGGCATCAGGAGCAACTTGATCAAACCACAGCAGAGCTTCAAATAACATGAAGAAACAAAGTGTTGCACGTTCTAGGGGAATATGCAGACATCACACATGTCAGGTTATGCAGAGCTTACTGAATTTTCTAGGAGGTAAATCTATCCCCCATTCTTGCTGTATTCTTCTGTCTTTTCCTCCTTTCCTTGTTAAATGAAATTCTCATCTCTGCTTCACCTTCTGTCCCACCAGGACCTCTCACTGCCTGGACAATTGTTTTCATAACATTTCTGGGCATGTGTCATTTCCATAACCGACTGGTCCTGACTGCGCAGCACTCCCCATTCACACCAGCTACTCCGTCAATTGAAAACAAAACAAGTGAAAAACAAGCAATCTGAACAGCCAGCAGGACCCAGCTAAGCTCTGCTGTGTGATCTACCCCTGGATCTGAGGGGTCACCGTCAGGAAGCGCCCGCTGTGACCAAAGCCAGCCACTGGGAACATCCCTACATCCAGCATGTCAGCATAGATGGACCCGAGGATGGGAGCTGGAGATGCTTCTGCAGAAGGCCACCTGATCCCAGAGGAGCCATTCCAACGTGCTCCGCAGCTCTGTATACTATAACCAGTGGACATAAACAGACACAACTTTAGCATGGGGCCTGGGGGGGGGGCGTTGGGGAACACAACCAGTGCCCTCCAGGCATACAGCAGGGCTGCTGGCTGCTCATGGCAGTGTTCCATACTCAGGACAACTGCTGGTGGCCTGTGCTAATAGGCACAAGGGAACTGGATGCCACGGCTGAGGAGAAGCCTGTTTGGCAGTGTTCAGGCTCAGCACAGAACACACCAAATCCTCTGCCATAGTTTCTCAGTGAGGCCTGCACAACAGACAAAATGCTCTCAAAGGCTGTGGCACAGCACTTTTTCCTGCATCAAATCTAACAGAGTGCTTCTGTTCAAGACACCAAGCATTGCCATCCAGTGCTTCCAACACGATTCCTACTCCCCAGCTGACAGCCACCTCTGACACCATGGCCTGGGATGCTCCCTGCCATGTGTGTGAGACCTCTGTGTGAGAAAAGCTCAACATCCAAATTTTCAGGCAAGGCAAGGATCTTAGTGATAGCAGCAATGTTTATTCATTATTGCAATAACGGGCACGCAACCCCTGCCGGTAAGGGAGAAATTGCATGCTGATGGGTGCAATCCATGCCGTTATATACTCTAAGTCTAATGCGGGTGATGCTCTCCTGGCGTTCACTCATTGGTTTTTTTAATATGCAGTGGTTACCAACCTGTTGTTTTTGATGTGCTGTCATTGTGAAGCAGGTGGGCAATTTTCTTAAGGCATGTTCACTTTGTTCTGTACTGGGTTCTCCCTTTTCCCTGCACACCTGCCTTACGTCAGTGCTCAGTCCTACCCATGTCAAATTGCCCCGCTAGTGGAAGAAAAACAGTCAACCCCTGTTAGTGCTCACTGCTCTAGTGGAAGAAAAATGACTCACCTCACAGCTTCACTGTTTCATGAGAGGGTTCAGTAAAGGCCTGCACTGCATACAGAAAATGTTGGTCCCACAACAAAGGCCTGCTCTACATACCAGAAGCACTTGCTTCACTGCAAAAACACAATCTATCTCCCTCATGCAGATGTCTATTACCCAGAAGAAGGCCAGATCCTTCTGTCTGTTACCTGCTCCTCTTATCAGTGGTTAGCAACAGGACTCAGGGGAGGATCAGGATCAACTGTCAGGAGGACAACTGGTCCCACATCTCGGAGCTGACTCAGCTCTCCAGCTTGGCAAAGGGCAGAGCCACAGGGCTGCCATGAGCTGCAGGACTGCTCTGCTGCTGTCCTTTGGGTTGTGAAGCTAGTGGCTGGCAAAGTCCAATTTTGCTCACTTTGCCATGGAACATCAGGGAAAAAGAGAGACAGGCTCTGGGCTCAGGATGGCTTGAGGCACTGGTCCAGGAAAAGGGCAGAGCTCAAGAGCGTTGCTCAGCATCCTCACAAGACCACTACTCACCATCAGGATGCTGTGAAATCCAGTGCACAAGGCAGTGGCGCGACTGTGTGGTCACAGCGATTCCCCCAAAGGCTGGGCAGAATCTGGAGCTGGCACGTGGGCAGTCTAGGAAGGGTGGGAAGGAGATGGATGGCATCCCTCAAGGAACAAACAGCCAGAGGCGGAAATGTTTACTCCCCTGCTCTGTTCTCCAGGCTTACCATAGCAATCACATTTCCTCTGCTCTGGTTGGATGGCTAAGCTATCAATTGGATCTTCTAATGAGCCAGCAGGATGAGGAATGGAGCAGAGATTTTGGAAATGTGCTTGCTGTCAGGGTACTGAGTTTTGGCCTGCCCCAGCACCGTGCATCTCCATGACAAACACAACATGGGAGGTGGCAAAGGTGGACGGGGCCAGGGGGTGAGCTGGCAGAGGAGGAGGAAGGTTGGATGCCCGGCAGTTTGAGGGGGACCCACTGTATAATCAGCAAGTACATAAATGACAAGTATACAGAGAAGCAAGGCTGGTCTTTAGAGAGCATATAGCAGGAAAGATGATTGCAGTGGAAAAGGATAATCAGAAATAAATGGAAAATGGTCACCAGTGTTGTAGGCTCACAAGAAAACTCCAAGAGGAGCGATCTCTAAAAAGAGATCCTGCCCCTGTGGCAGTCAGCCCTTCAGTGGGTCTAGGAGAGATGAAGCCTTCACCTGTGCTCCTTTGGCTGACTCATTGCTCACCTCAGGTGATCGATCAGAGGTACAGGCCATGATTCAACACCTCCCATATACTCCACCCCTTTATGGCCTGAACCAGTGATTGCGTTAACTAAAGGGTGAGTCTTCCCTAATACAGAGATCTGACTCATCTCAATGCTTGTATAATTTCCTGTCACAATACATGCTGACACAATTTAAAATGAGTGATGCTCAATTAAAGTTCATGTTCTTTTATGGGCCAGTGCCAGATGGTGCTACTGGAGGCATGTGGTTGTGAGGTGCAGGTCCATCCTACGCTCCATCAGTCCCATGCAGACCATCACCAGATGCTGCACATGATCTGACAGCAGCACTGGAATGCTTTGATGGCATTTCATTCCTTCCGGTGATCCTAGAGGCCCAAAGACTCACCGGGAGTAATACGGATGTTTCAGGGGTAGCAGGAGGGGAGTGTCTGCCCTCCAGGGCAAGATACAGGTCGTATTTCTATCCTGGGTCAACGCTTCAGCTTGTACTGGGGCATGACCCAGCCGCCTGTACCACACCTTCTGGCCAGATGTCTGCAGCTGCGTAACTGTCATGGTTGTGTAATGTTTGCTATTGGTTTCCCACCTCACAACATCCTGTGGAGCGCAGAGAAGAACTACACAGCCCAGAGGACCTCAATTTCAATTACATTGTATTATATTGTGTTATCTTGCATTCCAACATTGTAGTTAGTAAAGTAAGTCTTTCTCCTTAGATCGTTGCTGCTGCTGCTCTGTTTGTTTCCTTGAGCCCAGCTCCATCCACCTACCATTTTCCTTTTTCCCCTCCCACATTTTGGAGACCATGGGGGGCACAGGCCTACGGCACCCCTGTCACAGACATGGATTGATCTAGATCTAGTGTTAGAACAAGAGGGAATGGTTTTAAACTGAGATGGGAAGGCTTAAATTAAATACTAGGAGGAAGTCTTTCACTCTGAAGGTGGTGACGCACTGGAACAGGTTGCCCAAGGAGGCTGTGGATGCCCCATCCCTGCAGGCATTCAAGGCCAGGCTGGACGTGGCTCTGGGCAGCCTGGGCTGCTGGTTGGCGACTCTGCACATAGCAGGGGGTTGGAAGTGGATGAGCATTACGTTCCTTTTCAACCCAGGCCATTCTATGAGTCTGTGACTTTCACAGCCCCTGCCAGCAGCACACGGCCTGTCCGTGCCCAGGATGAGAGCAGCTGTGCAATGGCACAGCCATATTTACTAGGGCATCCAAAGGAGCTCGGAGCTGTTTCTGGGAATTCCAGCCTTGGGCTGGGGGCAAACCCACGGGGTCTGTCCCTCCTGGGCACACCCTGTGAGCTCATAGAAGGCGTCACTTGGCCCTCACAGCTGTCAGCCATTATGACATCAGAACCTGCCGTCCCACTGAGCCACACTGCAGAGCTGTGCAGCACTGCAGTCCCGCGAGGAGTGCAGAGCAGGCGAGTGGAGAGGTGCTTGTGTTCCTGGGAGGAGAGCAAGCCGTTCTCTGTGTCTGTGCGAGGAGTGAAGGAGCCAAAATGCCAGCCCAGCTGGGCAGGTGGGTGCAGCAGGCCCAGAATGTGGGGAGGGGAAGCCAGAATCACTGCGTGCTGCCGGGCTTTCTCCAGCCAGGCAGCCCAAACTCCCTTTCCGTGGGCACAGCCCTGTTCCTGCTCTCGGGAGGGCCAGAACGGGGCCAGGCCGCTGCCCACCTTAGCACAGCAGAGCCCCTCACTCTCATGCGTCCCATGGGTGCTGTGGCACTGGCCAGCTCTTGCTAAAGGGCCCCCTGGGACTCACAACTCTGCTGGGCAGAGGAACCCGGTGGCAGCTGTCTGCTAAAAGGATCCCAGGAGACCGTGTCCCCACGCTGGGCTGTGATAACCACCATCTGATCTCTCCCTTAGGCAACGTGTCGCTCAAGAGAGGGGAAGGGGGACTCACGTCCTGCTTCTAGCGGTCCTTTCTGGTGAGTGTTCCCCACCCAAAGCCATCCCAGCACAGCCAAGGAGCGGGACTGTCCCACACGGCATGTCCCCACTGGGTTGGGAGGAGGGAAATGGGCTGCAGGGCTCCGAGCACTCTGGCAAACTAATGGTCTCTCCTGACTGATGTCTCCCACAGCTGGAGCCTTCCTCTGGATATTGGGAGCCTGGGGAAATGTCCTGCAGGTCAGTGCCACAGCGTGCGGCAGAAGACAAAGCTCTGCCCTTCAGCTTCCGTGGGGACAGGGGGAGTTTGGCCACGGGCCCATTGCTGCTGAGACTCTGTGGGCTCCTGAGCCAGGCTGGGGGCTGCCTTGGCAGCAGGACGGGCTTTGGTGTGGCAGCATCTTCCCAGTGCCCAGCACGGAGCTCAGGCTGAAGGCAACAGCACATGGGAAGAAGGGGCCTTTGGCTCGTCCGTGACACTGTAGAGTCTGGAGGGATGGGAAAGCAAGCGGAGAAGCAGCAGATGCTCTGCAGCACGTGGAGGGCTGAAGGGCCCAACTTTGGGCAGCGGTCCTCTGCAAAGTGCTGGGAAGTAGCAGGAAATTCTGCCAGCGGCTCCCTGGGAAGCTCCTTTGGAAGCTCTGGCCGTGCTCCTGGTGCTTCCTCCCATCAAATGCTTTTCTCTTCCAGGTGGTGTCAGCAGGACCTGTGCATGAGCTCCTGTCTCTGGGGTAAGAACACTTCCTTGCCATGCACCTGGCTCTGTAGCATGGCCTCGGCTGGCTGTGTGCTCTATGCACGCCTTCACTTTGTGCCCAGGGCTCCAGCCTTTCCCATCTATATGGTGAAGGCAGCCCTTGGCAAAGCAAAGGAACAAAAGGGGCCGGGGGATAAGGAAGGGCACAACCCCCCAGAATCCTTCACCTCGTGGCACTGGAACTCTGACCTGCGGGGTGGACATTGCTGAACAAGACTTGCTTTGCTTTGCCTTCAGGAACTCACTGGTCTGGCCAGAACCAAACCTGAAAAGTACTCAGCTGTCAGTCAAGAAGGAGCTCATTGTAGAATCATTGTTTGATGTCCTGGAGGAGAATGGGATCCACGGTCTGAAGAGAGAGGTAATGATAATGCTCCCTCCTGTTTCCTTCCAGCCCTTTACAGGGACAGCTCTGTGCTCTGGCCGCCTGCCCCACACCTGGCTCTCAGGCTCAGCCTCCCCTGTGTCTTGGAGCTACTTTGCTCCCCACACTGAGAACTGCTGCTGGTGCTGTCTGCATGGTAAAGCTGGGATCAGGGTGCTCTGTGCAGAGCCATGAATTCCCCCTGGCTGGTCCTGATGAACCCATGGAGGTGGATCCGCCCGCAGCATAGCTGGCCTGGCACCATACCACCGTGCCAGGCCCTGCAGCAGTAACATCTCAGCTCCACCATTGCTGGTCCAGGCGCTGGGCTTCTTACCATCCGTGTGGCCCCCGCCCCCGGCATTAGTGCTCTGTGCAGAGCCATGAGTTCCCCCTGGATGGGCCACATCCATCTCCTGTCTTTGTGCTCACTGCTGTCTCTCCACTCCCTGTTTGTTGCCAGGAAATTCTGCTGTTGACACGGCATGCAATTGAGAAAGTCATGGAAAACAGCTACTGGATGCCCAACTGGGCTCTGAAATCCCTGGGTATGTAGACAGCTTCACTACCCTCAGCTTTGCGCCTGGCACTCCCCAAAACCTGCCCAGCTCTGCTTCCTGTCACACTTATCTCATAGAGCTTTAGGATGGCTGAGGTCTGAAGGGACCTTAAGACCATCCCAGTCCAACTCCCTGCCACTGACAGGACTGCCACCCTTTGCATCAAGGTGCTCAGGGCCCCATCCAACCTGGTCTCCAACGCCTCCGGGAATGGGGCATCCATGGCTCCTCTGGGCAGCACAATGCAGGGCCTCACCGCCCACTGGGGGTCAAGAATTTCCTCCTCACATCCCGTCTAAAGCCCCCATCTCTGAGAATTTAAAAACCCTTCAACTCTGCTCCCAGGGCTGACCGTCTCGTTTCCCCAGGTGCTCAATCAGCGCATCAGACTCAGCAGTTCCCATACACAGCGGGAGGGATTCTGCACCCCAGAGCCCCGCCAAGAGCTTTGGGGAATGAGCATTCACTCCTTCAGCTTGTCTCTGGGCTGTCCCAGTGCACGTCTGTCCATCTTTATTTCAGGTGCCACTGTTGATGTGGAGAGGACAACCAAGAGTTACGGTGGGAAAGGCCGGCTTTCTCCCCTCTTTTCCTCTGCGAAGTCCCCTGAGACCCTCTTGCAGGTATGGCAGGAGAAGTGCTGACTGTGGGCTTCCCCCCTTGCTTTCGCCCCCCTCCCCCCGCAGACACCCCACAGAGCCCCATAAGGGCTCCCCCTCCATCCCCCAGTCCTTCCTTCCCCTGATCCGTCCCCCTCCATCCTTTCCCCCTCCCAATCCTTCACCCCATCCTTCTGCCCCCATCCTTCCCCCCCATACTTCCCCATCCTTCCCCCCCATCCTCCCCATTCCTCCCTCCATCCTCCCCGATCCTTCCCCCAGTCTTTCCTACCCCCAACCCTTCCCCTCATTCTCCCTCCCCCCATCCTCACCCCATTCTGGCTGCACATCCATTTCCTTTGGCCCAGCTGCTCTGCTCAGCCCACACTCTTCCCCACATCACTGACACCAGCGTTGGGAGGGTGCTGGGCTGACAGATGCTGGGGAGGGCTGCCCCGCCGACTCTGGGCAAGCAAAGAAAGGCGGTTGACTCCAGAGCTGTTGTCCAAACCTTTGCATATTCCCCTCCTGTCCCTTGAGTAGCGTTCCATTATGGGGAGCACGGCAGCCCACACAGAAGACAAATTCTGTGCTCCTTGCCCAGCATCCAGCTCTGGCGACTCTTTGCCTCACCACTGATGGACGCATCTCTCTCATTTCAGCCCGATGTTTCTGTTGGCAATTGCTGGGCTTTCCGAGGTTCACAGGGCCACGCCGTCATCCAGCTGCCGGAGAACATCTGGCCCACGGCTTTCACTGTTTGGCATGTCTCCAAGGCGGTGTCTCCCTCTGGGGATGTCAGCAGTGCCCCCAGAGACTTTGCCATCTTGGTAAGTCTCCGCCAGCTGCTGCTTCTGGAGGCCCCCGAGGAAAAAGCTTTGCCATAGAGCCCCATAAGAGCCCATTGAACCCCTATAGAGCCCCAGAGACAACCAACAGAACACCATAACCACAACATAAGACCCCATAGACCACCACAGACACCCTGAAGAGCCCTATAGAGCCCCCACAGACACCCCAGAGAGCCCCATAATGCTCCATAAGACCCCATAGAGCTGCACAAGAAGCTCATAGAGATCCAAAGAGCCTCATGGTGCCCGACAGACACCCAACAGGGCCCCATAAGGGCCCTACAGACACCCAACAGAGCCCCATAACTGCCGCATAGAGCCCTGTAAGACCCCATAGAGACACACAAGAGCTCATAGAGCACCATAGAGCCACATGGTAGACACCCAACAGAGCCACATACGACCCCATACAGTTGGGAGTTCCCAAATTTCAGTGGTGGGCTGCTGCAGAGCACGGCATCCTGCCTGAGGGCACCGAATCCCTCGGCTGGTTCCATGTCTCCAAAGGCCTCTGCTGCTCTTTGTGGCCGAGCAGCTGGGAGCAATTGCTCCACGTGCCCTGACTCAGGTTCGCCCTCCGTTGTGCTCCAATCCTACCAGAGCACAGGGAGGGTTGGAAGGGCTCCCACCTTTGGCCTCAGTGTGTTCTTTATGGCACGGCCTGCCTAAGTGTGACCGCCATCATCTCTTGTCTTTGAGGGAGTGGATGAGGACGAAATGGAAACTCTCCTGGGATCATTTGTTTACGATGTGGACGGAGAGATCGCCCAGACCTTCCATGTTCAGGTATGGCAAGTGCAATGGGGGAGGCTGGGCTGCCTGCAAGTCATGGGAAGAAAGAGCTTTCCTGCCCACCCTCTGCTCTCCAACATGGCCGACTCCCGCGGGGTCCCTTTTGCAAGCCTTTGGAAGCACTTGTTGTGCCGGGGCTCTTCCCATGCCCATAACAAAGCCTCTCTCCTCTGCTACTGCTTCACTTGTATACTGAGACCTTGAAATAACTACAAACTGCTTCACTTATATACTGAGATCTTGAAATAACTAAAAACTGCTTCACTTGTATACTGAGACCTTGAAATAACTACAAACTACTTCACTTATATAATGAGACCTTGAAATAACTACAAACTACTTCACTTATATACTGAAACCTTGAAAGAAAAGATTCTTCTCTTGTTCTAAAGGCACAAACAACATTTGATTCCCACACTGATAAGATGGGTGATAACAAGAGAGGGGTCTGCATGCTAAACAACTATTGAATATGGATCAGAATTCCAGGAAATCATTGACTGTGGGGCGAACAGTGGTAGCTGTGGGGCACTATGAGATCTATGGGATGCTTTGGGATCTATGGGGCGAACAGTGGGAGCTATGGGGCACTATGTGGCACTGGTCCCCCTCCGGCCCATAACGAAGCCTCTCCTCTTTGCATTGGCAGGAGAAGCCCCTTCAGTCCTACCGAAGGATCAAACTGGAGGTGCGAAGCAACTGGGGGAACACAGATTACACCTGCGTGTACCGTTTGGAAATCCACGGCAACCCCTAAAAACCTCTAAAAACACCTAAAAACCCTAATAAACCCTAAAAACCCCTAAAAAAACCTAAAAACCATAAAAAACCCTAATAAACCCTAAAAACCCCTAAACTCTGATGTCTACCAGAGGGTTTTAATTAGGGATTGATCATTCAATGAAGAGATGTCGATAACTTTCTGCCCGCCTCAAGGCTGGTTGGGGGGAGGGAGGAGCTGCGGGGATGAGTTGGGTGGGTGTTTGGGGGGAGACCGGGGTAGGGGCCGGGGCTAAGCCACAGGACAAGCAGGCCAACTTGTTGCCAGGAAATTTCCTGCCATCCAGCACATGCTGGATGAGGCAGAGGAACGTGCTGACACGGCTGAGTCCCAGGTAACAAGCTGCAGGCACGGAGCCGTGACATCAGCATCAAAATAATAATAAAATAAATAATAAATAAATAAATTAATAAATAATAATAAATAAATAATAAATAAAATAAATAAATAAAAAGAGAAATAAAAAATAAATAAATTTAAATTAAATAAATAAATAAATAAATAAATAAAAATAAATAAATAAAAATAAATAAATAAATTTAAATAAATAAATAATAATAAATAAATAAATAAATAAAAAGAGATCCATTTGCATCTTGCACATGGCCTGATGCCCCTTTGACCTTCACAATTCTTACCAGACCTTCCATGCCGGAGAGTATGAGATCCAGCAGAGCACCTCTCCTCTTTGGTTCCTCCATGGCTTGGTCAAGAAGCGGCCATCTGTGCTCTCCAGGGATCTGCTGGATGCCACATGCCCTGCTGTGCTGTCCCTGCAGCACATACTGGAGTGCAAAAGGCCGCCAAAGGGGACAAGAGCCTGACAACATCAGGCTCCCATCTGTCTGCAGAGGGCACCTTCCACTTGCTCTCCCTGATCAGGAAGCTGAGAACAGTCACTGTTGGTCTCCTCTGTTGGCCATTTCCATTAGCTCTGACATGGCTGCTCTTCCATCCCCCGGCAGAGCTCAGTGCACTCTCACAGAGGGCAGCCGCCCTTCCTTGTCTCCTCGCCCATCCATCCTAAAGACTCTGTATCCTCCTTGTGCTACAGTGCAGTTGTGGAAGCCATTCAGCTGTGCCCCTGTGGTCCAAACAGGAGCTCAGGCCTGCAGCTCTACCAAGATTTCGAGCTTCTTGTGTGTTGCTGTTTGCATTAGTGCAAAACCACACGTGTCAACATCCTCATTGGAAAGCATCCCTGGACACAGCTGGACTGGAGAGCTCATCTATGGTATCAGTGTGCAGAAGGTGGCACACAGGCATCAGAGCCATCGTGGGTCTTGGAGCTGACGTAGCAGCACGGACACACCATAGGCATGGCTTTCCTGAAGGCCCTGTGCCGCACTTGCAGCTGCATGTGAATTCACCAGACAGCCGGTGCTATCCCCTCTCTGGCCCTCAGCTGATGCCCAGGAAGAAGGTGTCTGTCAAAGGGACTTCCCACACGGTTTACAAGCACTGGCACACATCAGGAGCAGCCCAGGCACCTTGGGCATCACCCAGTGTCTGTGTGTGAGCAACCACCTCCCTGCTGAAGGACCGAGGACTCAGAGCAGGAGCTCACATGCAGGCAACCCCTTGTGCACATCAGAACCCTGTTACTCCACGCTCATCTCTATCTCCCCCGGTTCCTCATGGGCCGAATACTTCAGGCTCACAATCTTTCCCACGCTCCACTAAACACACTGGGTCCCCTTCCCTTCCCTTCTTTTCCCTTCCCTTCTTTTCCCTTCCCTTCCCTTCAACTCCCTTTTCCACAGCACATTGCAAAGGAAGCCCTCCAAGGCCAAAATCGAGCCGGCCAGGTGCCCTGCCAGGCCAAAAGGCAGTGGGCCAGTCCAGGGCCTTAGAAAGGCAGAACAAGGGAGAGGTTAGGGTTAGTGTAGGGTTAGTGCAGGGTTAGGGTTAGGGGGGATGTTCAATGTGTACCGCAAAGGAATCTGATGCTAGGGCAGTACAGTCGGTAACTCTGTGTATATATTTGTATGCAGACCCATGCGCATATTATGTTTTGATTATAGTTTATTTCTATGTAGATGTTTATATTAAGTATAACGTCGTGATGTAGAAGAGCAAGAGCAAATGTTAAATATTAAAAGGTTCATACTGCAGAAAAACAGATATCCCTGTTGGCCTAGTGCTTAGGATTCTCAGCTCTCACTGCTGCAGCAGTTGATGTTGCTGCAGCCCCTTCCCTGTGACTGCGGCGCTGTGAGGAAAAGGGGGGGATGGGAGTTAAAGGGGGAGGGGGACTGCTCACATTCCCTGTGAGCTCCCCCCCAACCCCATCCCATAACCCCTGTAAACCACCCCAACGCCATCCCATAACCCATCCCAACCCCAAACCCATCCCAACACCTCTATAACCCCCCCATCCCATCCCATCCCACCCCACCCCATCCCATTCTCTGTGACCCCCCCACTCCATCCCGTAACCCAGCCCAACTGCCATCCCATTCCCTTTGTAACTCCCCATAACCCCATCCCACAGCCCCCAACCCCCCCACCTCGATCACATCCCATATCGCCCCCATCCCCAGGTCCCCCCTCACCCCATCCCATACATCCCCCCCATAACCATTGCCCCCACCCTCCCATCCAGATCCCCATCTAGACCCACAACCCCAACCTAATCCCCACCCCCTGGACCCCTCCCCACTCCATCCCTCACCGCCCCCCCCAAAAATCCCTATTCCATGGCCCTGCAACCCCTCCTCATATCTTCACCCCCCCGTCCCATGACCCCATTCCCCTTTCACCCGCCATGACCCTATCCCATATCACCCCCACCCCCACCCCTTGACCCCCAAAGACCCCATTCCAACCCCCACATGCCCAACCCCTGAGCACCCCACAGCCCCATTCCTCACCCCCCATCCCTACCCCTTACCCCGTCCCAGCCCCACATACCCCCTCCCTTGACCCCACTCCGTATCCGCCCTCCAAGCCTTTGCTCCCCCCCATCCCATTCACAACCCCCCCCCATCCCCCACCTGACCCCCAATTCCCCCCTCCAACTCACCCTGTTCCAGAGATGCTGCTAATAGTCCTGTAGGAGAATGATCTGGAGGGAGGGTAGGTGGGAAAAGTTTAGAGGTGGGGGAGTCACAGGGACCCCCCCACAGCGCCATGGCCCACTCCCACCCCCGCCTCCCCCCATGAATCCAACCCTCCACACCAGACCCCACAACATTTCTCCATCCTCAACAGTAATACCCCCCCATAGCAATCCCCCACCCCATAACCCCCCCACCTGGCAATGGGGGCAGCAGCTCCCCTGCTTACAACACCCCACTATCCCCTCCAGACCCCCCCTCAGCCCCCCCATCTCTACCACAACCCCCACACTGCTCCCCCCCTCCAGGCCCCTTCCCAACCCCCCATGGCCCCCCCCCACCTGACACTGGGGGCAGCATTTCCCCAACATCCGGTACCTCCCCAGCAGGTATTGCCCCATGGCCCGGCTGATCCGTTCCTGCCGTTCCCTTCTCTCTTCCAATTCTGACTGAAATTTCAGGACTACCGTTTCACCCACTCTGCTATGGAAGGGGAAAAGGAAAAAAAAAAAAGCTCTTTCTTCCCATGCCGTGCAGGCAGCCCAGCCTCCCCCATTGCACTTGCCATACCTGAACATGGAAGGTCTGCGCGATCTCTCCGTCCACGTCATAGATAAACGATCGCAGGAGAGTTTCCACTTCATCCTCATCCACTCCCTCAAAGACAAGAGATGATGGCGGTCACACTTAGGCAGGCCGTGCCATAAAGAACACACTGAGGCCAAAGGTGGGAGCCCTTCCAACCCTCCCTGTGCTCTGGTAGGATTGGAGCACAGCGGAGGGTGAACCTGAGTCAGGGCACGTGGAGCAATTGCTCCCAGCTGCTCGGCCACAAAGAGCAGCAGAGGCCTTTGGAGACATGGAACCAGCCGAGGGATTCGGTGCCCTCAGGCAGGATGCCGTGCTCTGCAGCAGCCCACCACTGAAATTTGGGAGCTCCCAACTGTATGGGGTCGTATGTGGCTCTGTTGAGTGTCTACCGTGTGGCTCTATGGTGCTCTATGAGCTCTTGTGTGGCTCTATGGGGTCTTACAGGGCTCTATGCGGCAGTTATGGGGCTCTGTTGGGTGTCTGTAGGGCCCTTATGGGGCCCTGTTGGGTGTCTGTGAAGCACCATGAGGCTCTTTGGTTCTCTATGAGCTTCTTGTGCAGCTCTATGGGGTTTTACGGAGCATTATGGGGCTCTCTGGGGTGTCTGTGGGGGCTCTATAGGGCTCTTCAGGGTGTCTGTGGGGGTCTATAGGGTCTTATGTTGTGGTTATGGTGTTCTGTTGCTTGTCTCTGGGGCTCTATAGGGGTTCAATGGGCTCTTATGGGGCTCTATGGCAAAGCTTTTTCCTCGGGGGCCTCCAGAAGCAGCAGCAGGCAGAGACTTACCAAGATGGCAAAGTCTCTGGGGGCACTGCTGACATCCCCAGAGGGAGACACCGCCTTGGAGACATGCCACATGGTGAAAGCTGTGGGCCAGATGTTCTCCGGCAGCTGGATGACGGCATGGCCCTGTGAACCTCGGAAAGCCCAGCAGTTGCCAACAGAAATATCAGGCTGAAATGAGAGAGATGCGTCCATCAGTGGTGAGGCAAAGGGTCCCAGTGTTGTCACATCACTGGATGCTGGGGATCCGCTCCACATCGCGCTGCTGGATCCCAAGGGTCCCCTTGGCACAGCACTGTGGGATCCAGATCACAAGGATCCCCCCCATGGCACCACCTCCAGGGCTCCCAATGATGGAGCACCTCAGGATCCCAGGGGGGACCTCCATAGCAGCCCCTCGCTGGATCCCATCCCTCCCCTTCCACACCACCTCCTTGTCCACTCCTTCCTCCTAACCCATGCAGCCCAGGCCCAGCTGCTATGGGTGCTAGGGGGCTCTGAGAAGCCCAACTGCTGTCCACTGCGGAGCCGGCGTTGCTCCACGCCGCCCTCTGGGGGTCCCAGGGGGGTCTTTGTCCCATCCCTGCCTCCTTCCGACACTGCTTGGCTTCCTTAGCCCAGCACCCAGCTCTGCCCCTTCCCTGCGCCTCTTCTTCCTCCTCTGCCTCAGGACCCCCCCCTCGCCCCACTTAACCACCCATTTGGCCACCAGCCTCTTCCCCACGTTCTCCGACCCCCCCGAGCTTCTCCTGCCCCACTTAGAGCTGGCGGCTGGGGGAGGGGATGAAGGGCAGCGGGGCAGCTGTTGGCTCCGGGCTTTTGTGGTGGGGTTGGCAGCTCGGGGGGGTCCTCCCGGTGTTTTCTGCCGGGCTCTGGTGGCCTTATCTAAACACCTGGGGTGCAGCAGGACCCACCCCCGTCGTGTTGGTCGCAGCCGCCACATCTTTGCTGCTGCGCTGCCCCCATTTCGCCCCCCAGATCTTAGAGGCCACAGGGGGGGCAGGGGGCTCTGGGCGCCTCTTTGAGGCAGGGGGTGCTCGGGGCACCGCCCCCCCCGAAACGAGGCTGCCAGGTGAGTCCCTTAACCCCACTCCATGGGTTCATGGAGTATGGGTCCCTTGACCCCACTCCGTATCCACCCTCCAACCCTTTGCCCCCCATCTACAACCCCCCATCCCACTCCCATCCCCCCACCACCTGACCCCCAATTCCCCCCTCCAACTCACCCCTTTCCAGAGATGCTGCTAATAGTCCTGTAGGAAAATCGTCTGGGGGGTGGGGAGGGGTGGGTACAGTTTAGAGGTGGGGGAGTCACAGGGAGCCCCCCACAGTGCCATGGCCCACTCCCACCCCCGCCTCCCCACCATGAACCCAACCCCCCACTTCAGACCCCACAACATTTCTCCATCCCCAACAGTAATACCCCCCCATAGCAATCCCCCACCCCATAACCCCCCCACCTGGCAATGGGGGCAGCAGCTCCCCTGCTTACAACACCCCACTATCCCCTCCAGACCCCCCCTCAGCCCCCCCATCTCTACCACAACCCCCACACTGCCCCCCCCCCCCCGGGCCCCTTCCCGACCCACCATGTCCCCCCCCCCACCTGGCACTGGGGGCAGCATTTCCCCAACATCCGGTACCTCCCCAGCAGATATTGCCCCATGGCCCGGCTGATCCGTTCCTGCCGTTCCCTTCTCTCTTCCAATTCTGACTGAAATTTCAGGACTAGCGTTTCACCCACTCTGCTATGGAAGGGGAAAGGGGAGGGGGAAATGAAAGGGGAAGCGAGGGAGAGCCTTCTAGCCCCACATGCCCCTATAACCCACTCTATAGCCCCATACATCCCCTATAACACTGTATCCCACTAGAATCCTCCTACTGCCCACCCACAGTCCCTTAGAGACACATATCCTCCTATAATCCACCCAGAGCACCCTACACCCCCCCCTTTAGAACCTTACAACTCCCCCACAGCCCTACAGAGCACCCCAGCCCCCTAGAGCTCCATGATCCCCTGGAGCCCCCCACAGCCCAGCATCAGCCCTCTAGCCCCTCCACAGTCATCTATATTCTCCCCACAGCCCCCGCTGTCCCATATAGCCCTAGACCACATCAAAAGTCCCAGACAACTCTCTAGAACCCCATACCCCCTCCTATGGCCACTAGGAAGCTCCCCATAGCCCCACATACACCTACATCTACCCCTACACTCCCCCTAGCACCTTACAGCCCCATATCCTCCTAACAAACCCCGCACAGCCCTATAACCCTCTACAGCCCAAACAGTGCTCCCTAGAGACCCACAGCTCTCCCGATAAGCCCCTCACACCTTTCTACATTCCCACTTCACCTACCTACATCCCCATATCCCCCTACAGCCACCGGCAGACCCCACATTCCCCTCACAGCCACCCATTTCCTCCTATCCCTCGGGATCCCCACACAGCCCACTACAACCCCATCTCCCCCACTGTTCACCCCTACATCCATCCCACTGCCCCCCACAGCCCCACATTACCCTAGGCCCTCCCTACAGCCCCATAGGACCTACAGCCCCCCCACGGCCACACATTACCCCACAGCCCCCTCAACTCCCCCATCCCCCCCACTCCTCCCCCACTGCCCCCTACACCCACAGCCCACCTCAGCTTCCTCTCCCCGGCCCGGCCCGGCCCCGTTCTCCCGCACACCTCCGGCGCCGCCGTCCTCAGCACCGCTCCCGTCGTGCCGCGGTTCCGTCTCGGTGCTGCCCGGACAGCTCCGGCACTCAGCGGCTGCACCGGCGCTGCCGTGCGGGGTGGCCCGGGCTGCGGCAGCGGCTTCAGCCGAACGAAGGGAGAGCCGGGAGGCCCCGAGACACAAGATGGCGGCCGCTCCCGCGCGCGGAGCCTCAGCCAATCGGAGCCGGCGGCGCTGCCGCTGACCAATGAGACGGCGACACGCGTCGGCGGGGTACCCGCTGACCAATGAGAGGCCGGCACGGGCGGGATGAGCAGCTGACCAACGATCCGTTAGCCCCTGCTGCTGCCATCTCCTCAGTGGGAGACCCCGTTCCTTCGTTGCTGGGTGGCAGCGATGTGGATGTGAGGACAGACGGCTCCTCGGGCAGGCTCGAACTCCTCTGTCTCAGCCTTCAGCTGCTCTTCCAGCTGGGCAATGAGCTGCTTCTCCTGCAAGACAAAGCGTGTACCACCAGGGGTGGCTGCGTTGGGTCCCATGGACCCGAGGGATTGGGACCGAGGTCCTCCTGCACAGCCAGAGGCGTGAGGATGCCGAGCTGTGAGGACGAGCCCTCACTGCCCCCTACCTGCTCCAGCTCCTCTTTACGGGCAGCCATTCTTTCAGCCCGTATTTGCTGGGCATTCTGTGGGAAAGCAGAAGAGCATCGACCGTCAGGGCACCGGTGCTCCCATGGGGCTCCGTCCCTTCCTGCCTCCTCCATCGGGGCAAGCAGGGCCTGCAGGGCTGGAGCTGCAGACCCACACGAGGGCACTTCTCCCACCCCACACCACACAGCAGCATCTCCTCACCTTCAACAAAGACTCCCTGGCCGTGGCCGTGCGGTTCTCCATGAGCTGCTCATGAGCCTGTGGGAGGGGAAGGGAGCAGCGTTGTCCCCTGGCCCTCTGCTGCCATGCCATGGGCAGGGTGCCCTTCAGCCGGCAGCTCGGCCCTTGTGTGCCCGTCCATTAGGTGCTCACCTGCTCCAGCTCCTGCAGCAGCTCCACTTGCTGCATGCTGTTAATGTTCCGCTGGCAAACTGGGCCCGCATTGCTGTACCACTCACACAGCTGCTTGCAGGACCCGCACCGCTTGCGGAATGGGGCCGGCTGGTGCCCATTGGCAACGGTGCCGTGTGCTGGCTGTGGATCCCCACACCTTTGCTGGTGCCATCTGGACTCCTGGGAGCCACAGCCTGTTGCGGGGCCGTCCTCCCACCAGCTCATCTTGGTGCGCATCACACACGCGGGTTGCTCCTTGTTGGCAACAGCCACGTGGGAACTCATCCCTTCCAAATGCTTCCAGTCGTTCGCCAGAAGCTCCTCCAGGATGTGGCACCCACCGCCCTGCAGCCGCTCTGATGTGGCTCCTGGGTTCCATGTCACACAGCAGCCTATTCGACGCAATGGAATGCAGGCGGTGATGGCTGCTGCCCATTCTGAGCCCGCCTGCTGCCTGCCCTGCCTGCAGGAGCCCAGCTCTTTTCAGGCTGATGCTCACCCCTTGTGTGCCATGGCCCCCACCAGTGGGGATGGAGGTGGCCTCCTCAGGCAGGCTGGCCTCAGGATGAGATGCTGAGCCCGCTGCCCTTCTCAGCATCTTCCTGCATGGGCCTGAACCTCTTGACCGCTGCCATCTCTAATGATGAGCATCTCGATTGCTACAGCTCTCACTGGTGCTCATTGGGCACCCAGGGCAGGTCGGCCTCAGAGCTCAATGAGGATCAAGGGGCAGGCTTGGCTTTCTTTGACACGGGACTTGTTTTCAGCCAAAATAAGCTTAGAAAACTGCAGGCTCCCACCCCTGAGACCCCACAGTGCAGAGGAGAAACAACCCGCAGTGCTCTGGGCAAGTGCTGTGAGCTGTCAAAGCTCTTTAGTGGGGGCATAGGGCCCATTGGAACCAACCCATTCGTTGTGAGCATTGAACACATTGAGTATTGAAGTTCAGCTTGGATGTGCTCAGGCTCCCATTCCTGTCCTTCCAGTGAAGTGAAACCCTCCAGGCAGCATCTGGTTGGTCCATCCAGTGGCAGAGAGAAAATCCTCCTGTGGCACCTGTTAGGAACTGTTTGTGCTTTGAGTTTTCCTTTCTAGGTGAGGCCGGACACGTCGAACCACCAGGAGAAGCCATGAAGCGTCATAAACAGCACAGCTGGTTATTGGGATCCTGGAAAGAAAGAATGCACCTTTCTGCATTCTGGGATAAATAGTGATATTCGGGTGAAAACTGTCTAAATCTTGACATAAATAGATATTGAATGCTGAAATCATTGCATTTTTGAGACAAAAATCTTATACTGGGGAGAAAGAATCATATTGTGCTAAGAAGAGTGATTTTTTGTAGAAAATTTCTTCTTTTGGAGATGAAAAGCAGTGTTTTTGGAAGAAAATGTCTTTTTGTTGGGATCAAGTATGACACTATAGTGAGATCATCGGCCTTTGTCCTGGAAGGGCTTCCCTGGCCTGCAGGCATTTGAGCTGGCAGTGCCCCCCAGAGCAGACAGCTGGCTTTTAGCCTGGCAGTGCCCATCTAACCGCATTACCAGCTTCAGGCCTGGCAAGGTCCCCCCGGACTACGTGGCCGGCTTTTGGCCTCACAGGCCCAGCAGGTCAGTCAGCCATTTTGTTGCCTGGCAGTGAGCCCCGGGCAGGCTGGATGTTGGCCTAGTAGGACTCCCCAGGCTGGCCAGTCAGCTTTTGGCGTTCCAGTGTTTGCCGGCCGGCGGCAGGCTCTTGGCCTGGCAGGGCTTCCCAGGCCTGCAGGCTTCTGGCCTGGCAGGGATCCCCAAGCCGGCCTTTGGCCTGGCAGGCGCCCCGCAACCATCCGACCAGACGGCTTTCTCCTTCGGGCCTTCCTTGCCATCTGGCTTTTGGCCTGGCCTGGACCCCATGTGCCGGCAGGGGTTCTAGAGGTTATGGGATGGGTTTGGGGTTGGGATGGGTTATGGGATGGTGTTGGGGTGGTTTACACGGGTTATGGGATGGAGTCGGGGGGGGGGGGACGGGACACAAAGGGAATGTGCGCAGTCCCCCTCCCCTTTTAACCCAAGGACCATTGTCTTCTGGCTCCCGTGCCGTGCCCTGTCCTACAGCCCCCTCCTCATGCCATGTGGAACGCCAGTGCCAGAAGTGCCAGCAGTGCGGCCACCATGTTAGAACCCTGGCCATGTCACAGCAGTCACCTTGGTCACTACTGCCCCACGCAACGCACTCACCTCTGAGAGCTCTGGCCATTAACAGCCATGTGGGGAGCTAAGAGAGCGAGGCTGGAGGATTCCCAGGATTTAGGTGGGAAGATGTAGCTGGGGACCGCAGGGTCGAAGAGGAGGAGGAGGGGGCCCGCCAGGACCATCAGGCGGCAGACAGGCAAGAGAGCCCGTTCCCATCATGCCTGCACCAGCCGTGTGAGCCCCTCCGTGGAGCCCATGGAGGTGGATCCACCCCCTGATGAGACCATGGAGGTGGATCCACCTCCTGATGAACCCTTAATAAGCCCTCCGGCCCATAACGGAGCCCATAACAAAGCCTCTCCTCTTTGCATTGGCAGGAGAAGCCCCTTCAATCCTACCAAAGGATCAAACTGGATGTGTGGAGCAACTGGGGGTACGCGGAATACACCTGCGTGTACCGAGTGGAAATCCACGGCAACCCCTAAAAACCTCTAAAAACACCTAAAAACCCCTAAAAAGCCCTAATAAACCCTAAAAACCCCTAAAAAAATCTAAAAACCATTAAAAACCCTAATAAACCCTAAAAACCCCTAAACTCTGATGTCTATTAGAGGGTTTTAATTAGGGATTGATCATTCAATGAAGAGATGTCGATAACTTTCTGCCCGCCTCGAGGCTGGTTGGGGGGAGGGAGGAGCTGCGGGGATGAGTTGGGTGGGTGTTTGGGGGGAGACCGGGGTGGGAGCCGGGGCTAAGCCACAGGACAAGCAGGCCAACTTGGCCTAGTTCCCCAGGGCACAGCACATGCTGGATGAGGCAGAGGAACGTGCTGACACGGCTGAGTCCCAGGTTAACAAGCTGCAGGCACAGAGCCATGACATCAGCATCAAGGTGGGTTCCTACTCCGCATCCCTGCCCTCCATCTTCTCACCTCCCTCCATCTCCTTTCCCAATAGAAAGGACTCAGTGAGGAACGAAAGCTGCAGATGCTCTGCCTTCCAGCCCCAACCTCTGATCTCACAACCCCTTTGGATCTCTCAACTCTCCTGCTTTCAGCCAATAAGAGTTGTTGAGCGGCAGCAGCTGCATTTGTGGGACAGGGCTTAGTGTGGGTAGTGCTGTGGGTTTGGTGTGGGAGCCACGGGAGATGGAGGGTGGCCAAGATTGTGAGTTGGCCACTCAGGCCATCCCACAGTGCCGTGAACTGTGGTACTAAAGGGCTGGACTGGAAGCACTGAGGTTTTGAGGGCCTGATGCACAGAGGGAGGCCAAAAAAGAGACCACGAGTCCATGAACATTTATGGCACAAAGGAAGGCTTAGAGCTGTAATGGAGAACACACCTGGAGGCACAGATGCCTGTAAGCTGTCCTAGAGGCATAGGGGGAGGCCTAAAGGCTTAGAGGTTGCCCAGGAGGCTTAGAGGCCTTAAGGTAAAACAGCCTGGAGGGAGGCCCAGAGCCTGGCCAAGAGGCCTTGCAGCTTAGTAGTCTTGAGGCCAAGGTGAGGCGTGGAGGCCAAGCAAGAGAAAGCCTCTGTGGGTAGGAAGCTCTTGTGAGCTGTGGTGTGGGTACCTGCCTCTAAATAGGGCCGCGTGAAGGGAAGGGCAGGGTGTGTGATGCAGGAGAGAGGAAAGGACACTGCAGAAGTGGCACAACACTGTAGCAGTGGAACGGTAAACTGAAGAAACTGCTCTTGACCAGAAGCTTGTGGTTGGCTGTGCTCAGATCCTCCTCCAAAGAGATGCTCTTCATGCATTTCTTGTCTCCTTTCTGTCAGAAGCTGATGGAAGCAGCCTTCCAGCAAATGGCAGCCTTGCAGAAAGCCAGGGGAGGAGCACAGAGCCAACAAAAGATGAGAATTTGCCACCAGGGAAAAGGGAAAGGGGCAGGGAGATGGGAGCTGGGCACAAGGAAACCAAGAGAGCAGCAGCAACCATCTAAGGAGGCAAACTTATTTCACTCACTATGACAAGGGAATGCAAGGTAAGCCAGGCCCCACAGGCCGGACAGCCGGCTTCTAGCCTGGCAGGGACCCCAGTCTGCAGGCTTTTGTCCTGGAAGGGCTTCCCTGGCCTGCAGGCATTTGAGCTGGCAGTGCCCCCCAGAGCAGACAGCTGGCTTTTAGCCTGGCAGTGCCCATCTAACCGCATTACCAACTTCAGGCCTGGCAAGGTCCCCCCCGGACTACGTGGCCGGCTTTTGGCCTCACAGGCCCAGCAGGTCAGTCAGCCATTTTGTTGCCTGGCAGTGAGCCCCGGGCAGGCTGGATGTTGGCCTAGTAGGACTCCCCAGGCTGGCCAGTCAGCTTTTGGCGTTCCAGTGTTTGCCGGCCGGCGGCAGGCTCTTGGCCTGGCAGGGCTTCCCAGGCCTGCAGGCTTCTGGCCTGGAAGGGATCCCCAAGCCGGTCTTTGGCCTGGCAGGCGCCCCGCAACCATCCGACCAGACGGCTTTCTCCTTCGGGCCCTCCTTGCCATCTGGCTTTTGGCCTGGATGGGACCCCATGTGCCGGCAGGGGTTCTAGAGGTTATGGGATGAGTTTGGGGTTGGGATGGGTTATGGGATGGTGTTGGGGTGGTTTACAGGGGTTATGGGATGGAGTCGGTGGGGAGGGGGGGCGGACACAAAGGGAATGTGCGCAGTCCCCCTCCCCTTTTAACCCAAGGACCATTGTCTTCTGGCTCCCGTGCCGTGCCCTGTCCTACAGCCCCCTCCTCATGCCATGTGGAACGCCAGTGCCAGCAGTGCGGTCACCATGTTAGAACCCTGGCCATGTCACAGCAGTCACCTTGGTCACTGCTGCCCCACGCAACGCACTCACCTCTGAGAGCTCTGGCCATTAACAGCCATGTGGGGAGCTAAGAGAGCGAGGCTGGAGGATTCCCAGGATTTAGGTGGGAAGATGTAGCTGGGGACCGCAGGGTCGAAGAGGAGGAGGAGGGGGCCCGCCATGACCATCAGGCGGCAGACAGGCAAGAGAGCCCGTTCCCGTCACGGCTGGACCAGACGTGTGACCCCCTCCGTGGAGCCCATGGAGGTGGATCCAACCCCTGATGAGACCATGGAGGTGGATCCATCTCCTGATGAACCCTTAATAAGCCCTCCGGCCCATAACGGAGCCCATAACAAAGCCTCTCCTCTTTGCATTGGCAGGAGAAGCCCCTTCAATCCTACCAAAGGATCAAACTGGATGTGTGGAGCAACTGGGGGTACGCGGAATACACCTGCGTGTACCGAGTGGAAATCCACGGCAACCCCTAAAAACATCTAAAAACACCTAAAAACCCCTAAAAATCCCTAAAAAATCTAAAAACCATAAAAAACCCTAATAAACCCTAAAAACCCCTAAACTCTGATGTCTACCAGAGGGTTTTATTTAGGGATTGATCATTCAATGAAGAGATGTCGATAACTTTCTGCCCGACTCGAGGCTGGTTGGGGGGAAGGAGGAGCTGCGGGGATGAGTTGGGTGGGTGTTTGGGGGGGGGACTGGGGTGGGGACCGGGGCTAAGCCACAGGACAAGCAGGCCAACTTGGCCAAGTTCCCCAGGGCACAGCACATGCTGGATGAGGCAGAGGAACGTGCTGACACGGCTGAGTCCCAGGGTGACAAGCTGCAGGCACGGAGCCGTGACATCAGCATCAAGGTGGGTTCCTACCCCACATCCCTGCCCTCCATCTTCTCACCTCCCTCCATCTCCTTTCCCAATAGAAAGGACTCAGTGAGGAACGAAAGCTGCAGATGCTCTGCCTTCCAGCCCCAACCTCTGATCTCACAACCCCTTTGGATCTCTCAACTCTCCTGCTTTCAGCCAATAAGAATTGTTGAGCGGCAGCAGCTGCATTTGTGGGACAGGGCTTAGTGTGGGTGGTGCTGTGGGGTTGGTGTGG
Source organism: Coturnix japonica (assembly GCF_054131305.1). Taxonomy (NCBI): domain Eukaryota; kingdom Metazoa; phylum Chordata; class Aves; order Galliformes; family Phasianidae; genus Coturnix; species Coturnix japonica. The sequence goes on along the minus strand of NC_140688.1, from coordinate 2,204,548 downwards.
GAGCCACGGGAGATGGAGGGTGGCCAAGAGTGTGAGTTGGCCACTCAGGCCATCCCACAGTGCCGTGAACCTTGATCCATGGTGACTGAACATCATCGTAACTGGCTGTGGGGCACAGTTGGTTGCTACAGGGCAGTATGTTCCCCTATGCACTTCTATGGGTCCCTGCAGGTACATGTGTGAGTGTGTTAGTATAGCTCCCATATGGGTCTGTATTTGTTCCCCTTGGCTCCCCGTGGGTCTTTATTGCTCCCTGTCGTTCTTATGTGGCTCTATGACTCTCTATGATGTTCTTTTGGTTCTCTATGGGTCCTGTGGGTTCCTGCCCCTGACAGACGGTGGGAGGGGCCGGGTGACAAGAAGGGCAGAAACAGCCCCATTTCTGTCCCTGGCCGTGTTGCGTAGAGCCCCATGGGGAACCTTAGAGGCCATAGCTTGTAGGCAAACAGAAGCTTATGGTGCATAGCTTACGGGGCTAAGCTGTGGGGGTTATGGGACAGAGCATCAAGGGCAGTGGTGGTTCTATCGGACACAGCCAAAAAAAGGGGGCTTAGAGGCCTTAACAGCCCTGTAGAGCCTAAAGTCCTTGAAGCTTCAGGGTAGGCCTGGAGCCGAGGTACTAAAGGGCTGGACTGGAAGCACTGAGGTTTTGAGGGCCTGATGCACAGAGGGACGCCAAAAAAGAGACCACGTGTCCATGAGCATTTATGGCACAAAGGAAGGTTTAGAGCTGTAATGGAGAACACACCTGGAGGCACAGATGCCTGTAAGCTGTCCTAGAGGCATAGGGGGAGGCCTAAAGGCTTAGAGGTTGCCCAGGAGGCTTAGAGGCCTTAAGGCGAAACAGCCTGGAGGGAGGCCCAGAGCCTGGCCAAGAGGCCTTGCAGCTTAGTAGTCTTGAGGCCAAAGGGAGGCATGGAGGCCAAGCAAGAGAAAGCCTAGAAGAGCAAAGGCCAAGAGGAGCTGGGGGTTGTACTTGTACCTTGAGGTCTGGACACCCACAGCCCAAGAAGTCTGAAGGCCTTGAAGCTGGACTAGAGGTCTTGAGACAGAGAGGCCAAGAGAGCCACAGGGTGGCCCAGGGGCACTCAGGCACCAAAGAAGGTGCAGAGGTGTACAGACTTAGACACCTACGGGAGGGCTTAGAGACATGGAGGTCCAGAGGAAGGCTGAGATGGCTAGAGGACTAGAGGCCTCTCTCCTGGCCTGCAGGCCAGGTCTAGTGCTCTCTCTCATTGGCATCCGTGGTCTCTCAGCCTCTTGAAAAGCTTCTTGTTCCATAGGTCTCCATTAACCCCTTGGTTACTAGGTGTAGGCCCTCAGGGCCACCACACAGGCCAGTAGGAATTAGGCCTCAAGGCCACTGATGGTACACTCCTTTTTGATGGCTGACCAGAGGTGATGGCTGGTGAGAGGACGCTAAGTGCTGGCTTCAGTTTAACTCTTTAATTCCTTTAGTTCCTTTTGAGCAACCTCTATTACCGTTCTGCTGAGAATGTTTTAAGTTGCACCCGTGGCTGGCATCAGGAGCAACTTGATCAAACCACAGCAGAGCTTCAAATAACATGAAGAAACAAAGTGTTGCACGTTCTAGGGGAATATGCAGACATCACACATGTCAGGTTATGCAGAGCTTACTGAATTTTCTAGGAGGTAAATCTATCCCCCATTCTTGCTGTATTCTTCTGTCTTTTCCTCCTTTCCTTGTTAAATGAAATTCTCATCTCTGCTTCACCTTCTGTCCCACCAGAACCTCTCACTGCCTGGACAATTGTTTTCATAACATTTCTGGGCATGTGTCATTTCCATAACCGACTGGTCCTGACTGCGCAGCACTCCCCATTCACACCAGCTACTCCGTCAATTGAAAACAAAACAAGTGAAAAACAAGCAATCTGAACAGCCAGCAGGACCCAGCTAAGCTCTGCTGTGTGATCTACCCCTGGATCTGAGGGGTCACCGTCAGGAAGCGCCCACTGTGACCAAAGCCAGCCACTGGGAACATCCCTACATCCAGCATGTCAGCATAGATGGACCCGAGGATGGGAGCTGGAGATGCTTCTGCAGAAGGCCACCTGATCCCAGAGGAGCCATTCCAACGTGCTCCGCAGCTCTGTATACTATAACCAGTGGACATAAACAGACACAACTTTAGCATGGGGCCTGGGGGGGGTTGGGGGAACACAACCAGTGCCCTCCAGGCATACAGCAGGGCTGCTGGCTGCTCATGGCAGTGTTCCATACTCAGGACAACTGCTGGTGGCCTGTGCTAATAGACACAAGGGAACAGGATGCCACGGCTGAGGAGAAGCCTGTTTGGCAGTGTTCAGGCTCAGCACAGAACACACCAAATCCTCTGCCAAATCCTCTCGCAATGCTTGTATAATTTCCTGTCACAATACATGCTGACACAATTTAAAATGAGTGATGCTCAATTAAAGTTCATGTTCTTTTATGGGCCAGTGCCAGATGGTGCTACTGGAGGCATGTGGTTGTGAGGTGCAGGTCCATCCTACGCTCCATCAGTCCCATGCAGACCATCACCAGATGCTGCACATGATCTGACAGCAGCACTGGAATGCTTTGATGGCATTTCATTCCTTCCGGTGATCCTAGAGGCCCAAAGACTCACCGGGAGTAATACGGATGTTTCAGGGGTAGCAGGAGGGGAGTGTCTGCCCTCCAGGGCAAGATACAGGTCGTATTTCTATCCTGGGTCAACGCTTCAGCTTGTACTGGGGCATGACCCGGCCGCCTGTACCACACCTTCTGGCCAGATGTCTGCAGCTGCATAACTGTCATGGTTGTGTAATGTTTGCTATTGGTTTCCCACCTCACAACATCCTGTGGAGCGCAGAGAAGAACTACACAGCCCAGAGGACCTCAATTTCAATTACATTGTATTATATTGTGTTATCTTGCATTCCAGCATTGTAGTTACTCGTTGCTGCTGCTGCTCTGTTTGTTTCCTTGAGCCCAGCTCCCATCCACCTACCATTTTCCTTTTTCCCTTCCCACATTTTGGAGACCATGGGGGGCACAGGCCTACGGCACCCCTGTCACAGACATGGATTGATCTAGATCTAGTGTTAGAACAAGAGGGAATGGTTTTAAACTGAGATGGGAAGGCTTAAATTAAATACTAGGAGGAAGTCTTTCACTCTGAAGGTGGTGACGCACTGGAACAGGTTGCCCAAGGAGGCTGTGGATGCCCCATCCCTGCAGGCATTCAAGGCCAGGCTGGACGTGGCTCTGGGCAGCCTGGGCTGCTGGTTGGCGACTCTGCACATAGCAGGGGGTTGGAAGTGGATGAGCATTACGTTCCTTTTCAACCCAGGCCATTCTATGAGTCTGTGACTTTCACAGCCCCTGCCAGCAGCACACGGCCTGTCCGTGCCCAGGATGGGAGCAGTTGTGCAATGGCACAGCCATCTTTACCAGGGCATCCAAAGGAGCTCGGAGCTGCTTCTGGGAATTCCAGCCTTGGGCTGGAGGCAAACCCACGGGAGCCAAGGAGCGGGACTGTCCCACACGGCTGGGTTGGGAGGAGGGAAATGGGCTGCAGGGCTCCGAGCACTCTGGCAAACTAATGGTCTCTCCTGACTGATGTCTCCCACAGCTGGAGCCTTCCTCTGGATATTGGGAGCCTGGGGAAATGTCCTGCAGGTCAGTGCCACAGCGTGCGGCAGAAGACAAAGCTCTGCCCTTCAGCCTCCGTGGGGACAGGGGGAGTTTGGCCACGGGCCCATCGCTGCTGAGACTCTGTGGGCCCTTGAGCCAGGCTGGGGGCTGCCTTGGCAGCAGGACGGGCTTTGGTGTGGCAGCATCTTCCCAGTGCCCAGCACGGAGCTCAGGCTGAAGGCAACAGCACATGGGAAGAAGGGGCCTTTGGCCTGTCCGTGACACTGTGGAGTCTGGAGGGGATGGGAGAGCAAACGGAGAAGCACGTGGAGGGCTGAAGGCCCAACTTTGGGCAGCGGTCCTCTGCAAAGTGCTGGGAAGTAGCAGGAAATTCTGCCAGCGGCTCCCTGGGAAGCTCCTTTGGAAGCTCTGGCCGTGCTCCTGGTGCTTCCTCCCATCAAATGCTTTTCTCTTCCAGGTGGTGTCAGCAGGACCTGTGCATGAGCTCCCGTCTCAGGGGTAAGAACACTTCCTTGCTATGCACCTGGCTCTGTAGCTTGGCCTCGGCTGGCTGTGTGCTCCATGCACGCCTTCACTTTGTGCCCAGGGCTCCAGCCTTTCCCATCTATATGGTGAAGGCAGCCCTTGGCAAAGCAAAGGAACCAAAGGGGCTGGGGGATAAGGAAGGGCACAACCCCCCGGAATCATTCACCTCGTGGCACTGAAACTCTGACCTGCGTTGCTGAACAAGACTTGCTTTGCTTTGCCTTCAGGAACTCAATGGTTGGGCCAGAATTACACCTGATAAGTTATGAGCTGTCAATCAGGAAGCATCTCATTGCACAATCAGTGTATGATGTCCTGGAGGAGAATGGGATCGACGAACTGACGAGACAGGTAATGGTACTGCTCCCTTCCAGCCCTTTACAGGGACAGCTCTGTGCTCTGGCCGCCTGCCCCACACCTGGCTCTCAGGCTCAGCCTCCCCTGTGTCTTGGAGCTACTTTGCTCCCCACACTGAGAGCTGCTGCTGGTGCTGTCTGCATGGTAAAGCTGGGATCAGGGTGCTCTGTGCAGAGCCATGAGTTCCCCCTGGCTGGGCCCCAGCCAGAGGCCTGCTGGGCTTGGCTTGGAGGCTGGATGCGGCCCCTGCCAAGAGACTTGTGCTTCAGACTTCTTAGCTGGAAGGGCCATTCTCCAGGCCAGCTGCAACTGGAGCTCTGCAGAGCCTGGCTGGCTCAGGGCACGATCTGACTGCCTGTCCAGGCTGTTCTACAGCAGACACGGGGCTGGCAACACTGGGATCAGGCAGAGCCCAAAGTCCATCTTTGCTGTGTCTCTGGAGTGCAGTTCTTGGGTAGGACTCCCTGCTCACACCCATCTCCTGTCTGTGCTCACTGCTGTCTCTCCATTCCCTGTTTGTTGCCAGGAAATTTTTCTGTTGACACGGATTGAAATTGACAGCATCGTGGAAAACAGCTACTTGATGCCCAACTGGGCTCTGAAATCCCTGGGTATGTAGACAGCTTCACTACCCTCAGCTTTGCGCCTGGCACTCCCCAAAACCTGCCCAGCTCTGCTTCCTGTCACACTTATCTCATAGAGCTTTAGGATGGCTGAGGTCTGAAGGGACCTTAAGACCATCCCAGTCCAACTCCCTGCCACTGACAGGACTGCCACCCTTTGCATCAAGGCGCTCAGGGCCCCATCCAACCTGGTCTCCAACGCCTCCGGGAATGGGGCATCCATGGCTCCTCTGGGCAGCACATTGCAGGGCCTCACCGCCCACTGGGGGTCAAGAATTTCCTCCTCACATCCCGTCTAAAGCCCCCATCTCTGAGAATTTAAAAACCCTTCAACTCTGCTCCCAGGGCTGACCGGCTCATTTCCCCAGGTGCTCAATCAGCGCATCATGCCGGGACTCAGCAGTTCCCATACACAGCGGGAGGGATTCTGCACCCCAGAGCCCCGCCAAGAGCTTTGGGGAATGAGCATTCACTCCTTCAGCTTGTCTCTGGGCTGTCCCAGTGCACGTCTGTCCATCTTTATTTCAGGTGCCACTGTTGATGCGGAGAGGACCACCAAGAGTTACGGTGGGAAAGGCCGGCTTTCTCCCCTCTTTTCCTCCGCAAAGTCCCCTGAGACCCTCTTGCAGGTATGGCAGGAGAAGTGCTGACAGTGGGCTTCCCCCCCTTGCTTTCGCACCCCTCCCCCTGCAGACACCCCACAGAGCCCCATAAGGGCTCCCCCTCCATCCCCCAGCCCTTCCTTCCCAGGATCCGTCCCCCTCCATCCTTTCCCCCTCCCCATCCTTTCCGCCTCCTCAACCTTCCTTCCATCCTTCTCCCCCCCATCCTTCCCCCCCATACTTCCCCATCCTTCCCCCCCATCCTCCCCATTCCTCCCTCCATCCTCCCCGATCCTTCCCCCAGTCTTTCCTACCCCCAACCCTTCCCCTCATTCTCCCTCCCCCCATCCTCACCCCATTCTGGCTGCACATCCATTTCCTTTGGCCCAGCTGCTCTGCTCAGCCCACACTCTTCCCCACATCACTGACACCAGCGTTGGGAGGGTGCTGGGCTGACAGATGCTGGGGAGGGCTGCCCCGTCGACTCTGGGCAAGCAAAGAAAGGCGGTTGACTCCAGAGCTGTTGTCCAAACCTTTGCATATTCCCCTCCTGTCCCTTGAGTAGCGTTCCATTATGGGGAGCACGGCAGCCCACACAGAAGACAAATTCTGTGCTCCTTGCCCAGCATCCAGCTCTGGCGACTCTTTGCCTCACCACTGATGGACGCATCTCTCTCATTTCAGCCCGATGTTTCTGTTGGCAATTGCTGGGCTTTCCGAGGTTCACAGGGCCACGCCGTCATCCAGCTGCCGGAGAACATCTGGCCCACGGCTTTCACTGTCTGGCATGTCTCCAAGGCGGTGTCTCCCTCTGGGGATGTCAACAGTGCCCCCAGAGACTTTGCCATCTTGGTAAGTCTCTGCCTGCTGCTGCTTCTGGAGGCCCCTGAGGAAAAAGCTTTGCCATAGAGCCCCATAAGAGCCCATTGAAATCCTATAGAGCCCCAGAGATAACCAACAGAACACAATAACCGCAACATAAGACCCCATAGACCCCCACAGACACCCCATAGAGCCCCATAATGCTTCATAAGACCCCATAGAGCTGCACCAGAAGCTCATAGAGAACTAAAGAGCCTCATGGTGCCCCACAGACACCCAACAGGGCCCCATAAGGGCCCTACAGACACCCAACAGAGTCCCATAACTGCCACATAGAGCCCTGTAAGACCCCATAGAGCCACACAAGAGCTCATAGAGCACCATAGAGCCACACGGTAGACACCCAACAGAGCCCCATACGACCCCATACAGTTGGGAGCTCCCAAATTTCAGTGGTGGGCTGCTGCAGAGCACGGCATCCTGCCTGAGGGCACCGAATCCCTCGGCTGGTTCCATGTCTCCAAAGGCCTCTGCTGCTCTTTGTGGCCGAGCAGCTGGGAGCAATTGCTCCACGTGCCCTGACTCAGGTTCGCCCTTCGTTGTGCTCCAATCCTACCAGAGCACAGGGAGGGTTGGAAGGGCTCCCACCTTTGGCCTCAGTGTGTTCTTTATGGCACGGCCTGCCTAAGTGTGACCGCCATCATCTCTTGTCTTTGAGGGAGTGGATGAGGACGAAAGGGAAACTCTCCTCGGACTGTATGTTTATGACGTGGGTGGAGATATTGCGCAGACCTTCCACGTTCAGGTATGGCAAGTGCAAGGGGGGAGGCTGGGCTGCCTGCAAGTCATGGGAAGAAAGAGCTTTCCTGCCCACCCTCTGCTCTCCAACATGGCCGACTCCCGTGTGGTCCCTTTTGCAAGCCTTTGGAAGCACTTGTTTTGCTGGGGCTCTTCCCATGCCCATAACAAAGCCTCTCCTCTGCTACTGCTTCACTTGTATACTGAGACCTTGAAATAACTAGAAACTGCTTCACTTGTATACTGAGACCTTGAAATAACTACAAACTGCTTCACTTGTATACTGAGATCTTGAAATAACAACAAACTACTTCACTTCTATACTGAGACCTTGAAATAACTACAAACTACTTCACTTATATACTGAGACCTGGAAAGAAAAGATTCTTCTCTTGTTCTAAAGGCACAAACAACATTTGATTCCCACACTGATATGATGGGTGATAACAAGAGAGGGGTCTGCATGCTAAACAACTATTGAATATGGATCCGAATTCCAGGAAATCATTGACTCTGTATTAGGTTTACCTATATCTGTGGGGCGAACAGTGGTAGCTGTGGGGCACTATGAGATCTATGGGATGCTTTGGGATCTATGGGGCGAACAGTGGGAGCTATGGGGCACTATGGGGCACTGGTCCCCCTCCGGCCCATAACGAAGCCTTTCCTCTTTGCATTGGCAGGAGAAGCCCCTTCAGTCTGACACGTGCTGACACGGCTGAGTCCCAGGTAACAAGCTGCAGGCACGGAGCTGTGACATCAGCATCAAGGTGGGTTCCTACCCCACATCCCTGCCCTCCATCTTCTCAACTCCCTCCATCTCCTTTCCCAATAGAAAGGACTCAGTGAGGAACGAAAGCTGCAGATGCTCTGCCTTCCAGCCCCAACCTCTGATCTCACAACCCCTTTGGATCTCTCAACTCTCCTGCTTTCAGCCAATAAGAATTGTTGAGCGGCAGCAGCTGCATTTGCGGGACAGGTCTTAGTGTGGGTGGTGCTGTGGGGTTGGTGTGGGAGCCACGGGAGATGGAGGGTGGCCAAGAGTGTGAGTTGGCCACTCAGGCCATCCCACAGTGCCGTGAACCTTGATCCATGGTGACTGAACATCATCGTAACTGGCTGTGGGGCACAGTTGGTTGCTACAGGGCAGTATGTTCCCCTATGCACTAATATGGGTCCCTGCAGGTACATGTGTGAGTGTGTTAGTATAGCTCCCATATGGGTCTGTATTTGTTCCCTTTGGCTCCCCATGGGTCTCTATTGCTCCCTGTCATTCTTATGTGGCTCTATGACTCTCTATGATGTTCTTTTGGTTCTCTATGGGTCCTGTGGGTTCCTGCCCCTGACAGACGGTGGGAGGGGCCGGGTGACAAGAAGGGCAGAAACAGCCCCATTTCTGTCCCTGGCCGTGTTGCGTAGAGCCCCATGGGGAACCTTAGAGGCCATAGCTTGTAGGCAAACAGAAGCTTATGGTGCATAGCTTACGGGGCTAAGCTGTGGGGGTTATGGGACAGAGCATCAAGGGCAGTGGTGGTTCTATCGGACACAGCCAAAAAAAGGGGGCTTAGAGGCCTTAACAGCCCTGTAGAGCCTAAAGTCCTTGAAGCTTCAGGGTAGGCCTGGAGCCGAGGTACTAAAGGGCTGGACTGGAAGCACTGAGGTTTTGAGGGCCTGATGCACAGAGGGAGGCCAAAAAAGAGGCCACGTGTCCATGAGCATTTATGGCACAAAGGAAGGCTTAGAGCTGTAATGGAGAACACACCTGGAGGCACAGATGCCTGTAAGCTGTCCTAGGGGCATAGGTGGAGGCCTAAAGGCTTAGAGGTTGCCCAGGAGGCTTAGAGGCCTTAAGGTAAAACAGCCTGGAGGGAGGCCCAGAGCCTGGCCAAGAGGCCTTGCAGCTTAGTAGTCTTGAGGCCAAGGTGAGGCGTGGAGGCCAAGCAAGAGAAAGCCTCTGTGGGTAGGAAGCTCTTGTGAGCTGTGGTGTGGGTACCTGCCTCTAAATAGGGCCGCGTGAAGGGAAGGGCAGGGTGTGTGATGCAGGAGAGAGGAAAGGACACTGCAGAAGTGGCACAACACTGTAGCAGTGGAACGGTAAACTGAAGAAACTGCTCTTGACCAGAAGCTTGTGGTTGGCTGGTTGATTACTATTTGGCAGCTATGGGACTCTATGTAATCCAAGGGATCACTATTTGGCAACTACGGTTTCCAATGTAACTTAATGGCTCACTATTTGGCAACTCTGGTTTCCTATGTAATCCAATGGATCACTATTTGGCAAGTATGGTTTCCTATGTCTTTTTATGGCTCACTATTTGGCAACGATGGGCCCCTATGTATTCCAATAGCTCCTTATTTGGCACCTATGCATTCCAATGGCTCACTATTTGGCAACACCGGTTTCCTATGTAATCCAATAGCTCACTATTTGGCAACCGACCCCTCCAAGGTCCTGGCAGCTTAAAGGCGTTACCTGAAGGAGCGACTGGATGTAAATGAGATTCATTGGTTCCATCCAGGTCCTGGCAGGTCGATACGGAGCCCAATGGAAAACTCCGCCATTAAATGGTGCTGGAGGGGAACCTAAGGGGGATAGAAAGGTCCTGGAAGGTTAAAGGAAGGGTCCTGGAAGGGGAATATGGGATTATATGGGGGTATTAAGGTCCTGGAAGGGGAAGAATGGGGTCTAATGGGGTCTTATGGGGTCTTATGTGGTCTATGGGGTCTTATGGGGTCTATTAAGGTCCTGGAAGGGTAATAATGGGGGTCTATGTGGTCTTTAAGGTCCTGGAAGGGTAATAGTGGGGTTTAATGGGGTCATGGTGTCTATGGGGTCTTATGGGGTTATTAAGGTCTTGGAAAGGGAATAATGGGGTCTATGAGGTCTTATGGTGTTGAGAAGGTCCTGGAAGGGAGATAAAGGGGGTCAATGGGGTTTAATGGGGTCTTATGGGGTCTATGGGGTCTTATGGGGTCTTTAAGGTCCTGGAAGGGTAATAATGGGGTCCTATGGGGTCTTATGGAGTCTTATGGGGTCTATTAAGGTCCTGGAAGGGTAATAATGGGGTCAATGGGGTCTTATTGGGTCTATTAAGGTCCTGGAAGGGTAAAATAGGGGTTAATGGGGGTTATTAAGGTCCTGGAAGGGGAATAATGGAGTCTTATGGGGTCTATGGGGTCTTATGGGGTTGAGAAGGTCCTGGAAGGGGAATAATGGGGTCTAATGGGATCTAATGGGGTCTATGGGGTCTTATGGGGTCTATTAAGGTCCTGGAAGGGGAATAATGGGGTCTAGGGGTCTATGGGTCTTATGGGGTCTATAAGGTCCTAGAAGGGGAATAATGGGGGTCAATGGGGTCTTATGGAGTCTATGGGGTCTTATGGGGTCTATAAGGTCCTGGAAGGGTAATAATGGGGTCTAATGGGGTCTATGGGGTCTTATGGGGTCTATAAGGTCCTGGAAGGGGAATAATGGGGTCTAATGGGGTCTATGGGGTCTTATGGGGTCTATTAAGGTCCTCTAAGGGGAATAATGGGGTCTTATGGGGTCTTTAAGGTCCTAGAAGGGTAATAATGGGGTCTTATGGGGTCTTATGGGGTCTAATGGGTTCTATGGGGTCTATGGGGTCTTATGGGGTCTTATGGGGTCTATTGGGTCTTATGGGGTCTTATGAGGTCTATGGGTCTTATGGGGTCTAATGGGTTCTATGGGGTCTTATGGGGTCTATGGGGTCTATGGGGTCTAATGGGGTCTATGGGGTCTTATGGGGTCTAATGGGTTCTATGGGGTCTTATGGGGTCTATGGGGTCTAATGGGTTCTATGGGTTCTTATGGGGTCTTATGGGGTCTATGGGGTCTTATGGGGTCTTATGGGGTCTATTGGGTCTTATGGGGTCTTATGGGGTATAATGGGGTCTATGGAGTCTTATGGGGTCTTATGGGGTCTATGGGGTCTTATGGGGTCTTATGGGTCTTATGGGGTCTTATGGGGTCTTTTGGTGTCTATGGTGTCTTATGGGGTCTAATGGGGTCTATGGGGTCTTATGGGATCTTATGGGGTCTATAGGGTCTTATGGTGTCTTATGGGGTCTAATGGGGTCTATGGTGTCTTATGGGGTCTAATGGGGTCTATGGGGTCTTATGGGATCTTATGGGGTCTATGGGGTCTTATGGGGTCTAATGGGTTCTATGGGGTCTTATGGGGTCTAATGGGTTCTATGGGGTCTTATGGGGTCTATGGGGTCTTATGGGGTCTAATGGGTTCTATGGGTTCTTATGGGGTCTTATGGGGTCTATGGGGTCTTATGGGGTCTTATGGGGTCTATTGGGTCTTATGGGGTCTTATGGGGTATAATGGGGTCTATGGAGTCTTATGGGGTCTTATGGGGTTATATGGGGTCTATGGGGTCTTATAGGGTCCTTACCTTTAAGGTCATATAAATACCGCCATACTTGCTCGTTATCCGCCTGGGTGTAATTAACATCCCGCACTAATTGACTTAAATTAATGGGGTGGTTCAAGCTTTGTAGGATCGGGACCTTCTGGAAGCTTCCAATCCAATCCCGAACACTACGAAGCTGCCAGGACCCAAAAGAACCCCGTTATTAACCTGCCAGGACCCAAATCCCCCATAGAACCCAATGGGACGACCCTATTTCCTCCCTTTTCCCCTTCCAGGACCCAAAACCCCATTGAACCCAATGGGAAGACCCTATTACTTCCCTTTTACCCTTCCAGGACCCAAATCCCACATAGAACCCAATGGGATGACCCTATTACTTCCCTTTTACCCTTCCAGGACCCAAATGCCCCATAGAACCCAATGGGAAGACCCTATTACCAACTTTTACCCTTCCAGGACCCAAAACCCCATAGAACCCAATGGGAAGACCCTATTACCTCCCTTTTACCCTGCCAGGACCCAAATCCCCATAGAACCCAATGGGAAGACCCTATTACCTCCCTTTTCCCCTTCCAGGACCCAAATCCCATATAAAACCCTATATCTCCTCAAGGGAACCTCATAGAAACACCCAACCGCCTCCATTTTAACCTTCCAGGACCCAAGTTCCTTCTTATCCCCCTTCCAGAACCCAAATCCCCCATAGAACCCAATGGGAAGACCCAAAATCCCCATTATTAACCTTCCAGGACCCAAGTTCCTTCTTATCCCCCTTCCAGGACCCAAATCCCCCATAGAACCCAATGAGATGACCCCAAATCCCCATTATTAACCTTCCAGGACCCAAATCCCATATAAAACCCTATATCTCCTCAAGGGAACCTCATAGAAACACCCAACCATCCCATATAAAACCCTATATCTCCTCAACGGAACGTGATAGACGCAACTACCACCATTTTAACCGGCCGGGTCCCCTCTTTCACCTCAATCCCTTCAATCCCTTCTAGGACCTTCCAAAAAAACCCCAAACCCCCCATTTTCCACCCCCCCCCCCATACCTGTAAAGCCTCAATTAAGACCTCATTTGGGGTCCCATTAACGGCCTCATCCACCTCCAATGTCTTCAGCTCCTCGTGGGTCCCATAAAAGAGAACGAGGACGAGTTCTTTTGGGGTCCGGCTTTTATTTCCTTCCCCCCCGTCCTCCGTGTTTTGGATCCAATGAAGAACGTTCCGGGGGAAGAAAAGGACCTGGCCGACTTCGGCTCGGTAGGTAGTGACGTTGGTTGGGGTGACGATGCCGATCCAGGCCGTGCCCTATAGATTATAGAGGAAATCCTATTAGATTTAGAGTAGACCCGCGAGGTAAAGGGGTTATAAGGTGGGGAAAGAAGGGATGGATAAGGCGAGAGAGGAATCGAAAGTGTAGGGTCAAAAGCGGAAGAGAGAAAGAGGAAGTGGGAGGAAAAGCGAGATCCATGTTGTGCCCTATAGAATATAGGGTAAATCCTATAGGGTTTTAGGGTTGACCCACGAGGTAAAGGGTTATAAGGTGGGGGAGGAAGGGCTAGATGAAGCCAAGGAGGAAGAGGAAGTATAGGATTAAAGGTGGAAGAGAGAAAGAGGAAGTGGAAGTAAAACCAAAGGCCACCCCCAATTAACATGGGCCACCCCTATATAATATGGCCAAATCCTATAGGGTTTTAGGGTAGACCCACGAGGTAAATGGATTACAAGGTAGGGGAATAAGGGTTAAATGAAGCCATAGAGGAAAAGGAAGTATATTCTTAAAGGTGGAAGAGAGAAAGAGGATGTGGAAGCTAAACCAAAGGCTGCGGCCTACCTGCACCACGTAGCCATGGACTTTGGCATTAAAATGCCAGTGGGGGACCCGAAGCGCTCCAGGTTTGATCCTGATTAAAGCCAGGCTCATTTTGGCTTGATGCTCGTGGAGGCTTTGAGCGAAGACGCGAGCTTCTCGATCCGGATAACACTTGGGATCCAGCCGGTACGTCGCCCATTGGATTTCACCTCCAGGGTAGCGTTGTGGCTGGAAAGGAAATGGGCTTATTCCCTTTCCTCTTCCCCCTCCCCTTCCCCTTCCCATAGGAAAGGAAGAAGATACCCCATAGGACCCTATAGTACCCCATAAGCCCCATAGGACCCCATAAGACCCCATAGGACCCCATAAACCCCATAGGAATCAATAGGACCCCATCAGACCCCATAGGACCTCATAAGACCCCATAAACCCCATAGGAATCAATAGGAAGCAATAGGACCCCATAAGACCCCATAGGGCCCTATAGGACCCCATAAGCCCATAAGTCCATTTCCTCTCCCCTCCCGCTTTCTTTTCCCCTTCCATTTCCTCTCCCCTCTATACCCCCCCCACTTCCTCTTCCCCTCCCCTTCCTCCCTTCCCCTCTTACTTCCTCTCCTCTCCTCTCCTCTCCCCTCCCACTTCCTCCCCACTTCCTCCCCACTTCCCCCCCACACATCCTCTTCCCTCCCACTTTGTCTTTTCCTTCCTCTTCCTCTTCCTCTTCCTCTTCCTCTTCCTCTTCCTCTTCCTCTTCCTCTTCCTCTTCCTCTTCCTCTTCCTCTTCCTCTTCCTCTTCCTTCTTCCCTTCCCCCTCTTATTCCCCTCCCTTTTCCCATTCCCTTCCTCTTCCTCCCCACTTCCTCTTCCCCTTCCCCTCCCACTTCCTCTTCCTCCCTCCCTTCCTCTTCCTCCTCCCCACTTCCACTTCCTCCTCACTTCCTCCCCCACTTCTTCTCCCCCTATATCCCCCCACTTCCTCTTCCCCCCTTATTTCCCCCCTATATCCCCCTCTACTTCCTCTTCCCCCCTTATTTCCCCCCTATATCCCCCCCTACTTCCTCTTCCCCTCTTATTTCCCCCCTATATCCCCCATACTTCCTCTTCCCCCCTTATTTCCCCCCTATATCCCCCCCTATTTCCTCTCCCCTACTTTTTTCCCCCCCACTTCCTCCCCCCATCCCATATCCCCCCCATCCACTTACCTCCGACATCCCCATCCTATACACGAACCGGAGCCGTCCTTTGTCCCCCTCCACCTCATTAACCACCTTGTTAACACGCAACTCGTTAATCGCCTTCCTATTGATGACGCTCAAGCTTCCCAGCCCCACGGCGGTCATAATGGAGCTGGCCAACAGGCAGAGGCCGAACAGCTTCCATAGGGATCTCCTGCCCCACTCGGGCGCCATCTTGGATATGGGGGGGAGGGGAGAAAGGGGGGGTTACATAGGCCGAACCGGGCCGAAGTGGGCCAAGTTAGGCCTAGTTAGGCCTAATTGGGCCTAGTTAGGCCTAGTTAGGCCCTGCTAGGCCAAGGTAGGCCAAGATAGGCCATGCTAGGCCTAGTTAGGCCTAGTTAGGCCAAGGTAGGCCAAGGTAGGCCATGCTAGGCCCAGTTAGGCCTAGTTAGGCCAAGCTAGGCCAAGGTAGGCCATGCTAGGCCCAAGATGGCCATGCTAGGCCAATCCAATCCAATCCAGGCCTAGGTAGGCCATGATAGGCCCAAGATGGCCGTGCTAGGCCAATCCAATCCAATCCAATCCAGGCCTAGGTAGGCCAAGTTAGGCCCAAGATGGCTGTGCTAGGCCAATCCAATCCAATCCAGGCCAAGGTAGGCCAAGTTAGGCCCAAGATGGCCGTGCCAATCCAATCCAATCCAATCCAATCCAATCCAATCCAATCCAATCCAATTCAGGCCTAGGTAGGCCAAGGTAGGCCCAAGATGGCCGTGCTAGGCCAATCCAATCCAATCCAATCCAAGCCAAGGTTGGCCATGATAGGCCTAGGTAGGCCTAGGTAGGCCTCGCTAGGACTCACTAGGCCTTACTAGGTCTCACTAGTAAGACCCCATAGAAACCCATATGACCTCATACAACCCATAAGTCCCTATAAGACCCCATAGGACCCCATAAGACCCCATAGGATCCCATAGGACCCCATAAGACCCCATAGAGACCCCATAGACCCCATAGGACCCCATAAGTCCCCATAGAGACCCCATAGGAACCCCATAGGAACTCTATAGAGTTGTCACTAGGCCTCGCTAGGCCTCACTAGGCCTCACCCCAATCCTTACCTCTTTATGGTGTCCATCTTTTCCCTTCCGGGACCCGACGGGTTCCTCGGGTCCCATCTCGAAGGCCTCATTGTCCATCTTAGCTCTAATGAGGTTAATTAAAGCTTAATTGGGTTAATTAAGGGTTTAATTGGGTTAATTAAGGGCTGAATGGGGGTGTTAGAGGCCTAGTTAAGCTACGGGGCTCGGAGGAGGCTCCTATCCCCCCTTCCCATTCAACTCTATGGCCTTGGAGGACTTAATATCCCCTCAGCCTACAACTCTATGATCCTGGAGGAGCCTCCTATCCCCCCCGGCCCTCCAACTCTATGGCCTTGGAGGACCACGTAAGACCCCATAGGAAAAAATAGGACCCCATAGGAATTAATAGGACCCCATAGGACCCTATAGGACACCATAAGACCCCATAAGACCCCATAGAGACCACATAGGACCCCATAGGAACCAATACGACTCCATAAGACCCCATTGAGAGCCCATAAGACCCCATAGGACCCCATT
Organism: Coturnix japonica; assembly: GCF_054131305.1. Classification (NCBI taxonomy): domain Eukaryota; kingdom Metazoa; phylum Chordata; class Aves; order Galliformes; family Phasianidae; genus Coturnix; species Coturnix japonica. The sequence continues at coordinate 2,188,151 of NC_140688.1, read as the reverse complement.
AGACCCTATAGGAAGCAATAAGACCCCTTAAGACCCCATGGGACCCCATAGGACCCCATAAGACCCCATAAACCCCATAAGACCCCATAGGACCCCATAGGAACCAATACGACCCCATAGGACCCCATAAGACCCCATAAGGCCCCATAAGACCCATAGACCCCATAAGACCCCATAAGACCCCATAGGACCCCATAAGACCCCATAAGACCCCATAAGACCCCATAGGAAGCAATATGACCCCATAGGAATCAATAGGAAGCAATAGGACCCCATAAGACCCCATAGACCCTATAAGACCCTGTAAGACCCCATTAGACCCCATAAGACCCCATAGACCCCATAGAACCTCATAGGACCCCATAAGTCCCCATAGAGACCCCATAAACCCCATAGACCCCATAGGACCCCATAGGACCCCATAAGACCCCATAGCACCCCATAGAACCCCATATGACCCCATAGAACCCATAGGACCCCATAAGACCCCATTGACCCCATAAGACCCCATAGGACCCCATAGGATCGTATAAGACCCCATAGGAATCAATAGGACTCCATAAGACCCCATAGATTCTATAGAACCTCATAAGACCCCATAAGACCCTATAGACCCCATAAGACCCCATAGAGACCACATAGGAATCAATAGGACCCCATAGAAATCAATAGGAACCATTCGGACCCCATAAGACGCTATAGGACCCCATAGGACCCCATAAGACCCCATAGAGACCCCATAAGACCCCATAGGACCCCATAAGACCCCATAGACCCCATAAAACCCCATAAGACCCCATAACACCCCATAGACCCCGTAGGACCCCATAAGACCCCACAGACCCCATAGACTCCATAGACCCCATAGACCCCATAAAACCCCATAGGAACCCATAGGACCCCATAAGACCCCATAAGACCCCATAGAGACCCCATAGGACCCCATAGAGACCCCATAAGACCCCATAGGACCCCATAGAGACCCTATAAGACCCCATAGGAACCAATTGGAATCTATAGGATCTCATAGGAACCAATGAGACCCCATAGAACCCCATAGACCCCATAAGAACCCATAGAGACCCCATAGGACCCCATAGAGACCCCATAAGACCCCATAGGACTTCATAGAGACCCCATAGGACCCCATAAGACCCCATAGACCCCATGAAACACCATAGGATCCCCTAGGACCCCATAAGACCCCATAGAACCCCATAAGTCCCCATAGAGACCCCATAAGACCCCATAGGACACCATAAGACCCCATAAGACCACATAGGAACCAATAGGAATCTATAGGATCTCATAGGAACCAATGAGACCCCATAGACACCATAAGACTCCATAGGACCCCATAGGACACCATAAAACCCCATAAGACCCCATAGAGACCCCATAAGACCCCATAGACCCCATAGAGACCCCATAGACCCCATAAGACCCCATAGGACCCCATAGGACCCCATAGGACCCTATAAGACCCCATAGGACCCCATAGGAACCATAAGACCACGTAGGACCCCATAGGAATTAATAAGACCCCATAGAACCCCATAAGACCCTATAGGACCCCATATGAACCCATAAGACCCCATAGAGACACCATAGAGACCCCATAAGACCCCATAGGACCCCATAAGACCCCATACACCCCATAAAACCCTATAAGACCCCATAGACCCCATAGTCTCACCCTATATCCTCCTATAGGATGAAGCCGTTAGTGCTGTGTAACTATTGCCTCAGCCGTATGCAAATGAGGGCTGGAGGAGAGCTCTGATTGGTTGAAAGACCAGGAAAAGCTTCGTTTGATTGGTTAATAAGGGGAATTTGGGGCTCCTTCCTTCCCCTTATGGGGTTCTATGGGGTCTTATGGGGTTTATGGGGTCTATGGGGTCTTATGGGGTCTTATAGGATCCTATTGGTTCCTATGGGGTCTTATGGGGTCCTATGGGATCTTATGGGGTCCTATGGGGTCTTATAGGGTCCTATGGGGTCATATGGGGTTTATGGGGTCTAATGGGGCCCTATGGGGTCCTATGGGGTCCTATGGGGTCCTATGGGGTTTATATGGGGTCCTATGGGGTATTATGGGGTCCTATGGGGTTCTATGGGGTCCTATGGGGTTCTATGGGGTCTTATAGGGTCCTATTCATTCCTATGGGGTCTTATAGGGTCCTATGGGGTTGTATGGGGACTTATGAGGTTCTATGGGATCTTATGGGGTTCTATGGGGTCTTATGGTGTCTAATAGGGTTCTATTGATTCCTATGGGGTCCTATGGGGTCTTATGGGGTTCTATGGGGTTCTATGGTGTCTTATGGGGTCTTATGGGGTCCTATGGGGTCTTATAGGGACTTATGGGTTCTATGGGGTCCTATGGGGTTTATGGGGTCTTTTGGGGTCCTATTGATTCCTATGGGGTCCTATGGGGTCTATGGAGTCCTATGGGGTCTTATGGCATCCTATTGGGTTTAATGGGATCCCATAGGGGTCTGTTGGGGTCTTATGGGGTCCTATTGGTTCCTATGGGGTCTTATGGGGTCCTATTGATTCCTATGGGGTTCTATGGGGTCCTATGGGGTCCTCTTGAATCCTATGGGGTCCTATGGGGTCTTATGGGGTCTTATTGGTTCCTATTGGGTCTTATAGTGTTCTATGGGGTTCTACGGATTCCTATGGGTTCTATGGGGTCTTATGGGGTCTCTTATGGGGTTCTATGGGGTCCTATTGGTTCCTATAGAGTCTTATGGGGTCCTATGGGGTCTTATGGGGTCTCTTATGGGGTTCTATGGGGTCCTATTGATTCCTATGGGGTCTTATGGGATCCTATGGGTTCCTATGGGGTCTTACGGGGTCTTATGAGGTCCTATTGGTTCTTATGGGGTCTTATGGTTTCTAATGATCCTATTGATTTCTATGGGGTTTATGGAGTCCTATGGGGTCTTATGGAGTTCTATTGGGTTCTATGGGGTCCTATTGGTTCCTATGGGGTCTCTGGTGTCTTATGGGGTCCTATTGATTCCTTTGGGGTCCTATGGGATCTTATGGGGTCTTATGGGGTCAATGGAGTCTTATAGGGTCCTTTTGATTCCTATGGAGTCCTATTGGTTTCTATGGGGTCTTATGAGGTCTTACTGGTTCTTATGGGGTCTTATGGCTTCTAATGGGGTCCTATTGATTCCTATGGGGTCTTATGGGGTCCTATTTGTTCCTATGGGGTCTTATAGGGTCTTATGGGGTCTGTGGGTTCCTATGGATCCTATGGGGTCCTATGGGGTATTATAGGGACTTATGGGGTCTTATGGGGTTCTACGGGATCTTATTGGGTTCTATGGGGTCCTATTGATTCCTATGGGGTCTTATGGGGTCCTATTGATTCCTATGGAGTCTTATGGGGTCCTATTGTTTCCTATGGGGTCCTATGGGGTCTTGTAGGGACTTATGGTTTCTATGGGGTTTATGGGGTCCTATTCATTCCTATGGGGTCTTTTGGGGTCCTATGGGGTTCTATGGGGACTTATGAGGTTCTATGGGGTCCTATGGGGTCTCTATGGGGTTCTATGGTGTCTTATGGGGTCTTATAGGGACTTATGGGTTCTATGGGGTATCATGGGGTCTTATAGGGTCCTATTGGTTCCTATGGGATTCTATGGGGTCGTATTGGTTCCTATGGGGTTCTATGGGGTCTTATAGGGTCCTATTGGTTCCTATGGGGTCTTATAGGGTCTTATGGGGTCTGTGGGGTCCTATGGAGTCTATGGGGTCCTATGGGGTCTTATAGGGACTTATGGGTCCTATGGAGTCCTATGGGATTCTTATGGGGTCCTATTGATTTTTATGGGGTCCTATGGGGTCTATAGGGTCTTATAGGCTCCATCCCCCCCATATACCCCATACCCCCCCCAATAACACCAGACCCTGTCGCTCTTCCGCCATCTTTATTCTCATCCAACAGCATCCATCATCTCCCCCTCCCCCCCACCTCCGGCCACACATCGACCCTCGTTAACCCCATAATTAACCCCTTAATTAACCTCTTAATTAATGCCTTAATTAAACACCCCCCCCCCCCAAATATTAACCCCATTGGAACGAAGGAAGAACAAGACGCCGACCAATCGGGCACCAGCTTTGTTAACGCGTGCGCATTAATTATGCAAATGAAGGGGGCGTGGCTTTGTCAAACCCCACCACGCCAAATCAGCTAACAGTGAGACCTCATTAGCATATGATTATATATTCATGAGCCATTGGCCTGATTTACATAGCCCCGCCCCCTTTCCCGGTCCCTGTTATTAAGTGCTAATGAGGCCTCGATTAATGGATTAATTATATAATGGCAGGTCATTAATTAATTAATCATTAATTAACTAATTAGGGGGGGGCGGAAGTCGCTCCGTCGTCGATATGGACCTGGAAAGAGAAAAGATGCAGTTAATTAGCCTAATAATTAATAATCAATAAATAATTAATTAATAATCCTAATCAATAGCCGGAATAATTAATTAATAGACTGAATAATTAATAGCCCTAGTAATGGCATTAATAGCCCTAATAATTAATTAATTAATAGCCCTAATAATTAATAGCCCTAATAATTATTAGCCCTAATAATCCCTATTAATCCTTATTAATTCTATTAATCCATATTAATCCATATATTAAATTACTAATAAATCCCTATTAATCCACATTACACCCCTATTAATCCCTTTTAATTCCTATTAAATCCCTAATAAACCCCCTTATACCCGCATTAAACCCCATTAATCTCTAATAAATCCCCTATTAATCCCAAATAAATCCCTATTAATCCCCATTACAACCTATTAATCCCCTATTAATCCCTATTAATCCCTAATAAATCTCTATTAATCCCCATTAACCTCTATTAATTCCCTATTAATCCCTATTATTCCCTATTAATTTTCTATTAATCCCCATTAAACCCCTATTAATCCCTATTAATCTCTAATAAATCCTTATTAATCTCCATTAAACCCCCATTAACCCCTATTAATCCCATGTTAACTCACTTATAACCCCTATTGACGCCTATTAATCCCTATTAATCCCTAATAAATCCCTATTAAACCCCTATTAAGCCCATTAATCCCCTATTAACCTACTAATAACCCCTAATAACCCCTATTAATTCCCATTAAACCCCCATTAACCTCCATTAAACCCCATTAAACCCCCATTAATTCCTAATAAATTACTATTAAACCCCTATTAATCCCTATTAATCTCTAATAAATCCCCATTACACCCCTAATAATCCCTATTAAACCCCTATTAACCCCTATTAATCCCTATTAATCCCTATTAACTGCTATTGATCCCTAATAAATCCCTATTAATCCCTAGTAAACCCCATTAAACCCCATTAACTCACCTTTAACCACCCCCCAAGCCCCCATATTAAGGGGGGAGGTCACATCTGCCCCAGATGAGCCCCCCCGTCCCCCATGGCCGAATGGGACCCAACGCAGCCACCCCTGGTGGTACACGCTTTGTCTTGCAGGAGAAGCAGCTCATTGCCCAGCTGGAAGAGCAGCTGAAGGCTGAGACAGAGGAAATGGAGATAGTGTGTGTGGTGGGTTGAGGGAAGGGGTGGGGGGCTGCCCACCCCCATGTTGTGGACCTGGAGCTCATGTTTTTGTCTTCCAGGTGCTGCGCAGGGAGAAACAGCGCCTGTGAGAGGAGCGGGAGGAGCTGGAGCTGGAGGGTGCCTGGTGAGTGGGACCCACCCATGGGACCCTGCACCCCACGCCTGCACACGGGGGTCTCTGACACACCTGGGGCAGCAATGGGACTGCAGTGCTGCTGGAGATGGGGCTCTCTTTACTGCACGGTGTGACAGAGCAGCCCCATCCCAGCCCTGGGGGGTGGGCACACAGTGCTGGGGAGCCCCCCGTGGTGATAGACTCCAACCAAGCCTTGTTCAACACAGGCAACAGCATCAGATGGAGCTGGAGGTGGAGTGTGAGCCTGGGGCTGTGCTGCCGGAGCTGGTGGAGGCACAGCTGGTAAGGGGCAGAACACACAGCACCCTCACCCCATCCAACAGTGGTCTCCCCATGCAATGGGGTCTCCTTGAGGACAGGGCTCCTTCCAGCACTGTTGTGCTGCTGGGCTCCCGAGTCCTGCATGATCCCCCTGCTATGCAGCAGACCCTGACCTCCATCTCTGCCCCATCTTCACCTACAGGAGAAGAAGGAGCGGGCGAGGAGACGTGGGTTCTCCTTCTGGATGGACGTCCTTCTGGGCTGTCACAGAACTGCTTTGTCCTCTTGCTGCTGAAAGGAGCCAACCAGGAGCAGGGAATGGATGCACAGGACCTCAACTCTGACCCGCAGGAAAACTCAGGACAATGGAATGTAGTCTGCCAATCTTTTACCAGTTCAGCTGTGCTTTAAGACTCATTGTGAAGCCTTTTAAAATATTTATATATATATATATATATATACTATAAGACTACTCAGTTATACTGTCAATCATCTCGGAAAGTTCAAGATGGAGTTCATCCACATCCTTCTCCAGCTCCAAGTCATATTGTCCTTCCATTTCCTCTAAGAATTCCGAGATGAACTTTTCAAGGTCATCTTCTACAGCCTTGGTGAGCAGGCTGACCTCCGGCAGGGCTGGAGCAGCAGTCTGGAAAGAAGGAAGACAAAGTCAATGATTGCTCAGGAGATCCTTCCTCTGCAGCACTTCTCCTTCAGCACTGCTGAGCCTTAACCCAACATGGGGGCCAAGGGGCTCCTGAAGGACGTTAACAGTAAGCCTGACCAGGACAGCACTGACACTTCCTCCCCTCCTTACCAAAGCTGCTATTTTAGCTTTTTTAGCTGGAGGCTCCTCTTCTTCAGTGCTTCTCCGAGGATTCACAGCTGCCACAGCAGAAGGAGAGATCTCAGCAGCCTTCCGCTTCCTTGCTCGCTTCGTGGGGCTGCTGGCTTTGCCATCCCAAGGCTTCTCACACACGTTGCCCTTGGCTACAGGAAGAAGAGAGAGCTGGTACAATTGTGCCTTGAGAGGAGTCCAGATTGTCCTGTCATTCCCACAGCTCTTCTCCACAGTTAAATACATCCGGCCAGCAAAATTACATTGCTCTTTCCACAAATCTCAGCAATATCTTCCACAGTAAGTGCTGCATACCAACAGTCCGACCAAAGGAACAAAGAAACTGCACAGCTACACCATATTATAACCCAGACAAGGGAAACAGCCATACAGCAGGAGAAAGCAATACATGGTCCCTCTAGAGAAAGGAAAAAGCAGGAGCTACAGACAAGAGTGTGCAACCAGACGCTGTGCAAGCCACAACAGACCCACAAAATACATCCAGGGGTTTATCACACAGGTAAGTCTGCAGCTCAGCGCCACTGTCTGTCCCTTGTTCTCAAGCTGAAGTCTGGCTGGAAGGAACACAAGTGAACTAAGAAAATAAGCATTTCCCTAGGCACGCACCCACCATGAGCACTCAGGTCCCTTTACTTCCGAGGACCACCTCACACTCAACACTCATTCATAGTTCTCTGCTCCTGAGGTTGGGCTGATGGTTTCCCTGGCAATGCTGTTGCCCACCGTGCTGAGATTTCACTTAGGCCTTTGCAAGCTGATAAGCTGAACATGAAGGGTGGATTCAGGACTGCTAAGCTCTGCACTTTTACCTTTGACTGTTTCTTCAGCAGCAGCCGGCACAGCAGCCACTTCCTTCTTCAGCTTCTCCGGTTGTCTCAGCTGTAGCTTCTCCTTTATTGTCCCCTCAAGGCTCTTTGCTTGAGCTCTAGAATTTGGTGTACTCTGATCCGAGGGCTAAAAAGAAATAAAGTAAGTACAAAATAAGAACAAACACCAGGGGGAACATATGAAGGAAATCAGATTAGAGATGTTTCAAAAACGGGTTACTGCCTCTCTGCCAGATATAATCAGATCAGTTCTGAGTTTGAGGAGTGCAAAGCTGTCTGGGAAAGCCATTGAAAGTACCAGGATTGTGAAACATGGCTGCAGCTCTTCACCAAAGGCAGGAAGGTAGGAATGCACTCATGATGGTGGCACATGGTGAGCAGTGAGACACAAGAACATGTGAAGAAATTGTGTCACTGTGTCCATCTACAGAAGGGACTCACCTCTGCGGGTGCAGAGACAGCTTTGGGAGCAGCCCTGTTCCATTCCACAGTCTTTTCCTCTTCTCTTCCAGGTGCTTTGAAACAAAGAAAAAGAAAATCAATTGGTCAACAGCAAGCATAGAAAGAAACCTGAGTGCCAGTGTTTCCTCCATGTGCTTATTTCCTCACATTCAATAACAAAGCACAGACAGAGGCGGCATCACGCAGTCCATACAGTATCCAAGCTCTTCCCTCCTTCACATGCTGTCTCTTCACAAAGCCTCTCTCACCTCCCCAATGAATAACTCACCCCCCTGACCTTTCTGACAGAGCTTGGCCCCCATGCTGAGGAATCAATCCATGCTTTTCAAATACATTTACATATCAAACTAAGCAATACAAGCCAAAGATGAAGGCAACCTTGGCATCAACACACAGAGCCACACCAAAAACATGGCAGAAAGAAAGTACAGGAGAAACTGAACTACAAAACCTCACAGCAAATTAATTTTCCAGAATGAAGCAGGCAGACACCATGGATTCGATGGAAAAACACATGGATGGACATCCTGGCACTTCCTGCCTTTGCATGTTGTAAGAAACAGCCCAGGCAATTCTAAGCAAACTCCATTTGCTTGACAGGGGAAGCACTTCAGCAGAGCAGACAGTGAAACACCTCGTTACCTGCTGGCTTTGCGATCTGCTGCATCCGCAGGGCTTTCTCCTGCTTGATTTCTTCTAAGCTTTTAATATGCATTTCTTCCAATGGCTTGATTTTACGCGGTGGCTCTTCCAGTTTCACTTTATCAGGCTCAGGTGGAGGGAAAATTCTCTTCTTCTTGCATTTACCCTTAGCTCTCTTCTCAGTAAGAAGCTCTTCTACTTTTTGCTTCTCTTCCTCCAGGTGTTTGTGTTTCCTTTCAGCCAGGGATTCCAAGGTTTTGGTGCGAACTGCAGGGGAAGGCCTCACCCCGGAGCTGGGATCCTCCACCTTACAGCACCCTTCTGCCTGGGGGGCAGCTGGGGTTTCTCCTCGCTGATTCGCTCTCTCAAGACGGATCTCTTCCAGAGTTTTGACATGGATCTCCCCTGCTGGCTTGGCACCCTTCTCTGCCATCATCAATAAAGGAGAAGCATAATGATTAAAAGAGAGTCCAGCCAGAGCTTAGGTTTCCAGATTTGACATAATATTACAGAATATGCGTGTTCCCAACAACAACGCACCCAGGAAAGAATAAGCAGAAAGCCTAGAGAATCTGTGCAGCAAACACCGATGACCATTTACCTCTCCTTGGTGCTCTGTCAATCTTGATCTTCTTCTCCAGCCTTTCTGCGAGGCTGCGTTTCAGCGGAAGGCCACTGACAACAGCTACAGAGAGAAAACAACAACATTCCTAAGATAATTCCTTTGGAGAAAGATTTTAGAACAGTTAACCACAAAAAAGTCTATCTCTCATGGAGCACCCAGCCGCCAGCAACTGCTACTCCAAAACCAGCAGTACAAGATAAAGGTTCACTTCTGTGAACGGCTCTATTCCCCAACACAGTGCCAGCTATCTGAGTATTATCAGAAGGATAACAAAGTAGGGCATATGAACTCACCACTTTGTTGTTTGGTTTTATCCTTTTGTTTCTTCAGTTTGATTTCTTCAAGTGTTTTTATTCCAGCATTCAGACTGTCATCTGGGAACACAGAGCAGTGAATGAGACTGAAGGACAGAGGCACACGCTGAGGACCACAGCTCTGCAAACTGCCTCCTGCTCAGAAGCATGCAGAACAAACCCTGTCAGCTCTCCCCACAGCTAAGAGCACCATGGACCTGACGTCTGTCTGATACCCTCCTTTCATCCTTCTTGATATTAAAAGTAGGCTTTATCCCTTACTTTAACCCATCCACATGATTCCTCTATCAACAATGTGGCTTTAACCAGTGGTTGAAAAGATGCACATACAGGCACTTAAACTCCATGCTGTGGCCTCATCTTGCTCTAATGAAGTAAACAAAGGAGTTTACCTACCTAATCTGAAAGGCACATGAAGATACGAGGTAGGAACAAGATCATGGAAATAGCTGAGTCTATTCAGCAACCCTATGTTCTGTTGTGCTTTTACAACAAATTGCTTTGGAGTTAATTGGCAGCCCACAGTTAATATTCTTAAGTACAAATGGAAGTGATTACAGACAGGTTCCTTATTTTAACAGCTATACTTACCTGGTAAACCCATAGAAGCAGCCTAAGTGAATAGAGTAACTAGTAAAGAACCGGGAAAAGCAACCACACTCACCATCATCACATTTGTCATCATCTGCAGCTTTGATTAAAACGGGAGGATGTGTAGAGCTTGGGACACTCTCTTTGTTTTCCATTTGCATCACTTCCATCAACTGTGGAGAGGGATCGGACTGCACGGAAAGCTGGCTCTGCTGCACTGTTATCTGAGCTGCATTTGGATCGTCACCTGCAGACTCTGGTGGACTTGGCAGCGTAGCTACAGGAAGAAAAGGATCAATTTAAAACTTTGATCCTAACCTTACAACCACTGCACAAAGATGGCAGGCAAGGATGAAAACCCACACAGATAAATGCTGAGTCTCCACTTGCCCATCCAAATGGCTTCTCTGTGAACAAAGAAACCCCCCCCTACACAACATTCATCTCCCTGACACCCAGAAAAAGCTTAATTGCAGGAACACAACCAGCAAGGCAAAGGCCACAGGAGCAGAGAGAAGCTGAGCATGCAAGATAAAACTGAGGTATCAGAAGCGCACAAAGTTCAGCTGTGCACCTATCTATCAGCTCACAAGTGAACGTTATCTGGCGTTCTTTATGACACTATACCCACCTGTGAGTAATAGAGTTAATCTTTCATTCCTAAAAAAGACAAACTCACTTTGGCTTGGTGGAAAGAAAACCCCATTGAGGTAACGTCCCTTGGTGTGATGGAAGGCACAGTTGGATTTCTGGCAGCCTCCTGGCTGGTTCTCCCAGTAGCAGGAAATCATGCTGCGAAATTTCTGCAGACAGAAAGGAAGAAAAGCTGATGGTAATGTGGACATAAGATCTGCAAAGGGAGACTGAGCTCCAGATGGTGCCAGTGAGCAGACTGCCACAAAGCAGCACTCAAACACCACTCTGAAGAGTGCGCAGGCTGGGAGCACCAGGCTCACTGAGCTTTCCTAGCATTCTGTGGGTGAGGACACCAGTTTAGAAGGGGTTAAACTAACACACCTTGCAGAATGCTTGTCTGAATGATGTGGTTCTTTAGCAACTGTTGAGAGAACACTGTTGGTATCTACTACAAGAATATTCTGCTATGATATACCATTGCCATTGAGCTCTCTTCCCTCTGCTTCCTCCCAGCCCCCTCTTAACAATAGGAACCATCATCATTTCAAAGCAAATGAACCTAATCTGCAAAAGCACATCAGCCCACCTAAAGAAATGAGAAGTGGGTTTGGTGATAAACTCTGAGGAGCCAACACTCACAGTGATCTCCATGTGCCTGAACCTGCAGACATTCCTGAAGCAGCGGCCCTCCTTCCACAGCGTGCAGATGGTTTCATTGCCCAAAACAGCTTCACAGTGCCTGAAGGGACAGTTGTCTCCCTGTAACCCAATGGAAACCAAGAGAGGAAAATGAACTAGTGCAACCTGAGAACTGGCCGTGCTTTGAGCTCATTTTTAGCTAGTTGCTCTTTTGCACAATGCAATTAGTTATGAAGTTTGCTGAAGATCAGTAATACTTCTAAGTATTCCACCCCGTCCTCTTGACTTCAGAACTGAAAGAAGGAGAAATGAAGGAAAAAACCCAAGCAGACCTTTTTACAAGTGGAATAGAAGTAGAAATAGCAATCGTCTCCTTTCTTCGACATGCTCGACGAGCGCACAGAAGCAGTTCTGGTCTCGGGGATCTCTGTGCAGCTCTTCCTGTGCTCTCTCAAAGAGCTGGCTCGTACTTCCTTGGACTGAAAGTCTTCTACTGTATTGATCAGTGAAATCTTCTTTTGAAAAGGAACCCTAAGCAAAACACCGACAAGCAGAAAAGAATGAGGAATGCCCACCCATCTTCCCAGCTTTCTTCTGTTCATTCAATCAGTCTTTCTGGAGCAGTTGTTTCAAAACATTGCCCTCCTCAACACTGGTCAAACTCTAGTAACATCACCCTGACTCAGCACAGAGCCCCTGGGCTGCACGGCTGCAAGCCCTCCAATGGAGCCCCTCCTTCAACACCACGAGTGACAGCAGTGAGTAACCCCAACACATTTGTCTGACCGCTGCAGGTCTTCAAGCTCACCCACCTGGACAACCTCAGCAAATACAGCGATCTTCCAAGCCTTGCAGTTCACTTCTCCTGTAGGCTGAACCAACACTGAATCCGTCAATTAAGAATAACGGGGTAGGAAGAATTTTCCTCCTCACTTTGCCAATGTCAAATTCTGTAAGTTGGAATTTCTGGTCTTCAAGGATTCTTCACCTATGAAGAAAACACTAAAACCTTCCCCTGTCATTGTTACCTGTACAGCAAAAGCATGCCAGTGCGTATCGATACACAAATCCACACACATATGCCTGAATACTGTAACTCAGCACTGCATGGAGCTGCAGCACGTTCTGCTCAGCCACAACAAGGGTTTGGGTTGGTTTATTTTTTTTTCTTTTCTGATGTAAAAATCAAATATTTTGGTATTTTAGGTTTGTTTTGTTGGTTTTTTTTTAAGGTATCAAATGCAGTAAAACCTACAACCAGGACAGACAGAAGATCAAATTCAAGTGATTCGGAACTCTTTCATTAAAGTGCTGCACTTTTCTGTGCTAAGCATTTCCGACAGTCAGTAAGGAAAGGCTGGAACCTTTTACTCACACAAACACTAGTGAATTTTCCAAAAAAAAAACTTTCTTTCAGGGAATTTTCCCAAATCTAAACTAAAGAGAGGAGAAGTCGGGCTCTCAAGTTAGTTGCTGGACTGACTGCATGACAAAGGGAACAAAAACAGCAGTTAAGGACAAAGTTTCCTTCCCTCCTCCAATACTGATAGAAATGCTGCCATTTTACCTTTAGTACCTTCACAACAGATTGGCAGATTCCTACGTTCCTAAAGACCTCAATGCTGCTCAGCACAGACGCCGGGCACCAACTGTCACTGGACTCTGCACCGTGGAACACGCACACAGCTCAGCACTTCTGTTCTCCTCACAATTGGAAGGGTTCTAGAATCGGGAGCATGAAGCGGACTAGAAATACCTCACATCCCTCTGCTCCTTACGAGCCCTTCCATTTTAAAACAAGATAACCCCAGACACATCTGTTAGCACAGCAGCCCAAATGCTAACCAGAAAACACAGTGTGTAACGCCGAAAGTACCAGTTTAATGCCATGCCACAAACCCTATTTAATTGTGCAGGTGACCGCCCCTATCAGATACTTGTGACCTCCCTGACTCCAGCCCTGGTGCACGCAGGCACCACCTGCCCAATACCCAACATCTCCCCCCTCTTTATCATCTCCAGCCCCTGTAAAGGTTCCCCTGCATACTCCCCGTTACCCCAAAGGTGATTTGCACATTTAAGGCTATTCCGCAAATGAATCCATCATTAAACATATGCGAAAAACAATGAAACTGTCATAATAACATACCAAAGAGATGCAGCTGCAGTGACTACAAACCTGAAAGCACACAACAGCAATCTGCCTAAAAATTGTGAAATGCTGTATGGCAACACTTAGTCAACTTGTAGAGAACGGTGCATTCAAGTTCAAGATAACAGCACAGTACACAATGGAGTTACAACTTCTCCAAGTTCAATGTAACACTATTGTACAGAATCTTCGTAGCAATCCAGTTCTGTCCAGTGTGCATTATAATGTCACACTCCATAACCAAATAAGAAGACAAAAGCATATTGGCTGTGCAGAATCGTTCTGAATGTCCACCACTGGGGGACTATCCAGGAACAAGGTCTCCCCCGCTCACGAACTATCAGTCCGGCATGAAGGCTGGATTCCCAGTTCGGACCTTCAGGCACATTGGGAGCAACGCTGTCTCATGTGCCGTTACCAGCACCCGCTGCCCAGTGCTGACGTCAAATCACTGGCTGCACTGGAGTCATTAACCAAGGAGTTGTTGACCAAAACCGGTGCTGAGATGTTCGGATCCTCACGGTGCACAGGATGGCTCGTCATTTGGTGCCGGCTTAACCCAACGTGCCGGCAGCCAGCAGGGCCCACTTGGGGTCCCGACACAGACGTGTCTCTTGCCCATGACGAGGAGTGGCATAGGGTCTGTGAGCCATGGCCCTCCGTCAGGTCTGATCAAGTCCTGACCTATTGGTGTCCATTCGGTCAGCTGATGGTCTCCCATCCAATTCTCTCACGCAGGAGGAGAGCGTGTGGGCACAGCTCAGGCCCCTCCAGCCCTCGTCCCTCTTTAAGCGCACAAAGACGCCCCTTCAAGGTCTGATGTGCACACTCCATAATAGCCTGGCAGGTGCTGCTGCCGGGAATGCTGAAGATATGATTAATGCCCCAAGCTGTGCACCAGCGTCCAAAACATGCACTTCTATGTCCTGGGCCATTGTCAGTCTTTAACTCATGAGGTGCACCCATGACAGCGATGGCCATGCACAACACTTTTATGTAATGCATGGTGGTCTGTCCAGATTGTGCCACAGCCCAGAGAAAACCACTGCATGTGTCAGTTGTGACATGCAAGTGACGGAAACACCCAAACTCTGGGAAGTCTGTGACATTCATCTGCCAAACCTCATTTGGTCTCAAACCTCTGGGGTTAACCCCTGCAGGAAACAGGTTAGCCATAACTCCCGCTCCTCCTTGGCCGATTCAGTTAACTTTCTAAGAGCACCAAGGGTGGGTAGCAGCTTCTGCGCCTCTTCGTCCCCTGCAAAAGCTCACAGAACTCCATGCTGGCTTTCTCTAATGCTGACCAACTCACACAGTGAGAAGCTCCGTCAGCCAGACCTCTCCGCATTATCCACATAATAAGCAGATTGAGGTCCTCATCACACACTCTGTGTCATTTCTTGTCAGCATGTCCTGTCCCATCCCTGGCTCTCCAGCAGGACTGTAATGCTGGGGTGAGCAACACTGGGCACTGTCAGTGTGTTTTTCTTGCAAGCATCTTCCAGGGAAATACGTGCAGGCGTTCCCCACTCTTGGCTGTATCTCTGCAGTGCTGGGTCCTGTGTGAGCAGAGCTCTCTGCCCCAGAAGCCAAGTCACTGCTGTGCAGAGCTCAGCCTCGGGGTGAATGTGCTCCTGAGTTTGTCCCAGTGCAAGGACAACCTTCTCATTGCCCTTTAGGAGCACCTCTGGTGCTGATGGGTGCTCTGCTCTCAGCAACCACTGGATACACGGCGCCAGACGCGTGTGTGCTTTGTCGCCTTGAGCTGTTTGCTCTGATCGCATCTCACCCTGGGGAGCCGGGATTTCCCTTTGGTCTCGGTGTCACTTCGAGACCAGTAGCAACACTAGGGGTCAGAGGAGAGCTGCTGAATGTGTGAGCAAAGCTGCTAATTGAGAAGGAGATCGCACGCGGGTGACTTCGAAACCCGAATTAATGAGCTTACCTTCACCCTCCTGACTAATGCAGACCTCATGCAGCCCTGGGCCTGCCCTTCTCCAGCCTCCTGCCTTGTTTTGCCTACTCATAGGAAAAGATTTAGCACAGCTCAGAGCCCCAGGCAGTGCTTGGAATGCCAGCAGGAAAGAGCTGCTGGTGTCCACATAGCTCAGGACTGCAGCAGTGGGGCTGCTGGACCTCAGTGTTCTGAACACTCTGATGTGGAAGTGATTGGCAGATGCTGTGGCCGGAGGGATGAGGTGCCTGCAGGGCGTCCTTTGGAAGAACGTTTGGTGAGGATGGATCCTCTGAGCCAGCATCGGGCACAGGGTGCTGGGTGCAAATGCCAGTGCTGCCCCCTGTCATCCTTTTGGTTTTAAAAGGAGTACAGCTCCGTTTCCAAACTTTGCCAACCACAGGCTGGCTGGCAGCTTGAAGGAACTGCCATGAAATTCGTCTAATGAAGCGTTCCTGGCAGAGCTTCAGGATGGAGAAAGTGCAGTTTGTACTCAACTGAGCTGAGGTCCAATGAGCTGAGTTTCCTGGCTCAGAGCAGAGGCCGTGAGCATCACGTCTCACAGTCTGTGTCACCTGGGCAGAGCCGTTAGGCAGGGGCTGCCAGTGGGGAGATGCCAAAATTTCCATGAAGATGATTGCTCAGATATGCCTGAGTTCAGATGGAGGGGCCCATTGCCCTACCAGGAAGTGGAAGATGCTTGGGGGTGAGGCAGCTCGTGCTTTCCCATGCCTGTAGGACCTTACAGTGCTGTGCCTTTCCACATACCTACCCCACCTTCTTTCTTTCCCATGCAGGGGGCATCATTAATCCAGTGGGTGGCACCAAGAATGCCCGGACAGCCCCACTGCAGTGCGTCTCTGTGGCAGAAGGACACACCAAGCCTGTGCTCTGCCTGGATGCCACTGATGAACTGCTTTTCACTGCCTAAAAAGGTATATGTTGGACAGAACAGGTGTGGGGGCTGCTGGCTTTTTATGCGCTATTCTCATAGATCTCCCCAGGCTGGCGTGGGGAATTGGGGTGCATGGCAGGGATGGCTCCTTCTGGGCTGCTCCCCTGTCCCTGCCTTCTGATGTCCAGGTGCTGGAGCAGGCTGGCTTCATTGCCCTGGAGTGGAGCTGTGGGTGGTGGGAGGTAGCGCTTGGGAAGGAGTCGGTGCCTCCACGCCACGGAGGAACTCCCCAGCCCAACTCTCTCAGGCACATTCTTCTTCCTACAGACGGAGCTATAAGATGTGGAAGTTGGTGACGGGTCAGGAAATTGCTTCCCTCAAGGGTCACCCAAATAATGTCGTTTCCATCAAGTACTGCAGCCACATGGGGTTGGTGTTCACCGTGTCCACGTCGTACATCAAAGTGTGGGATATCCGGGACTCAGCGCACTGCATCCGCACCCTGACGTATGTAGTGGGAAGAGTGGCTGTGGGGGACTGTGGGCAGCTCTGGCTTTGCAGAAAATGGTGTGAGGAACTCCTGGGGTCCCACAGGCTGGAAACAGAGCCCAGCTGTTTTAGGATCAGTGCCTACAGCTGTAGGAAACAGGGAGGCTTAGGGAGATCTTGGAATGGAATCTGTGGGGACCCTCTGCAGCAAAGGCTCTAAGGAAAGGACCTGGAAGAGCTTTTCAGCCCTTCCTGGGGGTGGCCAAGAGCTTCAGCAAGAAGGGATGGGGATTTTCTTTTTTGCTTCAACTAATATGCCACAGGAAGACAACCACATTAACCCAGCTGTATTTGTTGTTGTTGTTTATCTACAGCATGAAGCATTTCACTTGGAAAGTCTCTGCTGCCACTCATCGTACAACAGACTTAAAGCACAGCACTTGGCACCTAGCAGTGCTGTGAAGGGTTGGAAAGGCAGCGCATCATTGTGCTGAGGGCCAAGAGACGGTTCAGACAACAGAAGCATTTGTCCACATTTCTGACATGAAGGCTGTCGCCTCCCGATCCGGCGACAAATCAAGGCTGCTGTGTGAAAGTACCGTGCCTCCGCACATGGGATCAGACGGGACTCACACACAGTGTGTAACACCGAATGTTCCAGTTTAATGCCACGCCACAAACCTACCCAATACCCAACAGGGGGGACCAGTCAATGCTGCTCATCAGCCATCAACCCCAGATGCTGGAGAAGGCAGACCATGTTGTGGTGCTGGAGCATGACACGATGGCTGAGATGGGGACACCCACCGAACTGAGGACCCGCAATGGACCCTTGTAAGAGGCCATGCTTTTTACATTACTGTCTCAAAGTTTGCTGAAATGGACAAGTTCAGGCAAGTCCTGACCAAGGTTCCAGGACTGAGACACACAGGAACCAAGGTTCGAGAAATCCCTTTGTTTAGGAGATGGACAAGTCGGGGAGCTACCAAAGGGAGATAAGATACTGATTAATGGCCCTTAAGTGGTCTTTTGTGTTGGCCTATCTCAAGGAAGATGGCCATCTCTGAGGACTAATGTCCCTCAAGTGGTCTTCCATGTTGGCCCATCTCAAGGAAGATTGACAACTCTGAGGAAATCACAGGACTCTGACCTGAGCGGTCCCGAAATGTCTCGAAGGCTGGAAAGAAGGATAAAAAGGGCACGGACAAACCCCAAATTTGAGGTTTTTTGACACCAGATGCCTCACTATGGAAACAAGGATGTTTTCTGTCATCAGATGCCTCTCTACGCGAGCGCCTGCATGCTGAAGAAGATGCCTGCATGCTGAAGGACCTTTGTGGGCATCTAGGTATCTGACCTCAGATTCCTCCACCGTTGTCCTACTGCTGCCTATTATCTCTTCTGGGATTGCTGCTCGAGACTCTGCTCTGAGGGACCTCGCTGCCCAAGACTCCACTTCCTGAGACCTCGCTATTCTGACCATCTTCTCTGCGTTTCATCGATCTGTGGCCTGCTACTTCGCTGCTGCTCTCCCCTACACTTATTTTGCCCTGGACCAACGTTAACAACGTGCTATGGGACGCTGCTGCATTCAGGAGGTGACTATTCCCCGCTTTAACGTAATTCTTGCTCTTTTCTACCTTTTTCTATCACCTACTTTCCCTTCCCCATCACCCTAATTTTGGCATTTGTCCCTCTCCCTTCCCCATCTCCTCAACTGTCTATTATTTCCAATAAACTGGAATCAACTGTCTATTATTTCCAATAAACTGGAATTTATTTCCAATAAGCGGATCAACATTTGAATGTTCTTCTTCTTAATCTCACCTGGGCATAACATATCAAAAGAACCTTTGCCTCACTCCTAAATTGAAGCGAGACAACCCTACAGCCGGCTGCTGCAGCACTGAGGACCACAGGGCAGCTGGAGTGGGATGCGATGGGACATGGGGAGCTGTGGCTGTCTCCGCTCCCCGCTGCAGGATGGGAAGAGTGGGATGCTCTGGGATTGGTATGGAATAAAGCGGAGATGTTTTGTAGAGGAGCAGGTTGGGATGTGGGGTGTGGGCAGCTCAGCCTCAGTGCATGGTTGGTTATGGAAGCTGGGTGTCTGCCCTCAGAATGTGGCTGTGGCAGCACTGTGGGTTATGGGGGGGAAGCACAGCTCAGCCCAATACTAGATGAACTTTCCAGTCATGTCTTCATGCCAAAGCGGTGCAGATAGCACAATGAGTGCAAGGGGAAGGAGGAGAGCAGCAGTGTGAAATGGAGCAATGGGCAAAGAGTGTGGGGTGGGGGGAGGAGGGATGAGGAGAGGTCCCCTCATACACCCCAACCCTGAGCACAGCACGGAGCAGAATGCGCCGCAGGCTGAGCACAGAACAGCCCAACACTTTATTTCACAAGAAGCAGCACAAGAAAAGCATAACAGCATAGGAAGCAGAGGGAGATGTGAGAGGTAGAGGGGATGGGGCTGTGTTCATCACCGACCCCAAATGCTCGTGTGGCCAGTTGGCCCCTTGCAGGCTGAAGCACAGCACTCAGACGGTTTGGTTACTTCCTGTGTGAAGAAGAAGAGATGGTGTCCCATAGGGCCACGTTCACATCCCAACCCTCAGCTCCCTGCAGAGTCCCAGCCCAGCCCTGGTGCAGCACCACAAGGAGCACAAGGAGCACAGGGACCCCTTCCAACCCCCAGCCCCACACCGCAGCTGTGCTCGAGTTGCTGGTTCCACCTTCCTGGCCTGTAAGGTAAGAAGAGCCATTGTCTCAGCCCAGTTTGTAGGAGGGAGGCAAGGTTCTTTGATATACATATACCTGGTGCGGGAGTAAGAAACAACGGTTCAAACATTGGTCCGACCAGTTTATTACAAGACTTTATCAGGGAGATGGGGAAGGGGAGGACGGACGCTATTATGGTGTAGGGTGATGGGAAAGGGAATGCAGTAAAAATATGAAATAGAAGCAAGGAGTCTCTGTAGGAAGCAAGAGGGAGATATTCACCACCATGGATCCATCGAGGTTTGTAGTTCAGTCATTGGTCTTCAGTCGTGGTGGGTCGTCAGGCGTTGTTCTGTTAATGGTGACCACGATGACAATTTCCAATGGTAGCACCAACTTATTTATATGTCCAAAGTGGTCAAGTCAGCTCTCTTTGGAGTGACAGCTTGAATCCAAAGTAGTTGAGTCAGCACTCCTTGGAATGGAAGCTTCTGGCTCTGGGATCTTAGCAGAAATTCCTTTGTTCCCATCTTCTGAGCCTTGCCAGCAGATAAGAGGGAGCAGGGATACCCATCCGCATCCTGTTTTTCACAGGGCACGATGGCTTCATAACCCAGATTTCCCACACCAAGCTGGAGCTATTTAGTCCCGGGCCAGATCTTCCGCTCATAAACAGTCCTGAGCACTCTTCTGGAGGCAAACAGCTCTGAAGGAAGGTGCTTTCAAATATTCAAATACCCAAAAAGTGATATTGATTGTCACACGGTAGCACCCATTACTTGCCACTTCAATAAATCATTGAGAGTCTTCTCACAAGAAACACCTCAGGAAGCAAGCTTGGAGCCAGAAAACAAGGAAGGACTCTCACAGCCATGACCCCCAGCCCTGTTCTTGCTGTGGGGCATGGAGCAGCTTTGAGCACCAGGAAGGGGAACCCTGGGAGAAAGCGGGGACCTCAATGCTGCCCTGGCACTGGGCAGAGGTGGGGGACAGCGCTGCCCTCATCACTCACTGGGCGCCGTGTTGTAGCCTTTCTCCTTCTTCCCTGCAGACAGAGAGATGCATCAGCACAGGTTCACATCACAGCCAGGCTGAGGGCTCCTGAGGGAGCCTCAAATCCCCCCACAGCCCCCACTGTCCTCCTACACCCCTCCACTTTTACCTGCATGGCGTCTGTAGATGATGAATCCAACGCCAGCCATGATGGCAATGGCCACAACGGCGACAACCACCCTCACCACGTTGGGCACCAGGCTGGACTGTGACTGCTCTGGGGGAAGGCAGGGCTGTCAGCAGGGGAAGGGGCAGCCCAGAGCCCCCCAGCCCCACATCCCCTCACTCACCTCATGAGTAGAGGCTGGGCTGGGGCAGGCTGGCGTGCTCCACGCAGCACTGGTACTTGTCCCCGTGCGGGGCACGTACCTCCAACCGGAGCTGTTGTAGTGCACGAAGATTTCGCCATCCACGTACCCCACTTCAAAGAACCAGGGCTGCTCGGGGCCAGATTCCGTCATCCCTATTTCAAAGTACCGCATGGAGTGGAGCTCTGCGGGGTTGGAGCGCGGCGACCCCCCCTTTTTTATTAATTAGCAAGCTACTGCCTATAGAATAACAACACTACTTATATTAATAACATAACCATTATAACTCAATCAAGACCTCGATTGACAATCCTCTAGAAGTGAAAAAAGAGACAAGTCAAACACAGCATAACAACATTACTGTTAAACCTACTAAAAAGAACAAACTCGTTTGCTCTGCAACCTAAGTTTCTGCAACCTGGAAATAAATCCATGAGGGTCCCATTGTGTTCACATGTCACTAGTTAGGAAAAGTCTTCAACTTGCATATACTCTGATATATTGATTTTTAATGGCCACTAACTATTGTGCAACAAATGCTTTTAGGATGCTCATAACCATGCCTTTGAGCTAATAATTGATAATTGAACTTTATGAAGTTGCATGTCAGATAGAACCAGTTTTAGAGGACAAATGTGCTGGAGTATCACTAGGGGCATTATTACTTATTGACCCTTGAGAAACAGCAAACCGTGTTGGTGGTGGCTGCGACAGGCGGTGCCAGCAGGGCCTTCCCTGCTTCAAAGTGCACCTTTCCTCTCTCACCCATCACAGATTCTCTCCTGCATTCAGGGTCTGAAGGATTTCTTCCAGTTGTACACCATATCCGCATGGCCAGTGCGTGATACAGAGCCCAAGTGGAACAGCTGCCTGGAAAACAGAATAAACTATCAAATTTAGTTCTATTAGTATGCACTTTTGTCTCAAGTGATGCATGGTCATATTTTTAAAATCCCAATTAGTTGGGTGTAAGAGACGTATCCATTCTACAATACAGGGTCATCCCTTTGCCTGGGATTCCTTTCCAGGTTTTGTCTTTGCAAATTAAGAAAAGCTAATTAATAGGCTAATAACATCATGAGTGAGCAGTACTAACATACTAAAAGAGCTATTCCCATAGATTACAGCACTGATTACATCAAATCCTTTCTTTAACACACATTTGATCTATGGATAATGCCTAAAATTCTAATTCTTGAGACTGCATTGGTAACAGAAAATCACACACTATGTCAAACCATTACTAATATTATTTATAACACCGCAAGTTACAAAGCAATTCCACTAGGAAAGAAACACACAAACACTGTTATTATAAAGGCTGGATGCTATTTTCTGCCTTGAGATGAGACCAACAACGTATTCTGGTGGTGTTAGTAACAACTGCACAAGATTAGAAGTGTCTAGTGTCATATGAGTATCCTCAGTGAAAATCCATTGAATGATTTGCTTAGAAGCTTCAGATCTATCCCATAGTCAGTCACAGTCTTACCAGCCTGCTGTAACAATTTCCAATGATGCACTTCCCACCGAGCAGCTCCCTGCTGATCGTCTATCAGCGGGCAAGCGAGCTGAAACACAGCTTGACACGGTCCCTCCAATATCATGTCTCTAATGACTCCAGACCAACGCAAAGGTGGAGGATCGCTACATGTGGGGGGGAATCGCATAGACAGGGGCTGTAAAGACATCGGTGAAACGCTCGAAGAGACTGATGCCTCCTTCATACACAGTTCTAAGTCCTGCAGCTCCTCAGTTAATGTTTTATTATGTTCCTCCAACGCTTTCTCATTCCCACCATTATCCGAGTCGCTTTCACTCTCAGGAGCTTCTTGCTGCTCTGCACACCCCTCAGCCCCCCCCCCCACCGCACCTTCCTCACCAGCCAAAACCGGATCTGCCAGAGACATTGAAGAGGTCGAGGATGGGGGATTATTCGGGGCTTCTGCAGCAGCCCTGACTTGTGAGGCTGTTGAGCAAACGGAGTACGAAACTCCTGGTAACAGGGAGTCAAGTTCTGACCTTGACTGAGCACTAGGTCCGGATAGAGCTTGTACCACAGCAGCAGCGAACTGCCGCTCGGCTTGCATATTCTTCAATATATTTATTTTGTATTCCTTATTTTTGGAGATAACAAATTCCCACAGATGGTCGACTATTTCTCGCCATTCGGCTACAGTGAACATCAGTGCCACCTCCTGAAGGTGTCCATTCATATGAGCCCATTTTACCAGCTCGGATATGCATTTAGGAGATACCTGCTCCCCTCTCTTAGAGAGAATACATTTCCTCCACAGCTTCCCACAACATCGTGGCTTGCAGAGAACGGGATGGTACCCCGATGAGAAGTGAGTGCCATCACCCCCAACCCCCAGTTCTTTATTGCCCCCACCTCATTATTTGTGGTTCCTATCCCTTTATTTTGTTCTCTCCCCCATATTTGTGCCCTCACTCTGTGTTTATTTTGCTCACCCCCCCTCCGCCCCCGCATTTTTTCAAACCAGCTTCATCTGCACCAGCAAGCACCTGCGGGACCCCGAAGCTGGTGGGGGACGTGGGGACCCCCCTGAGAGGGGAGAGCGCGACAGCCACTTGGACTGGGAGCAGGAGCCGGAGCCTGAGGAGCGGGGGAGGCGAGAGCAGGATGGGCAGAGGGGCAGGGGGCGTGGGCAAAGCTGTGGGTGAGTCAGTGATGTATGGGTGCATCTGTTGTGGGGTGGTGCTGAATGGGGTGGAAGCTGTGCTGACCTCACCCCCCCCACAGCTGTGCCTTTGTCACCTACAAGAAGATGGAATCAGCTGACCAGGCTCTGGGGATCCCTGGGTGAGCTGGGGGGCACTGGGGGGGCACAGGGACGGTGTGGGGGTGCCAGCAGTGCTGAGTCCCTGCCCCCATCCTGTTCCCCAACAGCCGTAAAGAACAGTGCCAAGGGCTCACACCGCGACAAGCGGGCGCAGGTGGTGTACAATGAGGACCTCTTCGGGGGGCAATAAAGGTTTAGTGCACACAGCAATGGTGTGGCAGGGTGACAATGGGACAGTGGGAGAACGGGGATGGGGGAACTGTGGGACACAGGGAGCTGCAATGGGGGAGGCTGAGTGGTGACCAGCTGCACACACACCTGTAACTGAACTGCCAGCCTCACCTGGCTGTGGTGCTGAGCATGCTGGGCTGCCTGGCCCTGCTCTCAGCAGCACTATGTCCTCCCTCCCAGCCCCCACAACTCCACTGATACAGTTATGTCTGTTAGAGAGATTCACACTGCATGGAATGTGCCACGGCCAATAGCAACTGAAGGGTTCAGAGCCAAATAAGTGTGAGGAGGCCATGCTGGAGCTCATCTCTTCCATGGAGCTCATAACAGCAGCACAGCAGTAACCCTGGTGGCAGCAGCACCAGGATGTTGCTGGAGCAGCACTCCTGGCTCCCATCCTGCTCCCTCCAAGAGCTGCAGGCAGACGTACAGCACTGCTGTCCTGTGCCAGGTTTATTTAAAAACACAGCTGAGAGCCGCTGGCACAAACAGAGGAGCCTGACTATGTTCATACAATATCTTAAATAGAAGGCAAATACAAAAGGAAAGGATAAAATATTTACAGTAACAGTGGCAGACACGACATGGGCACAGTCCCACCCAGAGGCAGCAGAAAACCACTCAATACCCTGCTGAAGCACAGAGTCACCACGGCGTCCTCCAGCAGGGCCAGGGCTGCACTGTGCCCACAGCAGGGCTGGGATGGCTGCACTCTGAACTGAGACAAGCGAAGCGCACACGTGTTGGCTTCCAGAAATCATCAGCACAGCATCAAGCTCTGCCAGCAAACAGCACTGGAAATCCAGAAAAAGGGAAAGGAGGGAATAACGCAGCAGTGGCGTGCAGCTCCCGCTTCTCACACTGCTGCTGCATCCCTGCTGATAACTGGAAGGCAGGGAGCACCCCCCCGCCTTGGTGGCACATTTGGTCCAAAACACCAGAATAATTCTGCTCCCTCCCACCCCCACACTGTCATTAAGTTGCCTTAAAGGATTCGAGTCATAAACAAAGGCATACACCAAAAAAACTCAAGAGCTGGCAGAACTCCAGGCTAGACATGGGGACTGCCCGAGAAATGGGAGCACCGAAGAAGCTTCCAGCTGCACCCAACGCTGAGCATGGCCAAGGGAGGAGGAAGGAAGGAGCTTGAGATTGAAGCCTTCAAAGCGTCACTGAATCAGAAGATCAATTGCCAGGCACTGCAGCACACAGATGGACGTCCTTCTGGGCTGTCACAGAACTGCTTTGTCCTCTTGCTGCTGAAAGGAGCCAACCTAGATCAGGGAATGGATGCACAGGGCCTCAACTCTGACCAGCAGGAAAACTCAGGACAATGGAATGCAGTCTGCCAATCTTTTACCAGTTCAGCTGTGCTTTAAGACTCATTATTGTGAAGCCTCCTTTAGTAAAGTATCACCCTGGGGTATCCAACCAAAAAGAAAAGGTTTTTATTAAATAAAAGGTTTTTTTTTTGTTGTTGTTGTTTTGTTGGTTTTTTTTGGTTTTTTGTTTGTTTGTGGTTTTTTTTTTTTTTTTTCTTTTCTTTAACATACTATAATAACTACTACGCAGTTCAACAGTCAGTCATCTCAGAAAGTTCACGAAGGAGATCATCCTCATCATCCTTCTCCAGGTCCAAGTCAATTTCTGCTTCCATTTCCCCTCCTGAGATTTCCGAGATGAACTTTTCAGTGTCATCTTCTACAGCCTTGGTGAGCAGGCTGACCTCCGGCAGGGCTGGAGCAGCAGTCTGGGAAGAAGGAAGACAAAGTCAATGATTGCTCAGGAGATCCTTCCTCTGCAGTGCTTCTCCTTCAGCACTGCTGATCCTGAACCCAACACAGGGGCTAAGGGGCTCCTGAAGGATGTTAACAACCACATGAAGGCTGCAGAGCACCTCAGGTCTTTTTAACAATGCAGCATTAATGGACAAATTCCTTCACACTACAGAGGAATCACAGGGCTGCAGAGCATTGTGCACACACTGTCATTCATCCAGCATCCTGCACACAGTGTCTACTTTGAAAGGAAACCTGCAGAACATTTCAGTTCTCCACACTTTCTACAGGAGTTGTATCTCAGTATCAGCCTGACCAGGACAGCACTGACACTTCTTCCCCTCCTTACCAAAGCTGCTTTTTTAGCTGGAGGCTCCTCTTCTTCAGTGCTCGTTTAAATCAGCACAGTGCTAGAGCTGTTACATACCACATTCTATTTGAGCAACAGAAAGTCATTCCTGTTCCCCTACACAATATCCACCCACAGTCTGATTTCATTGAACACGAAGCCATCGTGGCCTTTTTGTATCCAGCGCTCCCACGTTAACCTCACAAGTTGTACCTGGTGCCAGCAGGGTTACTGCCTCACTGCCAGATACAATCAGATCAATTCTGAGTTTGAGGAGTGCAAAGCTGTCTGGGAAAGCCATTGAAAGTACCAGGATTGTGAAACATGGCTGCAGCTCTTCACCAAAGGCAGGAAGGTAGGAATGCACTCATGATGGTGGCACATGGTGAGCAGTGAGACACAAGAACATGTGAAGAAATTGTGTCACTGTGTCCATCTACAGAAGGGACTCACCTCTGCGGGTGCAGAGACAGCTTTGGGAGCAGCCCTGCTCCATTCCACAGTCTTTTCCTCTTCTCTTCCAGGTGCTTTAAAACAAGGAAAAAGAAAATCACTTGGTCAACAGCAAGCATAGAAAGAAACCTGAGTGCCAGTGTTTCCTCCATGTGCTTATTTCCTCACATTCAATAACAAAGAACACGAGAGAGGCGACATCTCGCAGTCCATACAGTATCCAAGCTCTTCCCTCCTTCACATGCTGTCTCTTCACAAAGCCTCTCTCACCTCCCCAATGAATAATTCACCCCCCTGACCTTTGTGACAGAGGTTGGCCCCCATGTTAAGGACTCAATCCTGGCTTTACAAACACATTTACATATTAAAACAAGCAACACGCCAAAGATGAAGATAACCTTGGCGTCAACACACAGAACATGCCACACCAAAAACATGGCAGAAAGAAAGTACAGGAGAAACTGAATTACAAAACCTCACAGCGAATGAATTTTCCAGAATGAAGCAGGCAGACACCACGGATTCAATGGAAAAACACATGGATGGACATCCTGGCACTTCCTGCCTTTGCATGTTGTAAGAAACAGCCCAGGCAATTCTAAGCAAAATCCATTTGCTTGACAGGGGAAGCACTTCAGCAGAGCAGACAGTGAAACACCTCCTTACCTGCTGGCTTTGCGATCTGCTGCATCCGCAGGGCTTTCTCCTGCTTGATTTCTTCCAAGCTTTTAATATGCATTTCTTCCAATTGCTTGATTTTACGCGGTGGCTCTTCCAGTTTCACGTTACCAGGCTCAGGTGGAGGGAAAATTCTCTTCTTCTTGCGCTTATCCTTAGATCTCTTCTCAGTAAGAACCTCTTCTACTTTTTGCTTCTCTTCTTCCAGTCGTCTCTTCTTCCAGATCTCCCCTGCTGGCTTGGCACCCTTCTCTGTCATCATCAAGAAAGGAGAAGCATAAGGATTACAAGAAATTACAACGAGAGCTCAAGTTTCCAGATTTGTCATAATATTACAGAATATACGTGTTCCCAACAACAACGCTCCTGAGAAAGAATAAGCAGAAAGCCTAGAGAATCTGTGCAGTAAACACCGATGACCATTTACCTCTCCTTGGTGCTCTGTCAACCTCGATCTTCTTCCCCAGCCTTTCTACGAGGCTGCGCTTCAGCGGAAGGCCACTGACATCAGCTACAGAGAGAAAACAACATTCCTAAGATAATTCCTTTGGAGAAAGATTTTTACAAGTCAACCACAAACTTTGGTTTCTCCAAGTGTATGTTCTCAAATTCACCTTTCAGCTGCTACACTTGTGTGCCACTTGGAGTCATCACAGACCCACGACACACTTTCCTCCCTCCTGCTTCAGCAGTGCCCTCCCATTTACGTGGAGGCAGCCAAACAGTAGCTCACAAGCAGCCCTTACCTACAGAGGATTTCCGTTTTCCAGGTTTATCAGCAGTATTCGGTTGACTCACAGGCACCTCCCCTAAAACAAAGAAAAACAAAGTGCTTATTTGACAGAAACCAACAGAATTACTGTCTTGTGAGCCCATTTCCCACCCAAAACAAATACAACCAAAAGACACCACTTTGACAGCCCTGACACAAAATAATATTGCAACTGTAATGCACTCAGGGTAAGTCCCAATTGTAATTTATCCATTCCACTTAGGAGCCACCAAATGGAAGCAAAGGTACTCATCATTACCCTGCTTTGCAGGCAGCATCACAGTGCTGACCAGTGTCCGCACATTCTCCTTCTTAGGCACACGAACAATCTGAGATTTGAGCCGATGAGCAGGAGCTCCTGAAGGTCCTTCTGATCCAAGTGTTTTTATTCCAGCATTCAAACTGTCATCTGGGAACACAGAGCAGTAAATGAGACTGAGGGACAGAGGCACACGCTGAGGACCACAGCTCTGCAAACTGCCTCCTGCTCAGAAGCATGCAGAACAAACCCTGTCAGCTCTCCCCACAGCTAAGAGCACCATGGACCTGATGTCTGTCTGCTGCCCTCCTTTCATCCTTCTGGATATTAAAAGTAGGCTTTATCCCTTACTTTATCCCATCCATATGACATTAGATTCCTCTATCAGCAAATGTGGCTTTCACCACTGGTTGAAAAGATGCACATACAGGCACTTAAACTCCATGCTGTGGCCTCGTCTTGCTCTAATGATGTAAACAAAGGAGTTTACCTTCCTAATCTGAAAGGCACATGAAGTTACAAGGTAGGAACAAGATCATGGAAATAGCTGATTCCATTCAGCAACCCTATGTTCTGTTGTGTTTGTACAATGAATTGCTTTGGAGTTAATTGGCAAGTGCTTCTGATTAATCCTGGAATACCTTGTTTTGTATCAGCATCAGATTTTGTAGTGGAAATTATCTGCAATCCAAGATGGTTTTCTTCAGCTGGTTGCTGGACAGGTGTTTTTGTTTCTTCTCCCTCCTTAGAAAGCTGGTCTGTACAAGCAAAGAAAAAATCAGTCTCTTCAGTTATGCGGTAGGAATTCAATCAGATTATCCACTGCACAAAGATGGCAGGCAAGGATGAAAACCCACACAGATAAATGCTGAGTCTCCACTTGCCCATCCAAATGGCTTCTCTGTGAACAAAGAAATCCCCCCCTACACAACATTCATCTCCCTGACACCCAGAAAAAGCTTAAATGCAGGAGAACAACCTGCAAGGCAAAGGCCACAGGAGCAGAGAGAAGCTGAGCATGCAAGATAAAACTGAGGTATCAGAAGCGCAGAAAGTTCAGCTCTGAACCTATCTATCAGCTCACAAGTGAACGTTACCTGGCGTTCTTTATGACACTATACCCACCTGTGAGTAATAGAGTTAATCTTTCGTACCTAAAAAAGACAAACTCACTTTGGCTTGGTGGAAAGAAAACCCCATTGAGGTAACGTCCCTTGGTGTGATGGAAGGCACAGTTGGATTTCTGGCAGCCTCCTGGCTGGTTCTCCCAGTAGCAGGAAATCATGCTGCGTTTTTTCTGAAGACAGAAAGGAAGAAGAGCTGATGGTAACGTAGACCTAAGATCTGCAAAGGGAGACTGAGCTCCAGATGGTGCCAGTGAGCAGACTGCCACAAAGCAGCACTCAAACACCACTCTGAAGAGTGCGCAGGCTGGGAGCACCAGGCTCACTGAGCTTTCCTAGCATTCTGTGGGTGAGGACACCAGTTTAGAAGGGGTTAAACTAACACACCTTGCAGAATGCTTGTCTGAATGATGTGGTTCTTTAGTATCTGTTGATAGAACACTGTTGGTATCAACTACAAGAATATTCTGCTATGATATACCAATGCCATTGAGCTCTCTTCCCTCTGCTTCCTCCCCTATTCTTAACCGTAGGAACCATCATCATTTCAAAGCAAATGAACCTAATCTGCAAAAGCACATTCAGCCCACCTAAAGAAATGAGAAGTGGGTTTGGTGATAAACTCTGAGGAGCCAACACTCACACTGATCTCCATGTGCCTGAACCTGCAGACATTCCTGAAGCAGCGGCCCTCCTTCCACAGCGTGCAGATGGTTTCATTGCCCAAAGCGGCTTCACAGTGCCTGAAGGGACAGTTGTCTCCCTGTAACCCAATGGAAACCAAGAGAGGAAAATGAAATAGTACAGCCTGAGAACTGGCCATGCTTTGAGCTCATTTTTAGCGAGTTGCTCTATTGTACAATGCAATTAGTTATGAAGTTTGCTGAAGACCAGTAATACTTCTACTTATTCTACCCATTCCTCTTAACTTCAGAACTGAAAGAAAGAAAAAATGAAGGAAAAAACCCAAGCAGACCTTTTTACAAGTGGAATAGAAGTAGAAATAGCAATCATTTCCTTTAATCGACATGCTGGACGAGCGCACAGAAGCAGTTCTGGTCTCGGGGATCTCTGTGCAGCTCTTCCTGTGCTTCTCAAAGAGCTGGCTCGTGCTTCCTTGGACTGAAAGTCTTCTACAGTCTTGATCAGTGAAATCTTCTTTTGAAAAGGAACCCTAAGCAAAACACCAAAAAGCAGAAAAGAATGAGGAATGCCCACCCGTCTTCCCAGCTTTGTTCTCTTCATTCAATCAGTCTCTCAGGAGCAGTTGTTTCAAAACATTGCCCTCCTCAACACTGGTCAAACTCTAGTAACATCACCCTGACTCAGCACAGAGCCCCTGGGCTGCACGGCTGCAAGCCATCCAATGGAGCCCCTCCTTCAACACCACGAGTGACAGCAGTGAGTAACCCCAACACATTTGTCTGACCGCTGCAGGTCTTCAAGCTCAACCACGTGGACAACCTCAGCAAATACAGTGATCTTCAAAGCTTTGCAGTTCACTTCTCCTGTAGGCCGAACCAACACTGAATCCGTGAATTAATTAATTATAACAGGTTAGGAAGAATTTTCCTCCTCACTTTGCCTATGTCAAATTCTGTAAGTTGGAATTTCTGGTCTTCAAGGATTCTTCACCTTTGCAGAATCCACAAAAACCATCCTCCGTCTTTATTACCTGTACAGCAAAAGCATGACAGTGCGTATCAATACACAAATCCACACACATGTGCCTGTATACTGTAACTCAGCACTGCATGGAGCTGCAGCACGTTCTGCTCAGCCACAACAAGGGTTTGGGTTGGTT
The DNA here is from genome assembly GCF_054131305.1 of Coturnix japonica. NCBI lineage: Eukaryota > Metazoa > Chordata > Aves > Galliformes > Phasianidae > Coturnix > Coturnix japonica. The sequence goes on along the minus strand of NC_140688.1, from coordinate 2,156,715 downwards.
CATTTTTTTTTTTCTTTTCTGATGTAAAAATCAAATATTTTGGTATTTTAGATTTGTTTTGTTGCTTTTTTTTTTAAGGTACCAAATGCAGTAAAACCTGCAACCAGGCCAGACAGAAGATCAAATTCAAGTGATTCAGAACTCTTTCATCAAAGTGCTGCACATTTCTGAGCTAAGAATTTCCGATAGTCAATAAAGGTTGGAACTTTTTACTCACACAGACACTAGTGAATTTTCGAGGAAATTTTTTTTTTTTTTTTCCCCAGGGAATTTCCCCAAATCTAAACTAAAGAGAGGAGAAGTCGGGTTCTCAAGTTAGTTGCTGGGTTGACTGCATGACAAAGGGAACAAAAGCAGCACTTAAGGACAAAGTTTCCTACCCTCCTCCAGTACTGATAGAAATGCTGCCTTTTACCTTTAGTACCTTCACATCAGATTCCTCTCTGGCAGATTCCTATGCTTCTAACAACCTCGGTGCTGCCCAGCACAGACGCCGGGCACCAACTGTCACTGGACTCTGCACCGTGGAACACGCACACAGCTCAGCACTTCTGTTCTCCTCACAATTGGAAGGGTTCTGGAATCGGGAGCATGAAGCGGACTAGAAATACCTCACATCCCTCTGCTCCTTACGAGCCCTTCCATTTTAAAACAAGATAACCCCAGACACATCTGTTAGCACAGCAGCCCAAATGCTAACCAGAACACACAGTGTGTAACGCTGAAAGTACCAGTTTAATGCCGCGCCACAAACCCTATATAGTGGTACAGGTGACCACCCCTATCAGATACCCATGACCTCCATGACTCCACTGCTGGTGCATGCAGGCACCACCTGCCCAATACCCAACATCTCCCCCCTCTTTATCATCTGCAGCCCCTGTAAAGGTTCTCCTAGGTACTCCCTGTTACCCCAAAGGTGATTTGCACATTTAAGGCTATTCCGCCAATGAATCAATCATTAAACATATGCGAAAAACAATTAAACTGTCATAATAACATACCAAAGAGATGCAGCTGCAGTGCCTACAATCCTGAAAGCACACAACAGCAATCTGCCTAACAATTGTGAAATGCTGTATGGCAACACTTAGTCAACTTGTAGAGAACAGTGCATTCAAGTTCAAGATAACAGCACAGTACACAATGGAGTTACAACTTCTCCAAGTTCAATGTAACACTATTGTACAGAATCTTTGTGGCAATCCAGTTCTGTCCAGTGTGCATTATAATGTCACACTCCATAACCAAATAAGAAGACAAAAACATATTGGCTGTGCAGAATCGTTCTGAATGTCCACCACTGGGGGACTATCCAGGAACAAGGTCTCCCCCGCTCACGAACTATCAGTCCGGCATGAAGGCTGGATTCCCAGTTCGGACCTTCAGGCACATTGGGAGCAACGCAGTCTCCTGTGCCGTTACCAGCACCCGCTGCCCAGTGCTGACGTCAAATCACTGGCTGCACTGGAGTCATTAACCAAGGAGTTGTTGACCAAAACCGGTGCTGAGATGTTCGGATCCTCACGGTGCACAGGATGGCTCCTCATTTGGTGCCGGCTTAACCCAACGTGCCGGCAGCCAGCAGGGCCCACTTGGGGTCCCGACACAGGCGTATCCCCTGCCCATGACGAGGAGTAGGGTCTGGGAGCCATGGCCCTGCGTCAGGTCTGTTCAGGACCTGACCTATTGGTGTCCATTCGGTCAGCTGATGGTCTCCCATCCGATTCTCTCACGCAGGAGGAGAGCGTGTGGGCACAGCTCAGGCCCCTCCAGCCCTCCCCCCTCTTTAAGCGCACGAAGACGCCCCTTCAAGGTCTGATGTGCACACTCCATAATAGCCTGGCAGGTGCTGCTGCCGGGAATGCTGAAGATATGCTTAATGCCCCAAACTGTGCACTAGTGTCCAAAACATGCACTTCTATATCCTGGGTCATTGTCAGTCTTTAACTCATGAGGTGCACCCATGACAGCGATGGCCATGCACAACACTTTTATGTAATGCATGGTGGTCTGTCCAGATTGTGCCACAGCCCAGAGAAAACCACTGCATGTGTCAGTTGTGACATGCAAGTGACGGAAACACCCAAACTCTGGGAAGTCTGTGACATCCAGCTGCCAAACCTCATTTCGTCTCAAACCTCTGGGGTTCACCCCTGCAGGAAACAGGTTAGCCATAACTCCCGCTCCTCCTTGGCCGATTCAGTTAACTTTCTAAGACCACCAAGGGCGGGTAGCAGCTTCTGCGGCTCTTCATCCCCTGCACAAGCTCACAGAGCTCCATGCTGGCTTTCTCTAATGCTGACCGACTGACACAGTGAGAAGCTTCATCAGCCAGACCTCTCTGCATTATCCACTTAATAAGCAGGGAGGCTTATTAAGTCCAGAAAAAGGGAAAAGGGGGAATAACGCAGCTGTGGCGTGCAGCTCCCGCTTCTCACACTGCTGCTGCATCACTGCTGATAACTGGAAGGCAGGGAGCACCTCCCATTCTTGGAGGCACATTTGGTCCAAAACACCAGAATAATTCTGCTCCCTCCCACCCCCACATTGTCATTAAGTTGCCTTAAAGGATTCAAGTCAAAAACAAAAGCATACACCAACAAAACTCAAGAGCTGGCAGAACTCCAAGCTAGACATAGGGACTACCCAAGAAATGGGAGCCCCAAAGAAGCTTCCAGCTGCACCCAACGCTGAGCATGGCCAAGGGAGGAGGAAGGAAGGAGCTTGAGGTTGAAGCCTTCAGAGCATCACTGGATCAGGAGATCAATTGCCAGGCACTGCAGCACACAGATGGACGTCCTTCTGGGCTGTCACAGAACTGCTTTGTCCTCTTGCTGCTGAAAGGAGCCAACCAGGATCAGGGAATGGATGCACAGGACCTCAACTCTGACCAGCAGGAAAACTCAGGACAATGGAATGCAGTCTGCCAATCTTTTACCAGTTCAGCTGTGCTTTAAGACTCATTGTGAAGCCTTTTAAAATATTTATTTATATATATATATACTACAAGACTACTCAGATATACTATCAATCATCTCAGAAAGTTCAAGATGGAGTTCATCCACGTCCTTCTCCAGCTCCAAGTCATATTGTCCTTCCATTTCCTCTAAGAATTCCGAGATGAACTTTTCGAGGTCATCTTCTTCTACAGCCTTGGTGAGCAGGCTGACCTCCGGCAGGGCTGGAGCAGCAGTCTGGGAAGAAGGAAGACAAAGTCAATGATTGCTCAGGAGATCCTTCCTCTGCAGCACTTCTCCTTCAGCACTGCTGAGCCTTAACCCAACATGGGGCCAAGGGGCTCCTGAAGGACGTTAACAGTAAGCCTGACCAGGACAGCACTGACACTTCCTCCCCTCCTTACCAAAGCTGCTATTTTAGCTTTTTTAGCTGGAGGCTCCTCTTCTTCAGTGCTTCTCTGAGGATTCACAGCTGCCACAGCAGAAGGAGAGATCTCAGCAGCCTTCCGCTTCCTTGCTGTCTTTATGGGGCTGCTGGCTTTGCCATCCCAAGGCTTCTCACACACGTTGCACTTGGCTTCCAGTTCCCCTGCTAAGATTTCTGAGATGAACTTTTCAAAGTCATCTTCTTCTACAGCCTTGGTGAGCAGGCTGACCTCCGGCAGGGCTGGAGCAGCAGTCTGGAAAGAAGGAAGACAAAGTCAATGATTGCTCAGGAGATCCTTCCTCTGCAGCGCTTCTCCTTCAGCACTGCTGAGCCTTAACCCAACACGCGGGCCAAGGGGCTCCTGAAGGACCTTATCAGTAAGCCTGACCAGGGCAGCACTCATGCTTCCTCCCCTCCTTACCAAAGCTGCTATTTTAGCTTTTTTAGCTGGAGGCTCCTCTTCTTCAGTGCTTCTCTGAGGATTCACAGCTGCCACAGCAGAGGGAGAGATCTCAGCAGCCTTCCTCTTCCTTGCTCGCTTCGTGGGGCTGCTGGCTTTGCCATCCCAAGGCTTCTCACACACGTTGCCCTTGGCTACAGGAAGAAGAGAGAGCTGGTACAATTGTGCCTTGAGAGGAGTCCAGGTTGTCCTGTCATTCCCACAGCTCTTCTCCACAGTTAAATACATCCGGCCAGCAAAATTACATTGCTCTTTCCACAAATCTCAGCAATATCTTCCACAGTAAGTGCTGCATACCAACAGTCCCACCAAAGGAACAAAGAAACTGCAGAGCTACACCATATTATAACCCAGACAAGGGAAACAGCCATACAGCAGGAGAAAGCAATACATGGTCCCTCTAGAGAAAGGAAAAAGCAGGAGCTACAGACAAGAGTGTGCAACCAGACGCTGTGCAAGCCACAACAGACCCACAAAATACATCCAGGGGTTTATCACACAGGTAAGTCTGCAGCTCAGCGCCACTGTCTGTCCCTTGTTCTCAAGCTGAAGTCTGGCTGGAAGGAACACAAGTGAACTAAGAAAATAAGCATTTCCCTTTCTAGCACTAAGCAAAGGCACGCACCCACCATGACAACTCAGGTCCCTTTACTTCCGAGGACCACCTCACACTCAACACTCATTCATAGTTCTCTGCTCCTGAGGTTGGGCTGATGGTTTCCCTGGCAATGCTGTTGCCCACCGTGCTGAGATTTCACTTAGGCCTTTGCAAGCTGATAAGCTGAACATGAACGGTGGATTCAGGACTATTAAGCTCTGCACTTTTACCTTTGACTGTTTCTTTAGCTGCAGCCGGCACAGCAGCCACTTCCTTCTTCAGCTTCTTTGGTTGTCTCAGCTGCAGCTTCTCCTTTATTGCCCCCTCAAGGCTCTTTGCTTGAGCTCTAGAATTTGGTGTACTCTGATCCCAGGGCTAAAAAGAAATAAAGTAAGTGCAAAATAAGAACAAACACCAGGGGAAGTGTATGAAGGAAATCAGATTGGAGATATTGCAAAAACGGCTGCACCTGGAACAGTACATTCCTGTCACTTGGGTCACTGACCCTTTCATAAATGCCTCCCTATAACAAGATCCATGCTTTGCTGTGAAAACACTGTTTCAAACGTGTGCAATTAACAAAGCAAGCTCGTTTAAATCAGCGCAGTACTGGAGTTGTTACCTACCACATTCTATCTGAGCAACAGAAAGTCATTCCTGTTCCCCTACACAATATCCACCCACAGTCTGATTTCATTGAACACGAAGCCATCGTGACCTTTTTGTATCCAGTGCTCCCACGTTAACCTCACAAGTTGTACCTGGTGCCAGCAGGGTTACTGCCTCACTGCCAGATACAATCAGATCAATTCTGAGTTTGAGGAGTGCAAAGCTGTCTGGGAAAGCCATTGAAAGTACCAGGATTGTGAAACATGGCTGCAGCTCTTCACCAAAGGCAGGAAGGTAGGAATGCACTCATGATGGTGGCACATGGTGAGCAGTGAGACATGAGAACATGTGAAGAAATTGTGTCAATGTGTCCATCTTCAGAAGGGACTCACCTCTGCGGGTGCAGAGACAGCTTTGGGAGCAGCCCTGCTCCATCCCACAGTCTTTTTCTCTTCTCTTCCAGGTGCTTTAAAACAAGGAAAAAGAAAATCACTTGGTCAACAGCAAGCATAGAAAGAAACCTGAGTGCCAGTGTTTCCTCCATGTGCTTATTTCCTCACATTCAATAACAAAGCACAGAGGCGGCATCACGCAGTCCATACAGTATCCAAGCTCTTCCCTCCTTCACATGCTGTCTCATCACAAAGCCTCTCTCACCTCCCCAATGAATAATTCACCCCCCTGACCTTTCTGACAGAGGTTGGCCCCCATGTTGAGGAGTCAATCCATGCTTTTCAAATACATTTACATATCAAACTAAGCAACACACGCCAAAGATGAAGGCAACCTTGGCATCAACACACAGAACATGCTACACCAAAAACATGGCAGAAAAAAAAATGTACAAGAGAAACTGAATTACAAAACCTCACAGCGAATGAATTTTCCAGAATAAAGCAGACAGACACCACGGATTCAATGGAAAAACACATGGATGGACATCCTGGCACTTCCTGCCTTTGCATGTTGTAAGAAACAGCCCAGGCAATTCTAAGCAAAATCCATTTGCTTGACAGGGGAAGCACTTTGGCAGAGCAGACAGTGAAGCACCTCCTTACCTGCTGGCTTTGCGATCTGCTGCATCCGCAGGGCTTTCTCCTGCTTGATTTCTTCCAAAGTTTTAATATGAATTTCTTCCAATCTCTTGATTTTACGCCGTGGCTCTTCCAGTTTCACGTTACCCGGCCCAGGTGGAGGGATAATTCTCTCGTTCTTGCATTTACCCTCAGCTCTCTTCTCAGTAAGAAGCTCTTCTACATTTTGCTTCTCATCCTCCAGTCCTTTGTGTTTCCTTTCAGCCAGGGCTTCCGAGTAGGTTTTAATGTGAACTGCAGGGGAAGGCCTCACCCCGGAGCTGGGATCCTCCACCTTACAGCACCCTTCTGCCTGGGGGGCAGCTGGGGTTTCTCCTCGCTGATTCGCTCTTTCAAGACGGATCTCTTCCAGAGTCTTGACATGGATCTCCCCTGCTGGCTTGGCACCCTTCTCTGCCATCATCAAGAAAGGAGAAGCATAGTGATTAAATGAGAGTCCAACGAGAGCTTAAGTTTCCAGATTTGTCATAATATTACAGAATATACGTGTTCCCAACAACAACGCTCCTGAGAAAGAATAAGCAGAAAGCCTAGAGAATCTGTGCAGCAAACACCAATGACCATTTACCTCTCCTTGGTGCTCTGTCAATCTTGATCTTCTTCCCCAGCCTTTCTGCGAGGCTGCGCTTCAGCGGAAGGCCACTGACATCAGCTACAGAGAGAAAACAACAACATTCCTAAGATAATTCCTTTGGAGAAAGATTTTTACAAGTCAACCACAAACTCTGGTTTCTCCAAGTGTATGTTCTCAAATTCACCTTCCAGCTGCTACACTTGTGTGCCACTTGGAGTCATCACAGACCCACGACACACTTTCCTCCCTCCTGCTTCAGCAGTGCTCTCCCATTTACGTGGAGGCAGCCAAACAGCAGCTCACAAGCAGCCCTTACCTACAGAGGATTCCTGTTTTCCAGGTTTATCAGCAATATTCAGTTTAATCACAGGCACCTCCCCTAAAACAAAGAAAAACAAAGTGCTTATTTGACAGAAACCAACAGAATTACTGACCTGTGAGCTCATTTCCCACCCAAAACAAAGACACCACTTTGACAGCCCTGACAGAAAATAACATTGCAACTGTAATGCACTCAGGGTAAGTCCCAATTGTAATTTATCCATTCCACTTAGCAGCCACCAAATGGAAACAAAGGTACTCATCATTACCCTGCTTTGCAGACAGCGTCACAGTTCTGACCAGTGTCCGCACATTCTCCTTCTTCGGCACAGGAACAGTTTGAGATTGGAGCTGATGAGCAGGAGCTCCTGAAGGCCCTTCTGATCCAAGTGAACAAACAGACAGTGTTTACAACAGGAAAAAGAAAAGCCACTGCCAACAACAAAAACAAACCTGACAGAACCGTCACAAAGACCAAAGCGCATTTGTTACTCACTACTGTCCAATGTGCAACAACCACTGCACGGCTCTATTCCCCAACACAGTGCCAGCTATCTGAGTATTATCAGAAGGATAACAAAGTAGGGCATATGAACTCACCACTTTGTTGTTTGGTTTTATCCTTTTGTTTCTTCAGTCTGATTTCTTCAAGTGTTTTTATTCCAAAATTCAGACTGTCATCTGGGAACACAGAGCAGTGAATGAGACTGAAGGACAGAGGCACACGCTGAGGACCACAGCTCTGCAAACTGCCTCCTGCTCAGAAGCATGCAGAACAAACCCTGTCAGCTCTCCCCACAGCTAAGAGCACCATGGACCTGACGTCTGTCTGATACCCTCCTTTCATCCTTCTTGATATTAAAAGTAGGCTTTATCCCTTACTTTATCCCATCCATATGACATTAGATTCCTCTATCAGCAAATGTGGCTTTCACCACTGGTTGGAAAGATGCACATACAGGCACTTAAACTCCATGCTGTGGCCTCGTCGTGCTCTAATGCTGTAAACAAAGGAGTTTACCTTCCTAATCTGAAAGGCACATGAAGTTACAAGGTAGGAACAAGATCATGGAAATAGCTGATTCCATTCAGCAACCCTATGTTCTGTTGTGTTTGTTCAATAAATTGCTTTGGAGTTAATTGGCAAGTGCTTCTGATTAATCCTGGAATACCTTGTTTGGTATCAGCATTAGATTTCCTGATGGAAATGATCCGCGATCCATGATGGTTTTCTTTAGCTGGTTGCTGGATAGGTGTTTTTATTCCTTCTCTCTCCTTAGAAAGCTGGTCTGTACAAGGAAAGAAAAAATCAGTCTCTTCAGTTACGCGGTAGGAATTCAATCAGATTTCCCATATTTATGTAGCTCATACAATGACACTTCAGCCCACAGTTAATATTCTTAAGTACAAATGTAAGTGACTACAGATGGGTTCTTTATTTAAACAGCTACACTTACCTGGTAAACCCATAGAAGCAGCCTATGTGAATAGATTAACTACTAGAGAACCAGGAAATCAACCACACTCACCATCACATTTGTCATCATGTGCAGAATTGATGACAACGGGAGGATGTGTCGGGCTTGGGACAGTCTCTGACTTTTCCACTTCCATCACTTCCAATGACTGTGGAAAGGGATCGGAGTGCACAGAAAGCTTGCTCTGCTGCACTGTTATCTGAGCTGCCCTCGGATCGTCACCTGCAGACTCTGGTGGACTCAGCAGAGTAGCTACAGGAAGAAAAGGATCAATTTAAAACTTTGATCCTAACCTTACAACCACTGCACAAAGATGGCAAGCAAGGCTGAAAACCCACACAGATAAATGCTGAGTCTCCAGTTGCCCATCCAACTGGCTACTGGGCGAACAAAGAAATTCCCCCCTACACAACATTCACCCAGTAAAAGCTTAAATTCAGGAAAACAACCTGCAAGGCAAAGGCCACAGGAGCAGAAAGAAGCTGAGCATGCAAGAAAAAACTGAAATATCAGAAGCACATAAAGTTGAGCTGTGCTCCTATCTATCATCTTCCCAGCTTTCTTCTGTTCATTCAATCAGTCTCTCAGGAGCAGTTGTTTCAAAACATTGCCCTCCTCAACACTGGTCAAACTCTAGTAACATCACCCTGACTCAGCACGGAGCCCCTGGGCTGCACGGCTGCAAGCCCTCCAATGGAGCCCCTCCTTCAACACCACGAGTGACAGCAGTGAGTAACCCCAACACATTTGTCTGACCGCTGCAGGTCTTCAAGCTCACCCACCTGGACAACCTCAGCAAAGACAGCGATCTTCAAAGCCTTGCAGTTCACTTCTCCTGTAGGCTGAACCAACACTGAATCCGTCAATTAAGAATAACGGGGTAGGAAGAATTTTCCTCCTCACTTTGCCAATGTCAAATTCTGTAAGTTGGAATTTCTGGTCTTCAAGGTTTCTTCACCTACGAAGAAAACACTAAAACCTTCCCCTGTCTTTGTTACTTGTACAGCAAAAGCATGCCAGTGCGTATCGATACACAAATCCACACACATGTGCCTGAATACTGTAACTCAGCACTGCATGGAGCTGCAGCACGTTCTGCTCAGCCACAACAAGGGTTTGGGTCGGTTTTTTTTCTTTTCTGATGTAAAAATCAAATATTTTGGTATTTTACGTTTGTTTTGTTGGTTGCTTTTTTTTTTAAGGTATCAAATGCAGTAAAACCTACAACCAGGACAGACAGAAGATCAAATTCAAGTGATTCGGAACTCTTTCATTAAAGTGCTGCACTTTTCTGTGCTAAGCATTTCTGACAGTCAATAAGGAAAGGTTGGAACCTTTTACTCACACAAACACTAGTGAATTTTCCAAAAAATAATTTTTTTTTCAGGGAATTTTCCCAAATCTAAACTAAAGAGAGGAGAAGTCGGGTTCTCAAGTTAGTTGCTGGACTGACTGCATGACAAAGGGAACAAAAACAGCAGTTAAGGATAAAGTTTCCTTCCCTCCTATAATACTGATAGAAATGCTGCCTTTTTACCTTTAGTACCTTCACAACAGATTCCTCTCTGGCAGATTCCTACGATCCTAAAGACCTCAATGCTGCTCAGCACAGACACCGGGCACCAACTGCCACTGGACTCTGCACCGTGGAACACGCACACAGCTCAGCACTTCTGTTCTCACAATTGCAAGGGTTCTAGAATCTAGAACCGCCCCATCAGATACTTGTGACCTCCCTGACTCCAGCCCTGGTGCACGCAGGCACCACCTGCCCAATACCCAACATCTCCCCCCTCTTTATCATCTCCAGCCCCTGTAAAGGTTCCCCCGCGTACTCCCTGTTACTCCAAAGGTGATTCGCACATTTAAGGCTATTCCGCAAATGATTCAAACATCAAACATATACGAAAAACAATTAAACTGTCATAATAACATACCAAAGTGATGCAGCTGTAGTGCCTACAATCCTGAAAGCACACAACAGCAATCTGCCTAACAATTGTGAAATGCTGTATGGCAACACTTAGTCAACTTGTAGAGAACAGTGCATTCAAGTTCAAGATAACAGCACAGTACACAATGGAGTTACAACTTTTCCAAGTTCAATGTAACACTATTGTACAGAATCTTTGTGGCAATCCAGTTCTGTCCAGTGTGCATTATAATGTCACACTCCATAACCAAATAAGAAGACAAAAACATATTGGCTGTGCAGAATCGTTCTGAATGTCCACCACTGGGGGACTATCCAGGAACAAGGTCTCCCCCGCTCACGAACTATCAGTCCGGCATGAAGGCTGGATTCCCAGTTCGGACCTTCAGGCACATTGGGAGCAACGCAGTCTCCTGTGCCGTTACCAGCACCCGCTGCCCAGTGCTGACGTCAAATCACTGGCTGCACTGGAGTCATTAACCAAGGAGTTGTTGACCAAAACCGGTGCTGAGATGTTCGGATCCTCATGGTGCACAGGATGGCTCCTCATTTGGTGCCGGCTTAACCCAACGTGCCGGCAGCCAGCAGGGCCCACTTGGGGTCCCGACACAGGCGTATCCCCTGCCCATGACGAGGAGTAGGGTCTGGGAGCCATGGCCCTGCGTCAGGTCTGATCAGGACCTGACCTATTGGTGTCCATTCGGTCAGCTGATGGTCTCCCATCCGATTCTCTCACGCAGGAGGAGAGCGTGTGGGCACAGCTCAGGCCCCTCCAGCCCTCCCCCCTCTTTAAGCGCACGAAGACGCCCCTTCAAGGTCTGATGTGCACACTCCACAATAACCTGGCCGGTGCTGCTGCCAGGAATGCTGAAGATATGCTTAATGCCCCAAACTGTGCACTAGTGTCCAAAACATGCACTTCTATATCCTGGGTCATTGTCAGTCTTTAACTCATGAGGTGCACCCATGACAGCGATGGCCATGCACAACACTTTTATGTAATGCATGGCGGTCTGTCCAGATTGTGCCACAGCCCAGAGAAAACCACTGCATGTGTCAGTTGTGACATGCAAGTGACGGAAACACCCAAACTCTGGGAAGTCTGTGACATCCAGCTGCCAAACCTCATTTCGTCTCAAACCTCTGGGGTTCACCCCTGCAGGAAACAGGTTAGCCATAACTCCCGCTCCTCCTTGGCCGATTCAGTTAACTTTCTAAGACCACCAAGGGCGGGTAGCAGCTTCTGCGGCTCTTCATCCCCTGCACAAGCTCACAGAGCTCCATGCTGGCTTTCTCTAATGCTGACCGACTGACACAGTGAGAAGCTTCATCAGCCAGACCTCTCTGCATTATCCACTTAATAAGCAGGGAGGCTTATTAAGTCCAGAAAAAGGGAAAGGGGGGAATAACGCAGCTGTGGCGTGCAGCTCCCGCTTCTCACACTGCTGCTGCATCACTGCTGATAACTGGAAGGCAGGGAGCACCCCCCATTCTTGGAGGCACATTTGGTCCAAAACACCAGAATAATTCTGCTCCCTCCCACCCCCACATTGTCATTAAGTTGCCTTAAAGGATTCAAGTCATAAACAAAAGCATACACCAACAAAACTCAAGAGCTGGCAGAACTCCAAGCTAGACATAGGGACTACCCAAGAAATGGGAGCCCCAAAGAAGCTTCCAGCTGCACCCAACGCTGAGCATGGCCAAGGGAGGAGGAAGGAAGGAGCTTGAGGTTGAAGCCTTCAGAGCATCACTGGATCAGGAGATCAATTGCCAGGCACTGCAGCACACAGATGGACGTCCTTCTGGGCTGTCACAGAACTGCTTTGTCCTCTTGCTGCTGAAAGGAGCCAACCAGGATCAGGGAATGGATGCACAGGACCTCAACTCTGACCAGCAGGAAAACTCAGGACAATGGAATGCAGTCTGCCAATCTTTTACCAGTTCAGCTGTGCTTTAAGACTCATTGTGAAGCCTTTTAAAATATTTATTTGTATATATATATACTACAAGACTACTCAGATATACTATCAATCATCTCAGAAAGTTCAAGATGGAGTTCATCCACGTCCTTCTCCAGCTCCAAGTCATATTGTCCTTCCATTTCCTCTAAGAATTCCGAGATGAACTTTTCGAGGTCATCTTCTTCTACAGCCTTGGTGAGCAGGCTGACCTCCGGCAGGGCTGGAGCAGCAGTCTGGGAAGAAGGAAGACAAAGTCAATGATTGCTCAGGAGATCCTTCCTCTGCAGCACTTCTCCTTCAGCACTGCTGAGCCTTAACCCAACATGGGGCCAAGGGGCTCCTGAAGGACGTTAACAGTAAGCCTGACCAGGACAGCACTGACACTTCCTCCCCTCCTTACCAAAGCTGCTATTTTAGCTTTTTTAGCTGGAGGCTCCTCTTCTTCAGTGCTTCTCTGAGGATTCACAGCTGCCACAGCAGAAGGAGAGATCTCAGCAGCCTTCCGCTTCCTTGCTGTCTTTATGGGGCTGCTGGCTTTGCCATCCCAAGGCTTCTCACACACGTTGCACTTGGCTTCCAGTTCCCCTGCTAAGATTTCTGAGATGAACTTTTCAAAGTCATCTTCTTCTACAGCCTTGGTGAGCAGGCTGACCTCCGGCAGGGCTGGACCAGCAGTCTGGAAAGAAGGAAGACAAAGTCAATGATTGCTCAGGAGATCCTTCCTCTGCAGCGCTTCTCCTTCAGCACTGCTGAGCCTTAACCCAACACGCGGGCCAAGGGGCTCCTGAAGGACCTTATCAGTAAGCCTGACCAGGGCAGCACTCATGCTTCCTCCCCTCCTTACCAAAGCTGCTATTTTAGCTTTTTTAGCTGGAGGCTCCTCTTCTTCAGTGCTTCTCTGAGGATTCACAGCTGCCACAGCAGAGGGAGAGATCTCAGCAGCCTTCCTCTTCCTTGCTCGCTTCGTGGGGCTGCTGGCTTTGCCATCCCAAGGCTTCTCACACACGTTGCCCTTGGCTACAGGAAGAAGAGAGAGCTGGTACAATTGTGCCTTGAGAGGAGTCCAGGTTGTCCTGTCATTCCCACAGCTCTTCTCCACAGTTAAATACATCCGGCCAGCAAAATTACATTGCTCTTTCCACAAATCTCAGCAATATCTTCCACAGTAAGTGCTGCATACCAACAGTCCCACCAAAGGAACAAAGAAACTGCAGAGCTACACCATATTATAACCCAGACAAGGGAAACAGCCATACAGCAGGAGAAAGCAATACATGGTCCCTCTAGAGAAAGGAAAAAGCAGGAGCTACAGACAAGAGTGTGCAACCAGACGCTGTGCAAGCCACAACAGACCCACAAAATACATCCAGGGGTTTATCACACAGGTAAGTCTGCAGCTCAGTGCCACTGTCTGTCCCTCGTTCTCAAGCTGAAGTCTGGCTGGAAGGAACACAAGTGAACTAAGAAAATAAGCATTTCCCTTTCTAGCACTAAGCAAAGGCACGCACCCACCATGACAACTCAGGTCCCTTTACTTCCGAGGACCACCTCACACTCAACACTCATTCATAGTTCTCTGCTCCTGAGGTTGGGCTGATGGTTTCCCTGGCAATGCTGTTGCCCACCGTGCTGAGATTTCACTTAGGCCTTTGCAAGCTGATAAGCTGAACATGAACGGTGGATTCAGGACTATTAAGCTCTGCACTTTTACCTTTGACTGTTTCTTTAGCTGCAGCCGGCACAGCAGCCACTTCCTTCTTCAGCTTCTTTGGTTGTCTCAGCTGCAGCTTCTCCTTTATTGCCCCCTCAAGGCTCTTTGCTTGAGCTCTAGAATTTGGTGTACTCTGATCCCAGGGCTAAAAAGAAATAAAGTAAGTGCAAAATAAGAACAAACACCAGGGGAAGTGTATGAAGGAAATCAGATTGGAGATATTGCAAAAACGGCTGCACCTGGAACAGTACATTCCTGTCACTTGGGTCACTGACCCTTTCATAAATGCCTCCCTATAACAAGATCCATGCTTTGCTGTGAAAACACTGTTTCAAACGTGTGCAATTAACAAAGCAAGCTCGTTTAAATCAGCGCAGTACTGGAGTTGTTACCTACCACATTCTATCTGAGCAACAGAAAGTCATTCCTGTTCCCCTACACAACATCCACCCACAGTCTGATTTCATTGAACACGAAGCCATTGTGGCCTTTTTGTATCCAGTGCCCCCCACGTTAACCTCACATGTTGTACCTGGTGCCAGCAGGGTTACTGCCTCACTGCCAGATACAATCAGATCAATTCTGAGTTTGAGGAGTGCAAAGCTGTCTGGGAAAGCCATTGAAAGTACCAGGATTGTGAAACATGGCTGCAGCTCTTCACCAAAGGCAGGAAGGTAGGAATGCACTCATGATGGTGGCACATGGTGAGCAGTGAGACATGAGAACATGTGAAGAAATTGTGTCAATGTGTCCATCTTCAGAAGGGACTCACCTCTGCGGGTGAAGAGACAGCTTTGGGAGCAGCCCTGCTCCATCCCACAGTCTTTTTCTCTTCTCTTCCAGGTGCTTTAAAACAAGGAAAAAGAAAATCACTTGGTCAACAGCAAGCATAGAAAGAAACCTGAGTGCCAGTGTTTCCTCCATGTGCTTATTTCCTCACATTCAATAACAAAGCACAGAGGCGGCATCACGCAGTCCATACAGTATCCAAGCTCTTCCCTCCTTCACATGCTGTCTCATCACAAAGCCTCTCTCACCTCCCCAATGAATAATTCACCCCCCTGACCTTTCTGACAGAGGTTGGCCCCCATGTTGAGGAGTCAATCCATGCTTTTCAAATACATTTACATATCAAACTAAGCAACACACGCCAAAGATGAAGGCAACCTTGGCATCAACACACAGAACATGCTACACCAAAAACATGGCAGAAAAAAAAATGTACAAGAGAAACTGAATTACAAAACCTCACAGCGAATGAATTTTCCAGAATAAAGCAGACAGACACCACGGATTCAATGGAAAAACACATGGATGGACATCCTGGCACTTCCTGCCTTTGCATGTTGTAAGAAACAGCCCAGGCAATCCTAAGCAAAATCCATTTGCTTGACAGGGGAAGCACTTTGGCAGAGCAGACAGTGAAGCACCTCCTTACCTGCTGGCTTTGCGACCTGCTGCATCCGCAGGGCTTTCTCCTGCTTGATTTCTTCCAAAGTTTTAATATGAATTTCTTCCAATCTCTTGATTTTACGCCGTGGCTCTTCCAGTTTCACGTTACCCGGCCCAGGTGGAGGGATAATTCTCTCGTTCTTGCATTTACCCTCAGCTCTCTTCTCAGTAAGAAGCTCTTCTACATTTTGCTTCTCATCCTCCAGTCCTTTGTGTTTCCTTTCAGCCAGGGCTTCCGAGTAGGTTTTAATGTGAACTGCAGGGGAAGGCCTCACCCCGGAGCTGGGATCCTCCACCTTACAGCACCCTTCTGCCTGGGGGGCAGCTGGGGTTTCTCCTCGCTGATTCGCTCTTTCAAGACGGATCTCTTCCAGAGTCTTGACATGGATCTCCCCTGCTGGCTTGGCACCCTTCTCTGCCATCATCAAGAAAGGAGAAGCATAATGATTAAATGAGAGTCCAGCGAGAGCTTAAGTTTCCAGATTTGTCGTAATATTACAGAATATACGTGTTCCCAACAACAACGTTCCTGAGAAAGAATAAGCAGAAAGCCTAGAGAATCTGTGCAGCAAACACCAATGACCATTTACCTCTCCTTGGTGCTCTGTCAATCTTGATCTTCTTCCCCAGCCTTTCTGCGAGGCTGCGCTTCAGCGGAAGGCCACTGACATCAGCTACAGAGAGAAAACAACAACATTCCTAAGATAATTCCTTTGGAGAAAGATTTTTACAAGTCAACCACAAACTCTGGTTTCTCCAAGTGTATGTTCTCAAATTCACCTTCCAGCTGCTACACTTGTGTGCCACTTGGAGTCATCACAGACCCACGACACACTTTCCTCCCTCCTGCTTCAGCAGTGCTCTCCCATTTACGTGGAGGCAGCCAAACAGCAGCTCACAAGCAGCCCTTACCTACAGAGGATTCCTGTTTTCCAGGTTTATCAGCAATATTCAGTTTAATCACAGGCACCTCCCCTAAAACAAAGAAAAACAAAGTGCTTATTTGACAGAAACCAACAGAATTACTGACCTGTGAGCTCATTTCCCACCCAAAACAAAGACACCACTTTGACAGCCCTGACAGAAAATAACATTGCAACTGTAATGCACTTAGGGTAAGTCCCAATTGTAATTTATCCATTCCACTTAGCAGCCACCAAATGGAAACAAAGGTACTCATCATTACCCTGCTTTGCAGACAGCGTCACAGTTCTGACCAGTGTCCGCACATTCTCCTTCTTCGGCACAGGAACAGTTTGAGATTGGAGCTGATGAGCAGGAGCTCCTGAAGGCCCTTCTGATCCAAGTGAACAAACAGACAGTGTTTACAACAGGAAAAAGAAAAGCCACTGCCAACAACAAAAACAAACCTGACAGAACCGTCACAAAGACCAAAGCGCATTTGTTACTCACTACTGTCCAATGTGCAACAACCACTGCACGGCTCTATTCCCCAACACAGTGCCAGCTATCTGAGTATTATCAGAAGGATAACAAAGTAGGGCATATGAACTCACCACTTTGTTGTTTGGTTTTATCCTTTTGTTTCTTCAGTCTGATTTCTTCAAGTGTTTTTATTCCAAAATTCAGACTGTCATCTGGGAACACAGAGCAGTGAATGAGACTGAAGGACAGAGGCACACGCTGAGGACCACAGCTCTGCAAACTGCCTCCTGCTCAGAAGCATGCAGAACAAACCCTGTCAGCTCTCCCCACAGCTAAGAGCACCATGGACCTGACGTCTGTCTGATACCCTCCTTTCATCCTTCTTGATATTAAAAGTAGGTTTTATCCCTTACTTTATCCCATCCATATGACATTAGATTCCTCTATCAGCAAATGTGGCTTTCACCACTGGTTGGAAAGATGCACATACAGGCACTTAAACTCCATGCTGTGGCCTCGTCGTGCTCTAATGCTGTAAACAAAGGAGTTTACCTTCCTAATCTGAAAGGCACATGAAGATACGAGGTAGGAACAAGATCATGGAAATAGCCGAGTCCATTCAGCAACCCTATGTTCTGTTGTGTTTGTTCAATAAATTGCTTTGGAGTTAATTGGCAAGTGCTTCTGATTAATCCTGGAATACCTTGTTTGGTATCAGCATTAGATTTCCTGATGGAAATGATCCGCGATCCATGATGGTTTTCTTTAGCTGGTTGCTGGATAGGTGTTTTTATTCCTTCTCTCTCCTTAGAAAGCTGGTCTGTACAAGGAAAGAAAAAATCAGTCTCTTCAGTTACGCGGTAGGAATTCAATCAGATTTCCCATATTTATGTAGCTCATACAATGACACTTCAGCCCACAGTTAATATTCTTAAGTACAAATGTAAGTGACTACAGATGGGTTCTTTATTTAAACAGCTACACTTACCTGGTAAACCCATAGAAGCAGCCTATGTGAATAGATTAACTACTAGAGAACCAGGAAATCAACCACACTCACCATCACATTTGTCATCATGTGCAGAATTGATGACAACGGGAGGATGTGTCGGGCTTGGGACAGTCTCTGACTTTTCCACTTCCATCACTTCCAATGACTGTGGAAAGGGATCGGAGTGCACAGAAAGCTTGCTCTGCTGCACTGTTATCTGAGCTGCCCTCGGATCGTCACCTGCAGACTCTGGTGGACTCAGCAGAGTAGCTACAGGAAGAAAAGGATCAATTTAAAACTTTGATCCTAACCTTACAACCACTGCACAAAGATGGCAAGCAAGGCTGAAAACCCACACAGATTAATGCTGAGTCTCCAGTTGCCCATCCAACTGGCTACTGGGCGAACAAAGAAATTCCCCCCTACACAACATTCACCCAGTAAAAGCTTAAATTCAGGAAAACAACCTGCAAGGCAAAGGCCACAGGAGCAGAAAGAAGCTGAGCATGCAAGAAAAAACTGAAATATCAGAAGCACATAAAGTTGAGCTGTGCTCCTATCTATCATCTTCCCAGCTTTCTTCTGTTCATTCAATCAGTCTCTCAGGAGCAGTTGTTTCAAAACATTGCCCTCCTCAACACTGGTCAAACTCTAGTAACATCACCCTGACTCAGCACAGAGCCCCTGGGCTGCACGGCTGCAAGCCCTCCAATGGAGCCCCTCCTTCAACACCACGAGTGACAGCAGTGAGTAACCCCAACACATTTGTCTGACCGCTGCAGGTCTTCAAGCTCACCCACCTGGACAACCTCAGCAAAGACAGCGATCTTCAAAGCCTTGCAGTTCACTTCTCCTGTAGGCTGAACCAACACTGAATCCGTCAATTAAGAATAACGGGGTAGGAAGAATTTTCCTCCTCACTTTGCCAATGTCAAATTCTGTAAGTTGGAATTTCTGGTCTTCAAGGTTTCTTCACCTACGAAGAAAACACTAAAACCTTCCCCTGTCTTTGTTACTTGTACAGCAAAAGCATGCCAGTGCGTATCGATACACAAATCCACACACATGTGCCTGAATACTGTAACTCAGCACTGCATGGAGCTGCAGCACGTTCTGCTCAGCCACAACAAGGGTTTGGGTCGGTTTTTTTTCTTTTCTGATGTAAAAATCAAATATTTTGGTATTTTACGTTTGTTTTG
This sequence comes from Coturnix japonica, assembly GCF_054131305.1. Lineage (NCBI taxonomy): Eukaryota > Metazoa > Chordata > Aves > Galliformes > Phasianidae > Coturnix > Coturnix japonica. Next base: position 2,137,558 of record NC_140688.1, on the reverse strand, counting down.
TTGGTTGCTTTTTTTTTTTAAGGTATCAAATGCAGTAAAACCTACAACCAGGACAGACAGAAGATCAAATTCAAGTGATTCGGAACTCTTTCATTAAAGTGCTGCACTTTTCTGTGCTAAGCATTTCTGACAGTCAATAAGGAAAGGTTGGAACCTTTTACTCACACAAACACTAGTGAATTTTCCAAAAAATAATTTTTTTTTCAGGGAATTTTCCCAAATCTAAACTAAAGAGAGGAGAAGTCGGGTTCTCAAGTTAGTTGCTGGACTGACTGCATGACAAAGGGAACAAAAACAGCAGTTAAGGATAAAGTTTCCTTCCCTCCTATAATACTGATAGAAATGCTGCCTTTTTACCTTTAGTACCTTCACAACAGATTCCTCTCTGGCAGATTCCTACGATCCTAAAGACCTCAATGCTGCTCAGCACAGACACCGGGCACCAACTGCCACTGGACTCTGCACCGTGGAACACGCACACAGCTCAGCACTTCTGTTCTCACAATTGCAAGGGTTCTAGAATCTAGAACCGCCCCATCAGATACTTGTGACCTCCCTGACTCCAGCCCTGGTGCACGCAGGCACCACCTGCCCAATACCCAACATCTCCCCCCTCTTTATCATCTCCAGCCCCTGTAAAGGTTCCCCCGCGTACTCCCTGTTACTCCAAAGGTGATTCGCACATTTAAGGCTATTCCGCAAATGATTCAAACATCAAACATATGCGAAAAACAATTAAACTGTCATAATAACATACCAAAGTGATGCAGCTGTAGTGCCTACAATCCTGAAAGCACACAACAGCAATCTGCCTAACAATTGTGAAATGCTGTATGGCAACACTTAGTCAACTTGTAGAGAACAGTGCATTCAAGTTCAAGATAACAGCACAGTACACAATGGAGTTACAACTTTTCCAAGTTCAATGTAACACTATTGTACAGAATCTTTGTGGCATTCCAGTTCTGTCCAGTGTGCATTATAATGTCACACTCCATAACCAAATAAGAAGACAAAAACATATTGGCTGTGCAGAATCGTTCTGAATGTCCACCACTGGGGGACTATCCAGGAACAAGGTCTCCCCCGCTCACGAACTATCAGTCCGGCACGAAGGCTGGATTCCCAGTTCGGACCTTCAGGCACATTTGGAGCAACGCAGTCTCATGTGCCGTTACCAGCAGCCGCTGCCCAGTGCTGACGTCAAATCACTGGCTGCACTGGAGACATTAACCAAGGAGACATTGACCAAAACCGGTGCTGAGATGTTCGGATCCTCACGGTGCGCAGGATGGCTCGTCGTTTGGTGCCGGCTTAACCCAACGTGCCGGCAGCCAGCAGGGCCCACTTGGGGTCCTGACACAGATGTGTTTCCTGCCCATGACGAGGAGTGGCATAGGGTCTGGGAGCCATGGCCCTCCATCGGGTCTGATCAGGACCTGACCTATTGGTGTCCATTCGGTCAGCTGATGGTCTCCCATCCAATTCTCTCACGCAGGAGGAGAGCGTGTGGGCACAGCTCAGGCCCCTCCAGCCCTCCCCCCACTTTAAGCGCACTAAGACGCCCCTTCAAGGTCTGATGTGCACACTCCATAATAGCCTGGCAGGTGCTTCTGCCGGGAATGCTGAAGATATGCTTAATGCCCCAAGCTGTGCACCAGCGTCCAAAACATGCATTTCTATATGCTGGGTCATTGTCAGTCTTTAACTCATGAGGTACACCCATGACAGTGATGGCCATGCACAACGCTTTTATGTAATGCATGGCGGTCTGTCCAGATTGTGCCACAGCCCAGAGAAAACCACTGCATGTGTCAGTTGTGACATGCAAGTGACGGAAACACCCAAACTCTGGGAAGTCTGTGACATCCATCTGCCAAACCTCATTTGGTCTCAAACCTCTGGGGTTCACCCCTGCAGGAAACAGGTTAGCCATAACTCCCGCTCCTCCTTGGCCGATTCAGTTAACTTTCTAAGAGCACCAAGGGTGGGTAGCAGCTTCTGCGCCTCTTCGTCCCCTGCAAAAGCTCACAGAACTCCATGCTGGCTTTCTCTAATGCTGACCGACTCACACAGTGAGAAGCTCCGTCAGCCAGACCTCTCCGCATTATCCACATAATAAGCAGATTGAGGTCCTCATCACACACTCTGTGTCATTTCTTGTCAGCATGTCCTGTCCCATCCCTGGCTCTCCAGCAGGACAGTAATGCTGGGGTGAGCAACACTGGGCACTGTCAGTGTGTTTTTCTTGCAAGCATCTTCCAGGGAAATACGTGCAGGCGTTCCCCACTCTTGGCCGTATCTCTGCAGTGCTGGGTCCTGTGTGAGCAGAGTTCTCTGCCCCAGAAGCCAAGTCACTGCTGTGCAGAGCTCAGCCTCGGGCTGAATGTGCTCCTGAGTTTGTCCCAGTGCAAGGACAACCTTCTCATTGCCCTTTAGGAGCACCTCTGGTGCTGATGGGTGCTCTGCTCTCAGCAACCACTGGATACACGGCTCCAGGCGCATGTGTGCTTTGTCACCTTGAGCTGTTTGCTCTGATCGCATCTCACCCTGGGGAGCCGGGATTTCCCTTTGGTCTCGGTGTCACTTCGAGACCAGTAGCAACACTAGGGGTCAGAGGAGGGCTGCTGAATGTGTGAGCAAAGCTGCTAATTGAGAAGGAGATCGCACGCGTGTGACTTCTAAACCCGAATTAATGAGCTTACCTTCACCCTCCTGACTAATGCAGACCTCATGCAGCCCTGGGCCTGCCCTTCTCCAGCCTCCTGCCTTGTTTTGCCTACTCATAGGAAAAGATTTAGCATAGCTCAGAGCCCCAGGCAGCGCTTGGAATGCTAGCAGGAAAGAGCTGCTGGTGTCCACATAGCTCAGGACTGCAGCAGTGGGGCTGCTGGACCTCAGTGTTCTGAACACTCTGATGTGGAAGTGATTGGCAGATGCTGTAGCCGGAGGGATGAGGTGCCTGCAGGGCGTCCCTTGGAAGAAGGTTTGGTGAGGATGGATCCTCTGAGCCAGCATCGGGGACAGGGTGCTGGGTGCAAATGCCAGTGCTGCCCCCTGTCATCCTTTTGGGTTTAAAAGGAGCACAGCTCCGTTTCCAAACTTTGCCAACCACAGGCTGGCTGGCAGCTTGAAGGAACTGCCATGAAATTGGTCTAATGAAGCGTTCCTGGCAGAGCTTCAGGATGGAGAAATTGCAGTTTGTCCTCAACTGAGCTGGGGTCCAATGAGCTGAGTTTCCTGGCTCAGAGCAGAGGCCGTGAGCATCACGTCTCACAGTCTGTGTCACCTGGGCAGAGCCGTTAGGCAGGGGCTGCTAGTGGGGAGATGCCAAAATTTCCATGAAGATGATTGCTCAGATATGCCTGAGTTCAGATGGAGGGGCCCATTGCCCTACCAGGAAGTGGAAGATGCTTGGGGGTGAGGCAGCTCGTGCTTTCCCATGCCTGTAGGACCTTACAGTGCTGTGCCTTTCCACATACCTACCCCACCTTCTTTCTTTCCCATGCAGGGGGCATCATTAATCCAGTGGGTGGCACCAAGAATGCCCGGACAGCCCCACTGCAGTGCGTCTCTGTGGCAGAAGGACACACCAAGCCTGTGCTCTGCCTGGAAGCCACCGATGAACTGCTTTTCACTGCCTAAAAAGGTATATGTTGGACAGAACAGGTGTGGGGGCTGCTGGCTTTTTATGCGCTATTCTCATAGATCTCCCCAGGCTGGCGTGGGGAATTGGGGTGCATGGCAGGGATGGCTCCTTCTGGGCTGCTCCCCTGTCCCTGCCTTCTGACGTCCAGGTGCTGGAGCAGGCTCTCTCCATTGCCCTGGAGTGGAGCTGTGGGTGGTGGGAGGCAGCGCTTGGGAAGGAGTCGGTGCCTCCACGCCACGGAGGAACTCCCCAGCCCAACTCTCTCAGTCACGTTCTTCTTCCTACAGACCGGAGCTGTAAGATGTGGAACTTGGTGACGGGTCAGGAAATTGCTTCCCTCAAGGGTCACCCAAATAATGTTGTTTCCATCAAGTACTGCAGCCACACGGGGTTGGTGTTCACCGTGTCAACGTCGTACATCAAAGTACGGGGACATCTGGGACTCAGCGCACTGCATCCGCACCCTGACGTATGTAGTGGGAAGAGTGGCTGTGGGGGACTGTGGGCAGCTCTGGCTTTGCAGAAGATGGTGTGAGGAACTCCTGGGGTCCCACAGGCTGGAAACAGAGCCCAGCTGTTTTAGGATCAGTGCCTACAGCTGTAGGAAACAGGGAGGCTTAGGGAGATCTTGGAATGGAATCTGTGGGGACCCTCTGCAGCAAAGGCTCAAAGGAAAGGACCTGGAAGAGCTTTTCAGCCCTTCCTGGGGGTGGCCAAGAGCACCAGCAAGAAGGGATGGGGATTTTCTTTTTTGCTTCAACTAATATGCCACAGGAAGACGACCACATTAACCCAGCTGTATTTGTTGATGTTGTTTATCTACAGCATGAAGCATTTCACTTGGAAAGTCTCTGCTGCCACTCATCGTACAACAGACTTAAAGCACAGCACTTGGCACCTAGCAGTGCTGTGAAGGGTTGGAAAGGCAGCGCATCATTGTGCTGAGGGCCAAGAGACGGTTCAGACAACAGAAGCATTTGTCCACATTTCTGACATGAAGGCTGTCGCCTCCCGATCCGGCGACAAATCAAGGCTGCTGTGTGAAAGTACCGTGCCTCCGCACATGGGATCAGACGGGACTCACACACAGTGTGTAACACCGAATGTACCAGCTTAATGCCACGCCACAAACCTACCCAATGCCCAACAGGGGGGACCAGTCAATGCTGCTCATCCGCCATCAACCCCGGATGCTGGAGAAGGCAGACCATGTTGTGGTGCTGGAGCATGACACCATGGCTGAGATGGGGACACCCACCGAACTGAGGACCCGCGGTGGATCCTACAGCCGGCTGCTGCAGCACTGAGGAACACAGGGCAGCTGGAGTGGGATGCGATGGGACATGGGGAGCTGTGGCTGTCTCCGCTCCCCGCTGCAGGATGGGAAGAATGGGATGCTCTGGGATTTGTATGGAATAAAGTGGAGATGTTTTGCAGAGGAGCAGGTTGGGATGTGGGGTGTGGGCAGCTCAGCCTCAGTGCATGGTTGGTTATGGAAGCTGGGTGTCTGCCCTCAGAATGTGGCTGTGGCAGCACTGTGGGTTATGGGGGGGAAGCACAGCTCAGCCCAATCCTGGATGAACTTTCCAGTCATGTCTTCATGCCAAAGCGGTGCAGATAGCACAGGGAGTGCAAAGACTGTAACTGAACTGCCAGCCTCACCTGGCTGTGGTGCTGAGCATGCTGGGCTGCCTGGCCCTGCTCTCAGCAGCACTGTGTCCTCCCTCCCAGCCCCCACAATTCCACTGATACAGTTATGTCTGTTAGAGAGATTCACACTGCATGGAATGTGCCACGGCCAATAGCAACTGAAGGCTTCAGAACCAAATAAGTGTGAGGAGGCCGTGCTGGAGCTCATCTCTTCCATGGAGCTCATAACAGCAGCACAGCAATAACCCTGGTGGCAGCAGCACCAGGATGTTGCTGGAGCAGCACTCCTGGCTCCCCTCCTGCTCCCTCCAAGAGCTGCAGGCAGACGTACAGCACTGCTGTCCTGTGCCAGGTTTATTTAAAAACTCAGCTGAGAGCCGCCGGCACAAACAGAGGAGCCTGACTATGTTCATACAATATCTTAAATAGAAGGCAAATACAAAAGGAAAGGATAAAATATTTACAGTAACAATGGCAGACACGACATGGGCACAGTTCCACCCAGAGGCAGCAGAAAACCACTCAATACCCTGCTGAAGCACAGAGTCACCACGGCGTCCTCCAGCAGGGCCAGGGCTGCACTGTGCCCACAGCAGGGCTGGGATGGCTGCACACTGAACTGAGACAAGTGAAGCGCACACGTGTTGGCTTCCAGAAATCATCAGCCCAGCATCGCGCTCTGCCAGCAAACAGCACTGGAAGTCCAGAAAAAGGGAAAGGAGGGAATAACGCAGCTGTGGCATGCAGCTCCCGCTTCTCACACTGCTGCTGCATCACTGCTGATAACTGGAAGGCAGGGAGCACCCCCCATCATTGGTGGCACATTTGGTCCAAAACACCAGAATAATTCTGCTCCCTCCCACCCCCACATCGTCATTAAGTTGCCTTAAAGGATTCAAGTCAAAAACAAAAGCATACACCAAAAAAACTCAAGAGCTGGCAGAACTCCAAGCTAGACATAGGGGCTACCCAAGAAATGGGAGCACTGAAGAAGCTTCCAGCTGCACCCAACGCTGAGCATGGCCAAGGGAGGAGGAAGGAAGGAGCATGAGGTTGAAGCCTTCAGAGCGTCACTGGATCAGGAGATCAATTGCCAGGCACTGCAGCACACAGATGGACGTCCTTCTGGGCTGTCACAGAACTGCTTTGTCCTCTTGCTGCTGAAAGGAGCCAACCTAGATCAGGGAATGGATGCACAGGACCTCAACTCTGACCAGCAGGAAAACTCAGGACAATGGAATGCAGTCTGCCAATCTTTTACCAGTTCAGCTGTGCTTTAAGACTCATTGTGAAGCCTTTTAAAATATTTATTTATATATATATATATGCTATAAGACTACTCAGATATACTGTCAATCATCTCAGAAAGTTCACGATGGAGTTCATCCACGTCCTTCTCCAGCTCCAAGTCATATTGTCCTTCCATTTCCTCTAAGAGTTCCGAGATGAACTTTTCAGTGTCATCTTCTACGGCCTTGGTGAGCAGGCTGACCTCCGGCAGGGCTGGAGCAGCAGTCTGGAAAGAAGGAAGACAAAGTCAATGATTGCACAGGAGATCCTTCCTCTACAGCGCTTCTCCTTCAGCACTGCTGAGCCTTAACCCAACATGGGGGCCAAGGGGCTCCTGAAGGACATTAACAGTAAGCCTGACCAGGACAGCACTGACGCTTCCTCGCCTCCTTACCAAAGCTGCTATTTTAGCCTTTTTAGCTGGAGGCTCCTCTTCTTCAGTGCTTCTCCGAGGATTCACAGCTGCCACAGCAGAAGGGGAGATCTCAGCAGCCTTCCACTTCCTTGCTCGCTTCGTGGGGGTGCTGGCTTTCCCATCCGAGGGCTTCTCACACACCTTGCTTTTGGCTACAGGAAGAAGAGAGAGCTGGTACAATTGTGCCTTGAGAGGAGTCCAGGTTGTCCTGTCATTCCCACAGCTCTTCTCCACAGTTAAATACATCTGGCCAGCAAAATTACATTGCTCTTTCCACAAATCTCAGCAGTATCTTCCACAGTGAGTGCTGCATACCAACAGTCCCACCAAAGGAACAAAGAAACTGCACAGCTACACCATATTATAACCCAGACAAGGGAAACAGCCATACAGCAGGAGAAAGCAATACATGGTCCCTCTAGAGAAAGGAAAAAGCAGGAGCTACAGACAAGAGTGTGCAACCAGACGCTGTGCAAGCCACAACAGACCCACAAAATACATCCAGGGGTTTATCACACAGGTAAGTCTGCAGCTCAGTGCCACTGTATGTCCCTTGTTCTCAAGCTGAAGTCTGGCTGGAAGGAACACAAGTGAACTAAGAAAATAAGCATTTCCCTTTCTAGCACTAAGCAAAGGCATGCACCCACCATGAGCACTCAGGTCCCTTTACTTCTGAGGACCACCTCACACTCAACACTCATTCATAGTTCTCTGCTCCTGAGGTTGGGCTGATGGTTTCCCTGGCAGTGCTGTTGCCCACCGTGCTGAGATTTCACTTAGGCCTTTGCAAGCTGATAAGCTGAACATGAAGGGTGGATTCAGGACTGCTAAGCTCTGCACTTTTACCTTTGACTGTTTCTTCAGCAGCAGCCGGCACAGCAGCCACTTCCTTCTTCAGCTTCTCCGGTTGTCTCAGCTATAGCTTCTTCTTTATTGTCCCCTCAAGGCTCTTTGCTTGAGCTCTAGAATTTGGTGTACTCTGATCCGAGGGCTAAAAAGAAATAAAGTAAGTGCAAAATAAGAATAAACACCAGGGAGAGTGTATGAAGGAAATCAGATTAGAGATGTTTCAAAAACGGGTTACTGCCTCTCTGCCAGATATAATCAGATCAATTCTGAGTTTGAGGAGTGCAAAGCTGTCTGGGAAAGCCATTGAAAGTACCAGGATTGTGAAACGTGGCTGCAGCTCTTCACCAAAGGCAGGAAGGTAGGAATGCACTCATGATGGTGGCACATGGTGAGCAGTGAGACATGAGAACATGTGAAGAAATTGTGTCAATGTGTCCATCTTCAGAAGGGACTCACCTCTGCGGGTGCAGAGACAGCTTTGGGAGCAGCCCTGTTCCATTCCACAGTCTTTTCCTCTTCTCTTCCAGGTGCTTTGAAACAAAGAAAAAGAAAATCACTTGGTCAACAGCAAGCATAGAAAGAAACCTGAGTGCCAGTGTTTCCTCCATGTGCTTATTTCCTCACATTCAATAACAAAGCACAGACAGAGGCGGCATCACGCAGTCCATACAGTATCCAAGCTCTTCCCTCCTTCACATGCTGTCTCTTCACAAAGCCTCTCTCACCTCCCCAATGAATAACTCACCCCCCTGACCTTTCTGACAGAGGTTGGCCCCCATGCTGAGGAATCAATCCATGCTTTTCAAATACATTTACATATCAAACTAAGCAATACAAGCCAAAGATGAAGGCAACCTTGGCATCAACACACAGAACATGCCACACCAAAAACATGGCAGAAAGAAAGTACAGGAGAAACTGAACTACAAAACCTCACAGCAAATGAATTTTCCAGAATGAAGCAGGCAGACACCATGGATTCGATGGAAAAACACATGGATGGACATCCTGGCACTTCCTGCCTTTGCATGTTGTAAGAAACAGCCCAGGCAATTCTAAGCAAACTCCATTTGCTTGACAGGGGAAGCACTTCAGCAGTGCAGACAGTGAAACACCTCGTTACCTGCTGGCTTTGCGATCTGCTGCATCCGCAGGGCTTTCTCCTGCTTGATTTCTTCCAAGATTTTAATATGCACTTCTTCCAATCGCTTGATTTTACGCGGTGGCTCTTCCAGTTTCACTTTATCAGGCTCAGGTGGAGGGAAAATTCTCTTCTTCTTCCATTTACCCTTAGCTCTCTTCTCAGTAAGAACCTCTTCTACTTTTTGCTTCTCTTCCTCCAGTTGTTTGTGTTTCCTTTCAGCCAGGGCTTCCGAGGTTTTGATGCGAACTGCAGGAGAAGGCCTCACCCCGGAGCTGGGATCCTCCACCTTACAGCACCCTTCTGCCTGGGGGGCAGCTGGGGTTTCTCCTCGCTGATTCGCTCTCTCAAGACGGATCTCTTCCAGAGTTTTGACATGGATCTCCCCTGCTGGCTTGGCACCCTTCTCTGCCATCATCAAGAAAGGAGAAGCATAATGATTAAAAGAGAGTCCAGCGAGAGCTTAGGTTTTCAGATTTGACATAATATTACAGAATATGCGTGTTCCCAACAACAACGCACCCAGGAAAGAATAAGCAGAAAGCCTAGAGAATCTGTGCAGCAAACACAGACAACCATTTACCTCTCCTTGGTGCTCTGTCAATCTTGATCTTCTTCTCCAGCCTTTCTGCCAGGCTGCGTTTCAGCGGAAGGCCACTGACAACAGCTACAGAGAGAAAAAAACAACATTCCTAAGATAATTCCTTTGGAGAAAGATTTTAGAACAGTTAACCACAAAAAAGTCTATCTCTCATGGAGCACCCAGCCACCAGCAACTGCTACTCCAAAACCAGCAGTGCAAGATAAAGGTTCACTTCTGTGAACGGCTCTATTCCCCAACACAGTGCCAGCTATCTGAGTATTATCAGAAGGATAACAAAGGAGGGCATACGAACTCACCACTTTGTTGTTTGGTTTTATCCTTTTGTTTCTTCAGTTTGATTTCTTCAAGTGTTTTTATTCCAGCATTCAGACTGTCATCTGGGAACACAGAGCAGTGAATGAGACTGAAGGACAGAGGCACACGCTGAGGACCACAGCTCTGCAAACTGCCTCCTGCTCAGAAGCATGCAGAACAAACCCTGTCAGCTCTCCCCACAGCTAAGAGCACCATGGACCTGATGTCTGTCTGATACCCTCCTTTCATCCTTCTGGATATTAAAAGTAGGCTTTATCCCTTACTTTAACCCATCCACATGATTCCTCTATCAACAATGTGGCTTTAACCAGTGGTTGAAAAGATGCACATACAGGCACTTAAACTCCATGCTGTGGCCTCATCTTGCTCTAATGAAGTAAACAAAGGAGTTTACCTACCTAATCTGAAAGGCACATGAAGTTACAAGGTAGGAACAAGATCATGGAAATAGCTGAGTCTATTCAGCAACCCTATGTTCTGTTGTGTTTTTACAACAAATTGCTTTGGAGTTAATTGGCAGCCCACAGTTAATATTCTTAAGTACAAATGGAAGTGATTACAGACAGGTTCCTTATTTTAACAGCTATACTTACCTGGTAAACCCATAGAAGCAGCCTAAGTGAATAGAGTAACTAGTAAAGAACCGGGAAAAGCAACCACACTCACCATCATCACATTTGTCATCATCTGCAGCTTTGATTAAAACGGGAGGATGTGTAGAGCTTGGGACACTCTCTTTGTTTTCCATTTGCATCACTTCCATCAACTGTGGAGAGGGATCGGACTGCACGGAAAGCTTGCTCTGCTGCACTGTTATCTGAGCTGCATTCGGATCGTCACCTGCAGACTCTGGTGGACTTGGCAGCGTAGCTACAGGAAGAAAAGGATCAATTTAAAACTTTGATCCTAACCTTACAACCACTGCACAAAGATGGCAGGCAAGGATGAAAACCCACACAGATAAATGCTGAGTCTCCACTTGCCCATCCAAATGGCTTCTCTGTGAACAAAGAAATCCCCCCCTACACAACATTCATCTCCCTGACACCCAGAAAAACCTTAATTGCAGGAACACAACCAGCAAGGCAAAGGCCACAGGAGCAGAGAGAAGCTGAGCATGCAAGAAAAAACTGAGTATCAGAAGCGCACAAAGTTCAGCTGTGCACCTATCTATCAGCTCACAAGTGAACGTTATCTGGCATTCTTTATGACACTATACCCACCTGTGAGTAATAGAGTTAATCTTTCATTCCTAAAAAAGACAAACTCACTTTGGCTTGGTGGAAAGAAAACCCCATTGAGATAACGTCCCTTGGTGTGATGGAAGGCACAGTTGGATTTCTGGCAGCCTCCTGGCTGGTTCTCCCAGTAGCAGGAAATCATGCTGCGAAATTTCTGCAGACGGAAAGGAAGAAAAGCTGATGGTAATGTGGACATAAGATCTGCAAAGGGAGACTGAGCTCCAGATGGTGCCAGTGAGCAGACTGCCACAAAGCAGCACTCAAACACCACTCTGAAGCGTGCGCAGGCTGGGAGCACCAGGCTCACTGAGCTTTCCTAGCATTCTGTGGGTGAGGACACCAGTTTAGAAGGGGTTAAACTAACACACCTTGCAGAATGCTTGTCTGAATGATGTGGTTCTTTAGCAACTGTTGAGAGAACACTGTTGGTATCTACTACAAGAATATTCTGCTATGATATACCATTGCCATTGAGCTCTCTTCCCTCTGCTTCCTCCCAGCCCCCTCTTAACAATAGGAACCATCATCATTTCAAAGCAAATGAACCTAATCTGCAAAAGCACATCAGCCCACCTAAAGAAATGAGAAGTGGGTTTGGTGATAAACTCTGAGGAGCCAACACTCACACTGATCTCCATGTGCCTGAACCTGCAGTCATTCCTGAAGCAGCGGCCCTCCTTCCACAGCCTGCAGGTGGTTTCATTGCCCAAAGCGGCTTCACAGTGCCTGAAGGGACAGTTGTCTCCCTGTAACCCAATGGAAACCAAGAGAGGAAAATGAACTAGTGCAACCTGAGAACTGGCCATGCTTTGAGCTCATTTTTAGCTAGTTGCTCTTTTGCACAATGCAATTAGTTATGAAGTTTGCTGAAGATCAGTAATACTTCTAACTATTCCACCCCATCCTCTTGACTTCAGAACTGAAAGAAGGAGAAATGAAGGAAAAAACCCAAGCAGACCTTTTTACAAGTGGAATAGAAGTAGAAATAGCAATCGTCTCCTTTCTTCGACATGCTCGACGAGCGCACAGAAGCAGTTCTGGACTCGAGGATCTCTGTGCAGCTCTTCCTGTGCTCTCTCAAAGAGCTGGCTCGTGCTTCCTTGGACTGAAAGTCTTCTACTGTCTTGATCAGTGAAATCTTCTTTTGAAAAGGAACCCTAAGCAAAACACCGACAAGCAGAAAAGAATGAGGAATGCCCACCCATCTTCCCAGCTTTCTTCTGTTCATTCAATCAGTCTTTCTGGAGCAGTTGTTTCAAAACATTGCCCTCCTCAACACTGGTCAAACTCTAGTAACATCAACCTGACTCAGCACGGAGTCCCTGGGCTGCACGGCTGCAAGCCCTCCAATGGAGCCCCTCCTTCAACACCACGAGTGACAGCAGTGAGTAACCCCAACACATTTGTCTGACCGCTGCAGGTCTTCAAGCTCACCCACCTGGACAACCTCAGCAAAGACAGCGATCTTCCAAGCCTTGCAGTTCACTTCTCCTGTAGGCTGAACCAACACTGAATCCGTCAATTAAGAATAACGGGGTAGGAAGAATTTTCCTCCTCACTTTGCCAATGTCAAATTCTGTAAGTTGGAATTTCTGGTCTTCAAGGTTTCTTCACCTATGAAGAAAACACTGAAACCTTCCCCTGTCTTTGTTACCTGTACAGCAAAAGCATGCCAGTGCATATCAATACACAAATCCACACACATGTGCCTGAATACTGTAACTCAGCACTGCATGGAGCTGCAGCACGTTCTGCTCAGCCACAACAAGGGTTTGGGTTGGTTTTTTTTTTCTTTTGTGATGTAAAAATCAAATATTTTGGTATTTTAGGTTTGTTTTGTTGGTTTTTTTTTTTTAAGGTATCAAATGCAGTAAAACCTACAACCAGGACAGACAGAAGATCAAATTCAAGTGATTTGGAACTCTTTCGTTAAAGTGCTGCACATTTCTGTGCTAAGCATTTCTGACAGTCAATAAGGAAAGGTTGGAACCTTTTACTCATACAAACACTAGTGAATTTTCCAGGAAATATTTTTTGGGTGGCAGGGAATTTCCCCAAATCTAAACTAAAGAGAGGAGAAGTCGGGTTCTCAAGTTAGTTGCTGGATTGACTGCATGAAAATGGGAACAAAAACAGCAGTTAAGGACAAAGTTTCCTTCCCTCCTCCAATACTGATAGAAATGCTGCCTTTTACCTTTAGTACCTTCACAACAGATTGGCAGATTCCTACGTTCCTAAAGACCTCAATGCTGCTCAGCACAGACACCGGGCAGCAACTGTCACTGGACTCTGCACCGTGGAACACGCACACAGCTCAGCACTTCTGTTTCCTCACAATTGGAAGGGTTCTGGAATCGGGAGCATGAAGCGGACTAGAAATACCTCACATCCCTCTGCTCCTTACGAGCCCTTCCATTTTAAAACAAGATAACCCCAGACACATCTGTTAGCACAGCAGCCCAAATGCTAACCAGAACACACAGTGTGTAACGCTGAAAGTACCAGTTTAATGCCATGCCACAAACCTTATATAGTGGTACAGGTGACCGCCCCTATCAGATACCCGTGACCTCCCTTACTCCAGCCCTGGTGCAAGCAGGCACCACCTGCCCAATACCCAACATCTCCCCCCTCTTTATCATCTGCAGCTCCTGTAAAGGTTCTCCCAGGTACTCCCTGTTACCCCAAAGGTGATTTCGCTCATTAAAGGATATTCTGGAAACGAATCAAACATTAAACATATGCGGAAATCCATGAAGCTGTCATAATAACATACCAAAGAGATGCAGCTGTAGTGCCTACAAACCTGAAAAGACATAACAGCAATCTGCCTAAAAATTGTGAAATGCTGTATGGCAACACTTAGTCAACTTGTAGAGAACGGTGCATTCAAGTTCAAGATAACAGCACAGTACACAATGGAGTTACAACTTCTCCAAGTTCAATGTAACACTATTGTACAGAATCTTCATGGCAATCCAGTTCTGTCCAGTGTGCATTATAATGTCACACTCCATAACCAAATAAGAAGACAAAACCATATTGGCTGTGCAGAATCATTCTGAATGTCCACCACTGGGGGACTATCCAGGAACAAGGTCTCCCCCGCTCACGAACTATCAGTCCGGCATGAAGGCTGGATTCCCAGTTCGGACCTTCAGGCACATTGGGAGCAACGCAGTCTCATGTGCCGTTACCAGCAGCCGCTGCCCAGTGCTGACATCAAATCACTGGCTGCACTGGAGACATTAACCAAGGAGTTGTTGACCAGAACCGGTGCTGAGATGTTCGGATCCTCACGGTGCGCAGGATGGCTCGTCGTTTGGTGCCGGCTTAACCCAACGTGCCGGCAGCCAGCAGGGCCCACTTGGGGTCCCGACACAGACGTGTTTCCTGCCCTTGACGAGGAGTGGCATAGGGTCTGGGAGCCATGGCCCTCCATCAGGTCTGATCAGGACCTGACCTATTGGTGTCCATTCGGTCAGCTGATGGTCTCCCATCCGATTCTCTTACGCAGGAGGAGAGCGTGTGGGCACAGCTCAGGCCCCTCCAGCCCTCGCCCCTCTTTAAGCGCACAAAGACGCCCCTTCAAGGTCTGATGTGCACACTCCATAATAGCCTGGCAGGTGCTGCTGCCAGGAATGCTGAAGATATGCTTAATGCCCCAAGCTGTGCACCAGCGTCCAAAACATGCATTTCTATATCCGGGGTCATTGTCAGTCTTTAGCTCATGAGGTACACCCATGACAGCGATGGCCATGCACAACGCTTTTATGTAATGCATGGCGGTCTGTCCAGATTGTGCCACAGCCCAGAGAAAACCACTGCATGTGTCAGTTGTGACATGCAAGTGACGGAAACACCCAAACTCTGGGAAGTCTGTGACATTCATCTGCCAAACCTCATTTGGTCTCAAACCTCTGGGGTTCACCCCTGCAGGAAACAGGTTAGCCATAACTCCCGCTCCTCCTTGGCCGATTCAGTAAACTTTCTAAGAGCACCAAGGGTGGGTAGCAGCTTCTGTGCCTCTTCGTCCCCTGCAAAAGCTCACAGAACTCCATGCTGGCTTTCTCTAATGCTGACCAACTCACACAGTGAGAAGCTCCGTCAGCCAGACCTCTCCGCATCATCCACATAATAAGCAGATTGAGGTCCTCATCACACACTCTGTGTCATTTCTTGTCAGCATGTCCTGTCCCATCCCTGGCTCTCCAGCAGGACTGTAATGCTGGGGTGAGCAACACTGGGCACTGTCAGTGTGTTTTTCTTGCAAGCATCTTCCAGGGAAATACGTGCAGGCGTTCCCCACTCCTGGCCGTATCTCTGCAGTGCTGGGTCCTGTGTGAGCAGAGCTCTCTGCCCCAGAAGCCAAGTCACTGCTGTGCAGAGCTCAGCCTCGGGCTGAATGTGCTCCTGAGTCTGTCCCAGTGCAAGGACAGCCTTCTCATTGCCCTTTAGGAGCACCTCTGGTGCTGATGGGTGCTCTGCTCTCAGCAACCACTGGATACACGGCGCCAGACGCGTGTGTGCTTTGTCACCTTGAGCTGTTTGCTCTGATCGCATCTCACCCTGGGGAGCCGGGATTTCCCTTTGGTCTCGGTGTCACTTCGAGACCAGTAGCAACACTAGGGGTCAGAGGAGAGCTGCTGAATGTGTGAGCAAAGCTGCTAATTGAGAAGGAGATCGCACTCGTGTGACTTCTAAACCCGAATTAATGAGCTTACCTTCACCCTCCTGACTAATGCAGACCTCATGCAGCCCTGGGCCTGCCCTTCTCCAGCCTCCTGCCTTGTTTTGCCTACTCATAGGAAAAGATTTAGCACAGCTCAGAGCCCCAGGCAGCGCTTGGAATGCCAGCAGGAAAGAGCTGCTGGTGTCCACATAGCTCAGGACTGCAGCAGTGGGGCTGCTGGACCTCAGTGTTCTGAACACTCTGATGTGGAAGTGATTGGCAGATGCTGTGGCCGGAGGGATGAGGTGCCTGCAGGGCGTCCCTTGGAAGAAGGTTTGGTGAGGATGGATCCTCTGAGCCAGCATCGGGGACAGGGTGCTGGGTGCAAATGCCAGTGCTGCCCCCTGTCATCCTTTTGGTTTTAAAAGGAGTACAGCTCCGTTTCCAAACTTTGCCAACCACGGGCTGGCTGGCAGCTTGAAGGAACTGCCATGAAATTGGTCTAATGAAGCGTTCCTGGCAGAGCTTCAGAATGGAGAAAGTGCAGTTTGTCCTCAACTGAGCTGAGGTCCAATGAGCTGAGTTTCCTGGCTCAGAGCAGAGGCCGTGAGCATCATGTCTCACAGTCTGTGTCACCTGGGCAGAGCCGTTAGGCAGGGGCTGCTAGTGGGGAGATGCCAAGGTTTTCCATGAAGATGATTGCTCAGATATGCCTGAGTTCAGATGGAGGGGCCCATTGCCCTACCAGGAAGTGGAAGATGCTTGGGGGAGAGGCAGCTCGTGCTTTCCCATGCCTGTAGGA
This sequence comes from Coturnix japonica, assembly GCF_054131305.1. Lineage (NCBI taxonomy): Eukaryota > Metazoa > Chordata > Aves > Galliformes > Phasianidae > Coturnix > Coturnix japonica. Next base: position 2,120,930 of record NC_140688.1, on the reverse strand, counting down.
CGTTACAGTGCTGTGCCTTTCCACATACCTACCCCACCTTCTTTCTTTCCCATGCAGGGGGCATCATTAATCCAGTGGGTGGCACCAAGAATGCCCGGACAGCCCCACTGCAGTGCGTCTCTGTGGCAGAAGGACACACCAAGCCTGTGCTCTGCCTGGATGCCACTGATGAACTGCTTTTCACTGCCTAAAAAGGTATATGTTGGACAGAACAGGTGTGGGGGCTGTTGGCTTTTTATGTGCTATTCTCATAGATCTCCCCAGGCTGGCGTGGGGAATTGGGGTGCATGGCAGGGATGGCTCCTTCTGGGCTGCTCCCCTGTCCCTGCGTTTTGATGTCCAGGTGCTGGAGCAGGCTGGCTCCATTGCCCTGGAGAGGAGCTGTGGGTGGTGGGAGGCAGCGCTTGGGAAGGAGTCGGTGCCTCCACGCCACGGAGGAACTCCCCAGCCCAACTCTCTCAGTCACGTTCTTCTTCCTACAGACCGGAGCTGTAAGATGTGGAACTTGGTGACGGGTCAGGAAATTGCTTCCCTCAAGGGTCACCCAAATAATGTTGTTTCCATCAAGTACTGCAGCCACACGGGGTTGGTGTTCACCGTGTCCACATCGTACATCAAAGTGTGAAACATCCGGGACCCAGCGCGCTGCATCCACACCCTGACGTATGTAGTGGGAAGAGTGGCATTTCACTTGGAAAGTCTCTGCTGCCACTCATCGTACAACAGACTTAAAGCACAACACTTGGTACCTAGCAGTGCTGTGAAGGGTTGGAAAGGCAGCGCATCATTGTGCTGAGGGCCAAGAGACGGTTCAGACAACAGAAGCATTTGTCCACATTTCTGACATGAAGGCTGTCGCCTCCCGATCCGGCAAAAAATCAAGGCTGCTGTGTGAAAGTACCGTGCCTCCGCACATGGGATCAGACGGGACTCACACACAGTGTGTAACACCGAATGTACCAGCTTAATGCCACGCCACAAACCTACCCAATGCCCAACAGGGGGGACCAGTCAATGCTGCTCATCAGCCATCAACCCCAGATGCTGGAGAAGGCAGACCATGTTGTGGTGCCGGAGCATTACACCATGGCTGAGATGGGGACACCCACCGAACTGAGGACCCGCAGTGGATCCTACAGCCGGCTGCTGCAGCACTGAGGACCACAGTGCAGCTGGAGTGGGATGCGATGGGACATGGGGAGCTGTGGCTGTCTCCGCTCCCTGCTGCAGGATGGGAAGAGTGGGATGCTCTGGGATTTGTATGGAATAAAGCGGAGATGTTTTGTAGAGGAGCAGGTTGGGATGTGGGGTGTGGGCAGCTCAGCCTCAGTGCATGGTTGGTTATGGAAGCTGGGTGTCTGCCCTCAGAATGTGGCTGTGGCAGCACTGTGGGTTATGGGGGGGAAGCACAGCTCAGCCCAATACTGGATGAACTTTCCAGTCATGTCTTCATGCCAAAGCGTTGCAGATGGCACAGGGAGTGCAAAGGGGAGGAGGAGAGCAGCAGTGTGAAATGGAGCAATGGGCAAAGAGTGTGGGGTGGGGGGAGGAGGGATGAGGAGAGGTCCCCTCATACACCCCAACCCTGAGCACAGCACGGAGCAGAATGCGCCGCAGGCTGAGCACAGAACAGCCCAACACTTTATTTCACAAGAAGCAGCACAGGAAAAGCATAACAGCATAGGAAGCAGAGGGAGATGTGAGAGGTAGAGGGGATGGGGCTGTGTTCATCACCGACCCCAAATGCTCGTGTGGCCAGTTGGCCCCTTGCAGGCTGAAGCACAGCACTCAGACGGTTTGGTTACTTCCTGTGTGAAGAAGAAGAGATGGTGTCCCATAGGGCCACGTTCACATCCCAACCCTCAGCTCCCTGCAGAGTCCCAGCCCAGCCCTGGTGCAGCACCACAAGGAGCACAAGGAGCACAGGGACCCCTTCCAACCCCCAGCCCCACACCGCAGCTGTGCTCGAGTTGCTGGTTCCACCTTCCTGGCCTGTAAGGTAAGAAGAGCCATTATCTCAGCCCAGTTTGTAGGAGGGAGGCAAGGTTCTTTGATATACGTATACCTGGTGCGGGATTAAGAAACAACGGTTCAAACATTGGTCCGACCAGTTTATTACAAGACTTTATCAGGGAGATGGGGAAGGGGAGGACGGACGCTATTATGGTGTAGGGTGATGGGGAAGGGAATGCAGTAAAAATATGAAATAGAAGCAAGGAGTCTCTGTAGGAAGCAAGAGGGAGATATTCACCACCATGGATCCATCGAGGTTTGTAGTTCAGTCACTGGTCTTCAGTTGTGGTGGGTCGTCAGGCGTTGTTCTGTTAATGGTGACCACGATGACAATTTCCAATGGTAGCACCAACTTATTTATATGTCCAAAGTGGTTCAGTCAGCTCTCTTTGGAGTGACAGCTCGAATCCAAAGTAGTTGAGTCAGCACTCCTTGGAATGGAAGCTTCTGGCTCTGGGATCTTAGCAGAAATTCCTTTGTTCCCATCTTCTGAGCCTTGCCAGCAGATAAGAGGGAGCAGGGATACCCATCCGCATCCTGTTTTTCACAGGGCACGATGGCTTCATTACCCAGATTTCCCACACCAAGCTGGAGCTATTTAGTCCCGGGCCAGATCTTCCGCTCATAAACAGTCCTGAGCACTCTTCTGGAGGCAAACAGCTCTGAAGGAAGGTGCTTTCAAATATTCAGATACCCAAAAAGTGATATTGATTGTCACACGGTAGCACCCATTAATTGCCACTTCAATAAATCATTGAGAGTCTTCTCACAAGAAACACCTCAGGAAGCAAGCTTGGAGCCAGAAAACAAGGAAGGACTCTCACAGCCATGACCCCCAGCCCTGTTCTTGCTGTGGGGCATGGAGCAGCTTTGAGCACCAGGAAGGGGAACCCTGGGAGAAATCGGGGACCCCAATGCTGCCCTGGCACTGGGCAGAGGTGGGGGACAGCGCTGCCCTCATCACTCACTGGGCGCCGTGTTGTAGCCTTTCTCCTTCTTCCCTGCAGACAGAGAGATGCATCAGCACAGGTTCACATCACAGCCAGGCTGAGGGCTCCTGAGGGAGCCTCAAATCCCCCCACAGCCCCCACTGTCCTCCTACACCCCTCCACTTTTACCTGCATGGCGTCTGTAGATGATGAATCCAACGCCAGCCATGATGGCAATGGCCACAACGGCAACAACCACCCCCACCACGTTGGGCACCAGGCTGGACTGTGACTGCTCTGGGGGAAGGCAGGGCTGTCAGCAGGGGAAGGGGCAGCCCAGAGCCCCCCAGCCCCACATCCCCTCACTCACCTCATGAGTAGAGGCTGGGCTGGGGCAGGCTGGCGTGCTCCACACAGCACTGGTACTTGTCCCCGTGCGGGGCACGTACCTCCGACCGGAGCTGTTGTAGTGCACGAAGATTTCGCCATCCACGTACCCCACTTCAAAGAACCAGGGCTGCTCGGGGCCGGATTCCGTCATCCCTATTTCAAAGTACCGCATGGAGTGGAGCTCTGCGGGGTCGGAGCGCGGCGAGACCCCCTTTTTTATTAATTAGCAAGCTACTGCCTATAGAATAACAACACTACTTATATTAATAACATAACCATTATAACTCAATCAAGACCTCGATTGACAATCCTCTAGAAGTGAAAAAAGAGACAAGTCAAACACAGCATAACAACATTACTGTTAAACCTACTAAAAAGAACAAACTCGTTTGCTCTGCAACCTAAGTTTCTGCAACCTGGAAATAAATCCATGAGGGTCCCATTGTGTTCACATGTCACTAGTTAGGAAAAGTCTTCAACTTTCATATACTCTGATATATTGATTTTTAATGGCCACTAACTATTGTGCAACAAATGCTTTTAGGATGCTCATAACCATGCCTTTGAGCTAATAATTGATAATTGAACTTTATGAAGTTGCATGTCAGATAGAACCAGTTTTAGAGGACAAATGTGCTGGAGTATCACTAGGGGCATTATTACTTATTGACCCTTGAGAAACAGCAAACCGTGTTGGTGGTGGTTGCGACAGGCGGTGCCAGCAGGGCCTTCCCTGCTTCAAAGTGCACCTTTCCTCTCTCACCCATCACAGATTCTCTCCTGCATTCAGGGTCTGAAGGATTTCTTCCAGTTGTACACCATATCCGCATGGCCAGTGCGTGATACAGAGCCCAAGTGGAACAGCTGCCTGGAAAACAGAATAAACTATCAAATTTAGTCCTATTAGTATGCACTTTTGTCTCAAGTGATGCATGGTCATATTTTTAAAATCCCAATTAGTTGGGTGTAAGAGACGTATCCATTCTACAATACAGGGTCATCCCTTTGCCTGGGATTCCTTCCAGGCTTTGTCTTTGCAAATTAAGAAAAGCTAATTAATAGGCTAATAACATCATGAGTGAGCAGTACTAACATACTAAAAGAGCTATTCCCATAGATTACAGCACTGATTACATCAAATCCTTTCTTTAACACACATTTGATCTATGGATAATGCCTAAAATTCTAATTCTTGAGACTGCATTGGTAACAGAAAATCACACACTATGTCAAACCATTACTAATATTATTTATAACACCGCAAGTTACAAAGCAATTCCACTAGGAAAGAAACACACAAACACAGTTACTATAAAGGCTGGATGCTATTTTCTGCCTTGAGATGAGACCAACAACGTATTCTGGTGGTGTTAGTAACAACCGCACAAGATTAGAAGTGTCTAGTGTCATATGAGTATCCTCAGTGAAAATCCATTGAATGATTTGCTTAGAAGCTTCAGATCTATCCCATAGTCAGTCACAGTCTTACCAGCCTGCTGTAACAATTTCCAATGATGCACTTCCCACCGAGCAGCTCCCTGCTGATCGTCTATCAGCGGGCAAGCGAGCTGAAACACAGCTTGACACGGTCCCTCCAATATCATGTCTCTAATGACTCCAGACCAACGCAAAGGTGGAGGATCGCTACGTGTGGGGGGGAATCGCATAGACAGGGGCTGTAAAGACATCGGTGAAACGCTCAAAGAGACTGATGCCTCCTTCGTACGCAGTTCTAAGTCCTGCAGCTCCTCAGTTAATGTTTTATTATGTTCCTCCAACGCTTTCTCATTCCCACCATTATTCGAGTCGCTTTCACTCTCAGGAGCTTCTTGCTGCTCTGCACACCCCTCAGCCCCCCCCCACCGCACCTTCCTCACCAGCCAAAACCGGATCTGCCAGAGACGTTGAAGAGGTCGAGGACGGGGGATTATTCGGGGCTTCTGCGGCAGCCCTGACTTGTGAGGCTGATGAGCAAACAGAGTACGAAACTCCTGGTAACAGGGAGTCAAGTTCTGACCTTGACTGAGCACTAGGTTCGGATAGAGCTTGTACCACAGCAGCAGCAATCTCCCACTCGGCCTGCATATTCTTCAATGTATTTATTTTGTATTCCTTATTTTTGGAGATAACAAAGTCCCACATATGGTCGACTATTTCTCGCCATTCGGCTACAGTGAACATCAGTGCCACCTCCTGAAGATGTCCATTCATATGAGCCCATTTTACCAGCTCGGATATGCATTTAGGAGATACCTGCTCCCCTCTCTTAGAGAGAATACATTTGAGCAGTTCCTCCACAGCTTCCCACAACATCGTGGCTTGCAGAGAACGGGATGGTACCCCGATGAGAGGTGAGTGCCAACCCCCCCCCCAGTTCTTTATTGCCCCCGCACCGCGCTGTTAGAGAGGGGAGGTTCTTTGTTCCTTCTCTCCCTGGGTTTGTTCCCGCTGTCACCGAGTGAGCTCTAGAGAGAACTCCGTGACACAAACTCATTGCAAAGTCTAAGCTAGAAGAAGCGTCACCTCAGTGTATCCCAGAAAAAGAACAGCGTTGAGATTTTAATTGGTTTTGGTTTTTTGTTTTATTGAGGATGGGTTGTTTTTTGTTGTTTTTTTAGGGTTTTTTGGGGTTTTTTTTGTCTTTTTTTTGGGGGGGGGGGTTAGGGGGGTGCGAGGGGAAGGGAGAGGGAGGGGACAGTTGTTTGGTTGTTTTTCATATACAATAAAGCTACGCAGTTCCGCTGTCAGTCGCCTCAGAGAGTTCCCGAAGGAGCTCAACCACATTCTGCTCAACATCGAGTTGTTCCATTGAGTGGAGCAATGGTAGTCTTGCAGATGGAGCAATGCAGGAATTCTGACAGGATCTCCAGGTGTATCCAGTTCATCATCTGAAAGCTCCGCAACCAAATTGGAAGGGACCAGTCCTCTTGTGCCATCTGTCAGCTCTCCCTGAAACCAGCCATTCTCACCCACATCTCCAAAGACATTACGCATTGTCCAGCAGTCAGAGGAAGCTCGTTTTCTGGGTCCTCATTAGGACCCTCAACAGGAATGTAGCTGTGTCGAGCTAAGAATCTTCAAACTGCTGGTGATACCTGTCCTGGAGAATGCAGGATGAAGGACAAAAGCTCTGCTCTCACATTCAGGGCCATCCTCTGACAGAAGGCAGCACTCAGGACTGTTCCCAAGGATCTCTTTCATGGCTTTGAGTTCAAGCTCCAGGTCTTCCAGATGACCTTGAAGACTTCTGGCCTCTTCAATGGCAGAATGGAACGGACTGGAGCTATTACGGAGACTCTTGTTTGACTGGGTCAGAGTCTGTCTCGTTGCCTTCCCCAGCTCCATCTGCTGCTTCTGCTGCTCTCTTTTCCCTCTTGCGGGCTCTGTGAGAATGAGTTTCAGAAAGCACTACTCACTGACAGGAAATAAGGGGAAACTTGAAAGACTTTGCAACCTGAGTCCTGGCAGTGTACTGCCAGCGGCTGATTTGGCCGTCCAGGATCCTGGCACCACAAATGCTTCATTGCCAAATGCAGCAATAAGGTGTTCTGGGGAAAGGCCAACTCACAGGTAGTTTTTGAGCACCCACATCACAGTACCAACGGCCAGCACCAGCGCAGGCAGCAGCATCGCTGAGACCGTCACCGGAATGCGGCGCTTCCGCACAGATCTGTGAGCAGCAGCCTCTGTGCTTTTGCCTGTGTTCATCCCTGGAAGAAATGAGACAATGTCCCACGTTACCTTCAGCTGCGCTACAGATAATCTCTCAGTGTGCTTCATGGACCCAAGAGGTCATTTTGTCAGTGGGTGCCTCCGTCTCTGGTGCCGAAGCACCGGAGGACAAGAAGGATTGCTTCCACCTCTCGTTGGGTTCGAAGAGGCTGCACAGGCACTACCCGTGTCCTCCTCTGGGCCGAGAGCTGGGGCTGTACTCTGGGGTCTGGGCTTGGTCTGTGGGGAGAGCTACAGAGCAGAATCCCTCATGCTTTTCCCGGCATGCGTGTCCTGAGCTCTCCTGTGGGACGCCCCCCAGGCTGAAGGTCAGGCTTCAGCCAGCACAGGGCACAGCCAGAGCCAGCCCAGGGGAGAAACACTCCTGCTTCTTTTACATGAGCTCTATGCTCACACGCTCAGGTCTGGCTGCTGACCTGGTGTGCAAGAGCTGGCAGCAAGAGCCTGCAGGCACGCAGTGACTCTGGTTTGTGACACCGTATGATCATGGGACAGAAATTACCTGGCATGCTGGTTGGTGCTGCCTGCATTCCTCTGTCCGGGATGGGCAGTGTGGGATATCCACCTTCCTGGAGTGCATCCGGGACCGGCAGTGTGGGATATCCACCTTCCTGGAGTGCATCCCGCTCACTTTGTTGGTCCGTTCCTTTAGAAAGAAAGCAGGGCAGTAGGAGTGGGATGTCACGTGCCCTCATCAAAAACTGAGTTTCTCCAATCCCGAGCTCAGGTAAAGTCCAGGCCCCCCACCCCCAAGTACACTGTGAGCCCCTCTGTTACCCAAAGGCATTTGGGCCCTCCCAGCTATTGGACAATGCTGACTCCCTCACACCTCTTGAGGAATCAGCTCCTGTGCAAGGCCCTCACATTCTGTGCTGTCACCAGCCCATCACAGCCAGGTAGCTGCAGGCTGAAATCCAAGCTCTAACACACAGTCCAAGCCTTCAGAATTAGCATCTCCACCTCATTTCCAGCATTAGCAAAGGCAGCCAACCCTGCTCGGGATGCTTCTCCTGCCTTGAACTTGCTCAGCTGCACGGAGGGCTTTGGATGAACAGAAGCACAGCGCTTGCCACTTGCTGCCATCTGGGTGCCAACGACTGCACAAAGCAGCTCTGACAAGTAATGGTTGTGCTGGGGGAGCAGCTGCCTCTGGGTCTTGGCTGGATGCAGACCATCTGGCAGCAGACCAGCTCTGGTGCTTGACAGCACCTGCAAGGTGATACATGGAACACGGCTGCAGCACGGCTCTGACCCATTCCTTCCTGCTGTGCAGGCTACAGCCTGCCCACACCTCTATATCACACCTCAGCTTCCCAGGTCCCACAGTGAACAGACTGAAGTATACCCACCACGCTCTGCCTTCTCC